>NC_138145.1:28607439-28834939 GCF_964199315.1 Orbicella franksi
GCAAAATGTTTGAAAACTATCAATTATCGCCTCAATCTCATCTGTCGCATGCAGGACAAAAACTTTTCGTTTCGTTCTTGGTGACTTACTTCATTAAGGTTCTTTGAGGTCAGGGCCATGTCCACGATAACATCTTGGATATCTGTTGGAGGCGACTCCATTATAAGCGATGCTTCCCTTGCCAGCGCATGATCCTCCTTGATCCCTTCCTGGTCCACTTCTCCTTCCTAAGTATTAAATTTATTTATTTAGTTATTTATTTTGTTTAAACCTGTAGAACTTTTTTACTAGTATGATAATGTACTCTCGGGGCGTGTGTATGCCTTGCATTTTTTTTTGTCCGTGTAACATCCCCTTTTTCGGCTCACTGAATGTGCGTGAATTTTGTTTTGCGGCAGTGGTCGTGTGTATGGATTTTTTGTTGCTACAAGTATTCTTGCAGGAATGTTTTTTTTTTTTTTCAAAATCACCCACCCCTTCCCCCCTCAAAAGCCAAATGGTCCACCCCTAATTTACATCACAGGTACAAGATCTTGATGTGTCAGGCCACGGGCACATTTTGCCTAAACCCCAAGGAAACCAATAAAAAAAAAAAAAAAAACCCTGGTTCGAAAACAATGTAAGGTACATACTTGGGGAAATTTGCTGGTTTCTCTTTGATCGTTGAAAGTTTCTCTGTCTTCGTCCGATTTCCCATTTTCTTTTCCTTCAGCGGCCTGGAGTTGATTTAACTACAACGACAACAAACTTTTATTTCACCCCAGAGTACAAAAAGTAAGGCTAATTCTTAAAACTGAAGAACAGTTGTGTCTTGTACGCAAAGAAATTTAAAACGAGGTTAGAGCCTTACAGACGAATTGTTATAATTTCTTTCGAACTGATCTTCCAAAAATTAGGTTGAAACACGCGGTCATGAAAACCCTAACGTTTAACATGAACATTGAGACGGATTGGATCACCGTCTTCTTAAAATAAAGTTCAGGTGAAATGAGTTAGTAGTGAGTAACGAAACAGCATCAGATAAGTCTAAGTCCCCTACCGATCTTCTCCCACGCCTTAACCACTGCAACAGATCACCATACGGAGCGTACTCTATCACCAGGAACTTGTGCTCCTGCAAAGTGCAACAACCAACCAGGGATACAATATTCTGGTGTGCACCCAACAGCTTCATCTGCATTATCTCACGCAGGAACTCTTCTTTCTGTTCTGAGGTTGAATCATCTAAGCGCAAACAGCAGAATAATGCAATTGGTGAGGTGTTTTTAGACAAAACACCACTAATGCAAACAAAGACAAAAACAACTTTCATGCTGAGCGAGCTCATTCGCAAGACCATTGCCGGGCTTCTTCTCCAAGCGTATATGACACAATGCCTTCAGTTTGAACTGCGGTTCACCATTCAATGCGTTTTGTTATCTCAGCTTGCAAGCGGGAGGGGGGAGGGGTGGGGTAAAGGAGGGCTTCTTGTTGATATTCTTTAAGGTTTAGGACCATAAAATGGTTCCAAAGCCTATTCCCTACCGCTACTTGCGAACTAATGGCATCAAACACTCTCGACAGTAAAGCACAAGCCGGATTTAGTGGAACAATCATACAATGTGTAAACAGGCTAAAGCACACGTGTAAATCTTGCAGCTAACGAAAATAGACTGACTGCTTTTGACCCTCGAGTTTTTTTCCCCAGACTCTCGTTCGCGTGCACCTCCTCGTCCTCCTAAATGAGATATTACATTTACAGCTGCAAATCAATTCAACAAAATACTAATTAAATGTAGAATAGACAACATTAGGTTTAAATAGACTCGAAAACGTCTTCCACAGCAACCTTTATACTCTTGTTATTACGGAAATTTCTTTACATGGTCTCTCCTATTAGTCCAGCCCTAAAACAAGAGTTCGTTGGCTCTAGACAGTTCGTTTCGTGTTGTAAGTTTGATCTTCACCTTGCAATACTTTGACAGCAACCACCTGGCATGGCTCCTCGGGCTTCAGTGTTTTTCTGGTCTCAAACACTTCTATTCCAACTCGTCTCTTTAGAGTTGCTTTGTAAACCACACCAAACGCTCCTCGGCCCAGCTCATCCTGGTATTTAATTTGCTCGGGAAGGAGTTCCCACTTGTCAAACGGGATAATTTCGCGAACTGGTCGAGTTGATCTGGGGGAAAAACCAAATGCGTGGAGTCAACATTGAGAACAGCATGTATTTAGACTGAACAACTGGGTTATAAAGATCATTGTGCTTGGTAATCAGTAATAGAAAAAAAAGCAACGGCTTCGTCAATACATTCTTATCATGAAGTCATGATTATTTCTCAGAACGGAATGCTTTGTTTCGTTTTTCTGAGGCTTGGTACAATAATTCACTAGAGGTTATGTTAAAACATCGTAACACGCCTTTTGAAGCTATGAGCGAAACTGAGTTTCATGAATTGCGCCACAATGAACGGTGCAGGAATCATAACACACTTAGGCGTTTGAGTAACCTTTAATACCAATTGAGATTATTGAGTTATTAGTGTTTTGGTCCAGTTTCCTTTTGAGTGATGAAGTTAGTTCTTTTCATGGCAGGGGCTGCGAAACTGGTGAGCTTGGTGAAGCATTTGCTGACAATGACGGAGGGCAGAGTGGAGTCCTGTGGCAACGTCCTTTGATCAAGTGGTGAGGCCTTAAGTAGAGTTTGCAAATATCCCGTGTATTTAGTGAAAAAATCCTCAGCTCTAAAAACACTTGAACTGACACTTGAAACACGAGCATCAAAGAAAGCATTGTGTCCAACTCAGTCTGCTCGATTGACTGTAAAGGCAAACTCCTTAAAAGAGTGTCCTTTTCAATACACTTATGGGAAGATTCTTTACGGAATAATCTCAATTTATAAATCAAGTCAAAGATCAATCTAAATAGGAAGCACAGGTAAGAACAATGAATGACCTGATTTTTCGTTTGTGATGTGACCACCACAAGCATAGAACGAAACACAAAACTAGTAATAAAATGGTGGCGTCAAATGAGATGTAAGTTATCGTCTGGCTGGAAATCACGGTGTTCTCTTCCGGTCTTTTATTTCTCTGTGTTGATTGCGTCGTTCCTCCCCAAGTTGTACGCACGACTTCGGTAACGTCTGTCGGTTTATCACTTGACTGTGTTGATTGTTTAGCTATGAATAAAAGGAAATCATAGAAGATCAGTGGTCGCATATTTGAGAAAGTCGCCTTTCACGGCTACAAGCGAAAGATATACCGAGAACAGTTATGTGAGACATCTATTTGATTGTTTTATCTATAAGAGGCCGGCGGGGGAGGGGGTTGGGGGGGGGGGGGGGGCGAGGGGGAATAGCACTGGAATGGAGCAATCCATGCCCAAGTGAGTTTTGATTGAACAGGACTGAGCAACAGAATTGACGTAATACAATAAGATAATACATTCTGGTCTAGAGAAGAACCATATCTCTCTTTTGTGCCAATGAAGGATAATACTCACTGGGTGGAATAGCAATGAAGTAAATGAGAAATCCTCTTTTCTGATGACTGTCATCTGAGTGGAATTTTATCATTACGTAATTTCCAGTTACTTCAACCCGCCACCCAGTCTTGTTACCACAATACACCTTAGATTTCTGGTCGTGCTCATAGATTATATTTAAATAATCTCGCCTACAAAAGATGAAGACAAGCATGTGTTATCATAGCTCTCAGTTACTACGCACGCTGTGATTGGTCAATTTAGCGGGCCGTATTCTACTGTACGGCCCGCTAAAATTTAAAGCTCTTGTTGTTTTCAAAATGTTTCGTAATTTATCACTAAGTGTTATTAACTTTTATAGCAAGTAAAAGTTGAAAGCTTTCTTTTACTTTAAATTGTGTATTAAAACGTGTAACGGCTTAACAACGATTTCAAATTGACTCATTTTGCTTTCTACGAGCGTCAGAAATTTGAAGCCGTTCGACGTGAATGGAAATCGTTCCCGAACCCGTCAGACACACGGTAGAGATATAATAAATATCTTACTCGTCTTCTCGGTCCGTACTGTAAGTTACGGATCCCTTATTTTTTTTCCCCTCGATTTAAGGCCCGAGTGCGAAGCGAATCTCCACATACTTTTTTAAAACTTTGTGAATGTTTGCATCTTACCATGCTTATCACAATTCGATAAAAAAAATGTGAGGTCTCCGAGCTCGCTTAAAGCTAAAATTAAGGGTGTTTTTAACAAGTTGTATTGTTGCTATGGTAGCCTGCTATATAAAAAGGATGACCGCATTTGATTGGGTATTTTCATTTGTATGATACCATTATTGTAACATCACTTGATAAACAGTCGTAGTATTCATCCTTCAAAGTTAAGCTGTTGGAAAAGTGCTGGAAAATGCCTGCCAGCAAGACAACTTTATGTAGCAAATATGTGATTGTAGTAAGCCAACAATTACTTGCAAGATTCACTGTACTCCAGTTCAAAATCGTTAAGGGACATAACCATCTCCATGCCTTGTGGAATAGGAATCCAAGAAAAGCAATCTGTATTAGGAGGGTAGCTGTTAGGATATCCAGGACTTTTCACTGTGTTATCTATCTCTGGACCACACCCTACACATATATAAGAAAAGGCATTTTCATGAATATTGAGTTTTAAACAAATGTATTGCTGCAATTCAAAGAGCCAATGTGGATCGATGTGGTCAGTCTGCTTTTTATGGCTATGTTGTACTTCAAGTATTTAAAATGTGTTTCCAATTACTTTTGGTGCCTACAGATCTTATATATCTTTCCTTCTAGTTTTCAGCTCGTTTTCAAGACGCAGAGGTTGCTTTTTAGATCAAGATCTGTTGAATAATGTAAATAAAGCTTAGTTCGTTGTTACTTAAGGCTGGTTTCCGTACGATCGCTATCGTCCCTGCAAAAAACCTACAGCGATCGTTGCAGTCGTAGCGATCACATGGAAGCTGGTAGTGGTAACGATCGCTCAACTTTTTCTGTAGCAATGGCCGTGATCATAACGATCATGTAGAAACCTGCTCTTACTTGTTTCTCTTACACTAGAAAGAGGCTTCGTTGCGCTTGATGCTTGTTGATAAATGCATTTATTATACATTGAACTCACTGTCTCTTTTCTGATTGGCCAAAAGCGTACAGTGAATTTTCGAAATCAGCGCCTATGACGTCATCAAGCTGCAGATTATACAATAATCATGTCAAGGACACTCAAGGTCACGGGCAGTTATGTCATGTATGACCGCAGTGCATGATTTCTAAGGGTAATCATGTCAAGTTCGCGCGCTTTGTGGTGCTCGCCGTCAGTGAAGAAGCAAAAACATGACTCCCATTTTTTTTTCCTGCAATGGATAATGAAACAATTATTAGATTCGGTTTTTGTGATATCCAGAATGATCAAGGTCTCGGTAAGGGTTATCAGCCTCAGCCTTCGGCTTTGGCTGATAATCCTTACTTCGATTTTGATTATTCTGGATATCACAAAACTTCATCCAATAATTGTTTAAAATTTGCTATGTCTTATTACAATAAAACCTACGGGGATCTCAATCCACCCCCCTCCCTGTACCCCGTTGGGGGGGGGGGAGGGGGGGAGGTTGCTTGTACTTCCGAGTGTTAATTTTACAGCTTTGAGTCGACAGGGTGACTGGGTCTGATAAATTGCTTGTCTCATGTATCCATCTGATCTATGTTTACATTATTGCATTCCTCTGTTTTAAATGTTTGCGAGTTCCTTCAATTCCGTTAGGCAAGAACAATATTTGGTGTTAACTTTCTAATTAGGTACTTTGCGATTGCACTCACCATGTGGAACAGCATTGAAATGTATCCAAAATCCCCTCTTTTCTACGATGTAGTCTGTGTGAAATGTTATCTCTAAGTAGTCTCCAGTTAAAAGAACTGTCTTGCCAGTCTTCTTTCCACAGTACACAGCAACGGTGAAGTTTTTATCATTGGTTATCTTGAGATAGTCATAGCTGCACGTGCAAATGAAACAATAGTGGCCAATAATGTCAGCGGTTGGTTTTCTTGTGCTTTCTACGAGTATACTTAGTTTTGGGTGAAAGATCAGTAATTAATCGACATGTGCTTATTTAAAATCAATGACAGCGCGTGGATATCACACTATAACTTCCATTTGGTTCGAAATCTCGCAGTAAACATGTCCGTGAACATTATTTTTTATTGGAAAGCGAAGATGTTTCCATTGGCGAACTCGAGGTAAAGGAAAAATATCCCTGTTTATCATTCGATACATTTTTTTTTTTCCTTGGCATTGGCCGAGAGCCCGACACGTCACCTTCAAGTAACTGCCTACAAATAATGGTCTGTTCATGCGTGATATCATCTAAATGTGTTTTGCTGCAAATAATATTCTGCTGGTGCGTTATTGTAACCACGCTCTTGTGTGAAAATGGCAATTCGCTTCCCTGAGCTTTAAATTCAGAGGGTGATTTAAATATGAAGACAAACTTGGTGATCGAATGATAAAACAATTATTGAACTCGGTTATCGAAAAATATCGTGATTTGTCAGTGTCTTGCAAATCAATTATTTGCCTCAGCCTTCGCCTTCAGCAAATAATTGATCTGCTCACCACTGACAAATCACGATATTTTGTTCAACCATGTCCAATAATTGTTAATTATGAGGGTCTGGATAGCGATACTTCTATGAATATGAACACTTAAATTTTTTACTCTGAACATCAAACAGTTAAATTTTAGGCTTTTTAACATCTAACGGTTAAAAAGTGAGCCGTGACAGTAAATTTGATTGAAATTAAAAGAAAAATTTCTCCAAAAGGGCCAGCATGGTAATAGAAATGGGCACGACTCTTTCATACCTGAACTTTTCCCGTCAAATGTAGTTCATTCAGTTTTGGTGGCTGTTAACACACACAAATTACTCATTTGAAATTGTTGTGTCAATACTTACATGCAATTGCTATGATGTTCCACCTCAAAATCAACGAAGGTCATGTTCATCGTCATGTTGCGTGGAATGGGAACATGATATTGACATTCTGTATAATTAGGATAGTTATCAGGGTATCCAGGACTTTTCAGTGTGTTGTTTATTATTACTGAATCACACCCTAAAAAAAGCAAAAGGATATCATGGATGGACCAATAGATTATTGCTGGAAGTGGCCGGGATTGCATGATTTTAGCTGCTTGATTATTTTTCCCCCTTCCAGCCCTGCGCCTTTTTTATGCTACTTCGGAATTTTATGTCTCCGCAACCGTTTTCCTGGGAATTCTTTACACTGTGACGCACCTGCTCGATATTGGTGATTTGTCCAAGCCATAGTATAGCAAACAAATTTACAGTAATTCTGGCAGCTGCTTTTGCTGATATAAATGATGAAGTAGGTTTCTTTTAAAAAAGCTTTTTTTATTTACTTCATAAATTATTTGTCTAGTACACATGCGGTGGCTTTTCGAAAAGTTTGAAGGTGTGAAGATGCTAATAAGTTCATTAAAAGTTTGACAAAGTACTCACATCGCCGACTTATTAATTTATAGAACGAAAAGCGACTTTCATTTCAAAAGTAGTAGCATGTTTCCCGATAATCGTTTTCTCAAGCTATGGAGAAAAGTAACAGCCAGGGGCGTAGCTAGCCTTTAAGCCATTAATTTTTTTAATAGCCGAAAGGCCATATTTTCCGTTTCTTACTTTTCAGTAGCGAATCACCGCTATATGAATGTTTTATTTTGTAAAAACAAAATAATGACTTAAGTGAATATCTTATACATGAAAAAATGCTGAAAGGTTATTAACAACGCAGAACTTTGTTTGGACGTTGGAAAAATTTGATATAGGACTATGCTATGAAGACCTTCTCGAGCGGAAAACAAGAACCGTTACCCGAGTGTAAGGGGCTGTGGTTTGCGAAGTGTAAAGAGGTTTTGCAGTTATCATGTTATCAAGAAGAGTTGCGGATGGAACAGTCGATATCGCAGTACAAGGCGCCATATCGGAGGTAAGACCATGTTCCAAATCGATCACGAAAAACCTTTATTTTGAAATTTTTTGATTTTATAGTGAGACCTAAATAGCCATTTCATTCCGTGATTTGTGACAGTAAACCCATAACCGTAATTTCATTTTGTTGCCGTTATAGATATCGTGGTATTGAAGGCTTTTACAAAGACCTCATCAAGGATATTTTCTAAGGCAGCCATATTTTGTTGATTATTCCCGCCAAAACAATTTTTTTTTGTTAGCGGCAGGAAGTGCCAACATTCTTCCGACTCTGTTAAAATACGTAAGTGACAAAAACACAGAAACGAATAACGAAAATCTAAGTTCAAATTTCGGATTTCAATATCTTAGGAAAACGACGAAAAACGGAAATGGCAAAGTTGTAGGAAAACGAAAAACGAAAGTAGAGGTTCGAATCCCATTTGCATTGTACAAGGAAAACGGAAAACGAAAATGGAAGTTTGAATTCCGTTCTCCCATGTCTTAGGAAAACGGTTGGCGCTAAGGTACGCGCGTTATAAAGTACAAGGGAAGCCGTATTTTTGCAGTATTTGCCCCCCCCTCCCCCCCCCCCCCCCCACACACACACATACAGTGCTAACGACATTGTGTATGCTAGGTTTGAATATTTTAGAACTTTTCGTAGGTTAATGTACCAGTCGTCTGCGGAGTATCGTATCCTCATGATAAGCTCCCTACTTCTTTAAAAGTTACAGACATCAGCAGACAAAATTGGTTAATTAATTTCTATATATCCGAGTAAAAAGGAAACAACGCATTCCCGCACATACCTTTGAGTCGAATAGCGCTAAAATATATGAGAAATCCTTTTCCTTGATTTTTGTTGTCCGAGTGAAAAGTTATAATAACTTTGGCTCCAGTAACCAAAAGTGACCACCGGCGCGTACCATTACCACAGAACGTACCAAACTTTCGATTGATCTCGTTAGTAATTTTCAGAAAGTCAAACCTACAAATGAATACATGTCACATAATAAACATTTAGTGCGCAAGTACGAAATTCTCCTCCTACCTACCAGAGTATTTTAAAATTGGAACCCGTTGCGTTATCAGAGTCTCCTTCGCAGCTGTCGTTTGAGATTGTAACGCATTAAAGAAGATATAAATATGTACCTAAAACGCTTACTTTCTAGAAACGACACAGCTACAGTAGATGTAAAATGTGAATTTTCGATGACTGGGCTGATATCAAAACCCTGTGTGACCAAAAATGTCTCAAAACTTGTTTGCGTGTTCTCCAATGCAAACTGTCACAGTTCGGCGGGGTGATTTAGACTGAAGCGGGAAGGTCAGATTTTGCACTAACGAACTCAAGGCAAGGTGAACAGATGCCAATCACTATTTTATTTAAGGTTTTTTTCTCTTTGTCAACAGAAGTGAATGAATTACGTGCGGTTGTAAGTTGTGGTGGTGGTTGTAAATTGTTGTGGTTGTAAATCGTTCATTTCCATATGGTCATATGTCCAAATTTTTCAAAGTAAAACGCAACAAAATAATTTGGTCTATGATATCCACTAGGTCTGTGTTCGAGCCTAGTTGCCTATCAGACCATCGCTTCTCTCCGCTTTCGAATAGTAGTATTTTTGTCCCCCCACCTGGATGGGATGTATTTCCATCTGAGGGTTACATCCCCTACCGCCCCCAGAAAAACATTTTGTTCGTCGGAACCTATTTAAGTATCGTGTTCGCCTGTACCTACTTATACGGAGACACTGAGTGTCTTGCGCAAGTACATAACACTATCAGAGTCAATGCAACGCACTAAACATTACACCAACAAGCCTCCGAAATGCAGAGATTCAGCTATAATGTTTCTTATCCTTTCCCGTAATCTAGTAATTCCACCAGAATTCGTACTAGTTGCTTACCTACATGAAGGCAAATCATCTTCCAAGTCGAAAACGTGAAAGGAAATTTTCATGTATGTACCCTTTGGAATGGGAAGGGAATAATTACAGTCCATGTTACTTGGGTAGTCGCTGGGATATCCAGGACTTGTCAGTGAGTTGTTAACGACAGATCCACATCCTATTGAAACAACAAGTACATTTTTCAAGTTTGATGGAGTGAGCGTCGTGCGCGTACTTCTAGCAAAAGAAAGCAGCAACTGTAGGACTTTTAGGACAGAAACACGTCAAATCGGCTTTTGGACCTGCCTTTTACAGCAAATAAGGTTAGAACATTTCGAAATTATCAGCTCTGTGTCTATTTCAACTTAATATAGCTCAAGACATGTGGCGCGAGCTAAAATATATGTCTGACCAGTAAATTAAAATTTGATGACGGATGGTCGAATATCTCCATTTTTAACGTACTTTGAAAAGCTCTCGCGTCGCTCACAATCGTTTGCCCAAAGAAATTTTTACAGGAATCTGTAGACCATCCTTCTGCGATTCAACCACCAGAAGCTTAATCCATTCGAAGGTTTCGCACATGGTGAAAATCAATTATTTCTACGAAGTACTTTTAAGTGAATGAAATACATGTCTTCGAAATTTAATTATTTTGCACCCAAAAAGACAACGCAGCATTCCCTAAAATCAACCCAGTACACATTTAAACATTGCAGAAAAATATTTGAGTGTTTTAAAGACGGAAGAATGATGTGGTTTTGCATGCGAGGCTCTCAAACTTGTGTAATAAAATGGTGCGTCAAATGACGATTTTAACGGAATTTGGTAATTTGCATATTTCTTTGAAATAAAAGGATATTTTGCCAAAAAAACTATCCAGTAGTTTTTGTCATGCCCTAGCTTATCTACCATAGGAATATGAGCGAAATCGAATTTTCGACCCTTGCCGCGAAATTAAAAATTTGTCTGATTTTTACAGGCAGGCACTCTTAACTATTTAACATAATTATTTCCAGTTACAATTACACATCATTTCGAGCCCATGATTATTACAAAAATTAGTCTCTTTCGTTATTAAAATTTCAAGAACAGTGCGACCTGGGCCTTCGAAGATATACTTTAGTAACTACCGCTTCGAAAGTCGATACATGACTGCAGACTAATTTAAATTTTAACGGCTGATCATGTTCAGTTTTCACACCTCTCCTTTCCTTCTCGTTTTTCATGTGGTGAGCAATAGCATTGTTTTTAGAGGGAAATGGTTGTGAAGCCCGGCAAACATCAAAGGAGCAAACAAAGATGCCAAGATTTATGCTGGAAGGTCCACGACCGTACAAAATCTTTTGTTTTTCGCTCATACACTATGCGTGAATTACGTAACCAACACGTTGCTATTGGTTGGTTCTCAGTACGGAGTAAACAACAATTGTGTTTGTGTGCATGGTCAAGGCCAAAAAAGCGAACGAAAACCTACAACAAAGAAATTTGTCGGGTTTCAGAACCATTTCCTTCTATTAACTATGGCAATTGTGAGGAAATATAACAACGAGTTTTACCTTGTGTAGCAAGGGCATCGTCCATTATGCAACATGTTAGCACGAGTAGGAGGAAAAGGATGTTTCCTATTTTTCCCATAACCACACGCATAGTCCACTATGGTGCAGCCATCATCAGCTGCCGACTTGAGCTAGCAAAGAAAAAGATGCTAATTAACTTTTAAAAAGCTCACAGAGCCTTCTGTTTTTTTTTTCAAGCAACTTCCCGTTCGTTCGTTGTTTAAGTTAATCCTCCACGAGGGAGCATCTTAAACCGTCGGCAAATTCCATACAGTCGAACCCCAACAAAGCGGCCACACTGGGGAAATGGGAAGCGGCCGCTTAACAGGGGTTGGTCGTTAATAGGGGTTCGTCAGGAATTAGAACGAAGCTTAGTAGAAAGGTCAATGTATTTAAATACAAACATAATAAAGCCTATCTCTATTTTTTGATTTACTTGTCGCGAAAGTACTATCTTTAAAAATCACCATCACAAATTGTGTAGTGAACATGGAATAAGCTCAACACAATCATCATAAACGTGTGTTTTAATGTTTTTATCAGTCGTCACTTTCTATTAATTTTCCACTCTCATCGGCCATCGCCTTCTCCAAAACAAAGCCAAACCAAGATGTGTTAAATTCTGGATCGCCGCTAAATAGGGATGAAGACAACAGAAAACCCTCATCAGGAAGACAAAAAGGTGGGAGCGGCCGGTTGATACAGGTTTTATTTTCAATATTTTCCTGACAATAATTTCGGGGCTTTGATAATTAGCCGCTTGATAAGGAGTGGCCGCTTAATAGAGGTTCGACTGCACTAGCTTGAACTAGGAAGGACGGGATCCTCCCGCTCGGACTTTTTAAAAACGTTACTAACTTTCTATTATTTTAGCAAATACCACCAGACTTTTTTACTTGATCTTAAGTCTATGTGGAAAAGAAAATTTTGTATAACACATCTTTGTTTATGGAATCGGTGGTGCCATGGCAACCAAAATTTGCAGAAATGTTGATCTTAATTTCGAATTTTCATTTCTTGCGATAACTTTTACATTCAGTTGTAGTTCTTTTTTTTTTTTTTTAACAACATTGTCCCTTTAATAGTTTTGATTACGTATTAGTTGGCTATGGTGGTTTTCTGGGGTCGTGGCCAAGAAGAGAATTCCAAGATAACCTGACAGAAGATGGAAATCATGCTGTTACTGCCAGGTCACGAAACAACGTCGTTTTTACGAGACTTTTCGTGTCAAGGGATTGTTGAGAGAACAAATACTAACTCGGGATCACAATGACTGAACGAAGTTACCGAAGGCATAGCTACAAAATACAAGACTACCAGAGTGACTTCGATTACGATGTGCTTCGCTCTACAAACACCAGCGACATGGGTAAAAGCAAAGACAGGAGATGGATTATTTTCTCTTGTCGGGGAAGAAAGAACGGTAAAAGGTAAAAGCCGTGTTTCTATAACTCGTGCAAGGTTGGGAAAACTCGAAATAAGGTTGGAAACAGTTTCTTACGACTTCTTGTTTTCATAGCATGTCTTGGTTTTCCAAACTTCCACTCGCCTCTTTATAAACCGATTGAAACTCTGAATGTGCTGCACTTCAGTTTCTATTTGTGATGTAAAACAATATCATGCTCACCTCAAGATTCTGTGAGATAAAACACGAGGTAACTCCAGGCAATATAAATGCTCACAGCAAACGGGAAAGAGGAAAACTATAAACATACTAAGAAAAAACAAGCTATGAAGCGCGAGCTGATGGCAGCTGGAGATGAAGGGGGATGCCAAAAATAGACAGCCGTGTGTCATATATGGAATAAATGGTAATGAATGCAAATAACTTCGCCTGTTAAGAAAGAATTAGTGTTTATGGGCAATGGTTTGAAACGCAAAACAGGAAGTTTTATGGTATGTTATTAAGGTTACTCCAAACCTTCGCGGGTGTCCTCCAGAAAAAAATTCGTACGCGCGCTGTTTTCAAGGAAACCCCCACAAACTATATGTCAATAGAAAGGTTGTGAAAATAATGTAGAATTCTAAAAAATTATATTGTTTTGCCGATTGTTTTCCAAATGCGACAGAAGCCGTTGACGACAAAATGACCGACTGACATTACGGCGAATTAATCGGGTATCAAATGCGATCGTTGATGCAAAATAACTGTATAGTATTAATCACAGAGCATCAATCTCAAAGTGTGTCAGCATTTTCTTTTATATCTATTGGTTATAGATAGGTTTGGTTATAGATCTGTCAAGTTCCACTATCGAAAAATTCACGTAACGTGTTACGTTAGAGGCCGCCACAATAAAAGGATTTAAAATAAAAGAATTCGCCGACATTTTGTTCCTTGTCTATCGGTAAATTTTCTGGCCAAATTTCACGAAAAACCGTCAATTCTACATACCCTATTAATTCATTTAAAGAGGGCGGATTCTCTCAAAAAACCAGTGCGAGTTTTCGAGTGTTACCGTGAGTCACGTCTTTAGCCTGCGTAGCTTGGTGGTTTTTAAGCAAGTCTAACGCACTAGGAAAGCGGCGAAGCCGCGATAACGAGCGCCAAAGCCGTGTTAACGAATGGCGAAGCCGTGAGGAGCCTGGAAGAGACACAACTGAGGTTCCTCGCGGCTTCGCCGCTTTTAGGCTCACACGTTTTACGTGTGATCAACAATAATAGGCAAAACAGAAGGAAAGCGATGTGCAACAAAACCAAAAGAAACTGAGGAGCAATTACCGAAGCGTGATTACAAGTAGGCACTCTTGACAGACATGAAATCTGAAATTGAAAGTATTTGATAAAGGATCTCCGGATGAAGCCGTTTGCCGCGAAAAGGTCGCTGAGGAGACCATGCCTTTTGGAGATTGTGACACCTCCAACAGTTCATTAACTTTTTTTTTATTAAAAAAACCTCTTTTTCCCAATAGCTCGCGCGCGTTGTAATATTTTATTTTAATTTTTTTTGAAGATATTACCTTAAATAATGAACTTTAATTTCGTTGAAAAAAGAAAATTTGGCAAAAGTAGCCCCGCAAAAGTTTGGAGTAACCTTGAATGGCTAGTGTTTGTAGCGGATAGAACGCGCGCTATGACTGGAAAATTCTAAGGCATACCCACGGTTCGATTACGGGCCTGCAAAAACAAAGTTAAAGGCCATATAATAAACAATTTGTTAGCGTTGATCGTTCGGTCTTTACGGAAAAATCTCAAACCGAGACCTTGCCGTATTGACCCCGCTATCGCTCGGTCAATGCGGCAAGGTCAAGGTTTGAGATTTTCCCGTAAAGACCTCACTCTTGGTTAATAAGTAGTTATTATTATATGGCTGTGTCTCACAAAGACTGGGAACTATCGAATTCAAGAATTTGATTGGCTGCAATCGATATTGAAAGCTGTTGAAATTTTCACATCTAGACCGGAATCTAGACCGGTAATGTTTTGCGGTGAAAAAGTTGCAAACTTTAATGTAAGAAAGTTGACTATTTTCTTCTAAAAATATTTATTTATGGCAATGCCAAAAAGTGTGATAAGAAAAGAAAAGAAAAGTAAAGAGGACGAGCAGACTTCGGCGGAATTAAGTTCAGCTCATCGCCGTTCGCAAGCAAAAATGTCGGTTAGTACAAACCAGTTACAATAAACGAATTAAATTTCTCTTGCTTGCCATGTAATAAACATTAACCGAGCTTAGTCGGTCTGCATGGGAGAATCTTGACCTCGGTCGACGTTCTCCTGTAGAGACCTCCTGCTCGGTTAATAAGAGCTAATTATTAAGCGTACTGCTTTTGGAATAACAGCATTCGGAGTACTCTCCAGAAAAAAGCTCATATACCTGTAATTTTAATTGTTACCAGAACTTAATCTTACAATTGTTTTGTATAACTACAGTAAACGTTATATCACGCTTAATGTAGGATTGATCGATTGATGCCACTCAAACATGACACAGTTATTAGCTTTTATGTTCAAGTTACTTTCCTTTACTTTAATCATTTATCAGCAAAATATCAAGCATTTGCTTAATACTGAGGGAGAAGCCAAACAACAGGAACAAGCTCCCTACAGGTTATTGGCCATTCCCCTAAAACAGTAGAAATATAACAATATATAGCTAAATTACCAAACCTAGCAAAAAAATATTAATTTTCAGAAATCTAGACTAAAATCCTAAGATCTTGTACGCAATCTGAGACCTAGCTAAGAGCATGACAAACTGCAAAAAAGGTTCATTTTGTGAGTTGATCATGAGTTTTCGAGCTGAGATAGTCGAGACTTTGGAAGTCTTGTAAATGTTTGAATCAGACATTCTAATGTTTAGTAACAGGCTGCTAAACGCTGCAACTACTCTTTAAAAAAAGATAAACTTCAGCCAGTTGCTGAAGTTCTTTAACGACAAACTTGGTAGCTCTTTTCTCTGCGCTTTTGATCATGCCAGTAAAAAGGCTTTAAATGACTTCAAATGTCTTCAAGTCATTTATGCTTACGTGCTTGTTCGTAGCGGAGCTGAGCGGAACTCCGATGGCCCATCGGGCCACCAAGCGGAGTACCATAACTATACGAACAGAACCACATGCATGCACTTCCGAGTTGCCCTTGCCCTTTTTCACATGAAAATGAGTTTTATTTCCATGACAATAAAGTGCATGTGAGACATTTTTATAACGCTTTCGCACGGAGACTCGTTTTGACACAGAGGTAAAACACTACAGGTAAGCGTCTATTATAGCTGGGGGAGGGGGGGGGGGGGGACAGGGGCTCAGAAACTCCCATTTCCCGCGCACTTATCTCCCGACTCCCGTCTTGTCCGTCTTGCTCCCTTCCCCTGTAAATAAGGAAACTCAAAACACATCTTTGTCATTTAGCTAGGCAATCCTTAGGCGTTTCCTTTTTCTTTTTCCTTTGTTTTTGGCCTTGTTCCTCTTACTCACGTTTTTTGGCAGCTGAAGCGACAACATTTTATGACGTAACCATCGTAAAAGGGTTTCCAATTTTACCGGAAGTAAGCCTCCGTTGGTTAGCCCAAGGGCGAATTTTCCGATCCTTTGCTCGTCGACCCAGAAGTTTCAAAATAAGCTAACTGCAAGGCAAACAACATTTTGGGTTGTTTTTGAAAGTATTTAAATGCTTGATAAATGACAAAAGTTATCATTTTGCATTTCTCTTCCGATTCCCGCCCTCTTAGAACTCCCGTCTTCCGCCCTTTTAGAGATCGGACCAATTTCAAGTATGAGACTTATGTAACTGGTACAGCTGTGGCTGTTACGAGCATGTGTTATTCTCGTAAATTATAATGGGGATGCAACAGACTGAGTTATTCGTTCTCTTACCTTTCCTGTCCAAGCGGAAATCGTCTGGATCTACCTTGAAGTTAAAGCAACCTTACGAGGGGACCTAGAGTCATACGTAAGTAAACTTGAGTCCTTCCACAATGGGTGTCTCCGAATAATCTGCCACATCTTATTGCCAAATAAAATCTCGAATAGGCACCTTCACAGAAAAACTGGTTGCCAAAGTGTTGCCATTGAAATCAAATGCAGACGAGTCCGATGGCTGCGCCACGTGCAGGCTCGTATTCCTAAGGTTGCCTCGCGATGAACACCACCTGGCAAAAGGAAAAATGGGCGGTCAGAAACCACCTGGCGCTGAACTGTCATTGCTGAGCTCAGTGAGGTGAATCTCTCATGGTGCAAGGCACAACGTGCTGGTACAAAATGGGGATAAATGTCATAAATGGAACGGGATTGAGGGACAGGCTTACAGGAAAGTTTCGTCGGAAGAGAACCGATTAAAGGCTATTCTTACTCTCCCATTGCAGAGTGAAAAAAAAAAAAGTTTGGCAGCGGCACCGAATAAGTGCTTGATTCGAAACCTTTTCTTTCTATGAACTGTCACTCTAAGCAGCCACCATGTTGAAATTAACAGCATTGTCGTCTCTAGAGCCAGGCGGGTCTTTTTTGGTACTGCGCATGCGATCAGCGATAGTGGAGAGTTTAAGCATGACGTTTACGGCAAACGGCAAATATTACCTCTGAGTTTTTATTCTTTTTTTCCAATCCTTAGATAAATCTCGTAAACATAGAAAAATGTCTCCCACTATTCACCGCAAGTACAAATATTTTCACTCTACTGTACAGACAGCTGAAGACAGACGGCAAAAGGTTCATTTTTGCCGTTTGCCGTTTGACATAAACGTCGTGCTTAACCTCTCTACTATTCCGCAAGATGACGTGAGAATGAAGAAACTAGTACAGGGGCCCGTTTCTCGAAGGTCCCGAAAAATTTTTGCACCCGAAAAGCCGTAGCAAAATCTTAAACCTTATGATTACGGAGCTGTTTTATTCACATGTACTAAATCAGTATGAACAGAGGTTCCCTTCATACAAGAAGTTTCAGGCGTATACACCTCGCTGTTTTTAGATAAAGATTGACTTAAAATGGCTTTGCGGGCCCGAAAAGTTTCCGGGGATTTCGAGAAACGGGCCCCAGACCAGAATTTTTTCAGGTTTGGTACATTTTACAGGCTGTAGATGTCTATGGCGCCAAGGCGTGAAAAAACACCGGTCGCAACTCGTCCGACAAAATATGGCACGCAAAGTTTACACGGCAAAAATGTGCGGTCTGTACCAGTTTTTTTGACGGGTCCATAGCCATTTTTTCTGTGGTGTAAAGTTGCATTTCTGGTACGAACGCAGACTTTACCTTTTACCTTTGCTTACTTGAACTCAGCGTATTTCCGCGCAGTGTTTTCTTGGGATAAAACCGATTCCTTTTATTTGTCTCTGATCTAATCATATAAGCTGGACTGTCTTTTGAACAAAATTAACTCACTAGATTCGGCCCCAAACGGCGTCTCCTTATCACAGCAAAGGCTGCTCTGTAAACATCGTTCGTTCTCACAACTAGGAAGATAAAAGTAGGGTTTGAGTAGAACTGATGTACATGACCGAGAGACGTAGATCATGGTCTCTTGACGTGACTGTGCATTCACTCTCGTAGGCCTCGTAGGCAAGTTTGACTCTTGAGTTGTACCCCATGACAGCACGAACAACCATCGCAATTAGGAATGGCATAATGAACAGAATAACGAGGAAGCCCTTAGTCAGGGCGGATTTTTGGTATTTCTTCAAAAAGATAGTAGTAGTTTTTTCGGCTGGGATGCCATTCTCTCTGTTGCCCGTATTTGTCGCTGATGCCTTTGTAAAATTCTAAATACCATTAAATAACACGTGGCGGTAATAAGTAGTGATTAAAGAAGCAGGGGTAGAGGAACGAATGTTCAGTATTTGTCAGTGTGGACGAAATCACGGAAATGCCAATAGATGCGCAGCGCAGCCAGTTACCACACCTTCAGTTCGCCTGTTGGTCACAATTTCTTTGTATCTCAAGTGCTAATGCAAGGCAAAAAATTTGTCAATCGCGGGAGACATAATCGTCATCACTGTCACACCAGTGCTTGTGAAATCAGCCACCCAGTGCTGAATTCTTCCAGTGCAGGCTGACTTCGCGTTGTTGCTCAATTTGGCAATCATATAGGCGACAAATGAAGGCTGTGTGATTAGTCCAGTAACAAAACATGGCAATACAGGATAGCAAATAAGAGCGTTAGCGTTCTCCAAATGTAGTGTACCGCTATCCGATTTATTCATTCTTCTGTTCTGTTCTTTATTCATTGTTCTGCTCCACTCAGAGCTGATTACCTGCAACATTTATCTAGCGAGTTATCTTATTATTTCCCACCGGAACAATGTTCCGTAGAAACAGATGGCAAAGATAACACAGCGATGGCTTGGGATAAGTGCTTTCTTGACTTTCTTGTTCATATTTTAACCCCTTTTTGTTCAAGTAAGCTTTTTTCGTTTTAGTTTGTTGAATTCTCATGTTATGCATCGTCTTTGTCAACACAGATAAACACACCGCTACAGCGCATGCGCAGTTGTGTTCGTTAGTTTACTACCAACTGATAATGTTAATAGCTCCTGATATTTTCTGACTTTTCTGACTTTTTCGCTGGGTAAGCACACTAATAAGCGCATCTTGAAAATCACCGCGCGCGGCTCTTCGTGCGTGTTGATTGCTGCCTACGCTTTCGCGTGCTCGCTCACTGGAAGCTACTGGACTAACCTAGAGAAAAATTAGGCACTAGAACTCTAAGATTGAAATTTTATAATTTTCACGGCTTCATAACATAACGTAACGTAACGTTGCACAACATAACATACTTTATTTTCTCACAGTTTACATTCATAAATTAAATTACTACCTTTTAATGTTTACAATGCTTCGAGTTAGAGGTTCGTTTTAGAGGCCGAGTTCGATTCAGAACTTTTTTGGGTAAAAGATAGATTTTCAAGTGAGACATGTTTGGTCAAATAGTGCTAAGGCTAACCGGGGAGCCGGGGAGCACAAACAGTAATTCCGTACTTGAACTCTACCCTGGGCAACAAAAGGTTTATCATATTTCTTGCGGGTGGCGGGATGCTTCGGGTCGGACGACACGAGAACGGCGCATGAAACGACTCTGGTGCCCAGAACTAGTATTAAACTAGAACTCCATCAGTCGTGAAGTAAACAATCCCCTTGTAAAAACCGTCTACAGATCAACCGGCCTATTAAACGGCCACCCTCGGGGAAATGGATAGTGGCCGCTTTAAGGGCGCTGGCCGCTTAATAGAGGTAAAAACAATAGAAAAGACCTCGTCGGGACTTTGATTACTGGTCGCATTATAGGGGTGGCTGCTTAATAAGTGGCCGTTTAATAGGGGTTCGACAGTATACAGTTTTGCAGGAGTTCGCTCAAAATTCTGTTGACATCTTATCTGATCATCTGAAAGTAAATTGAAAGCTGTTCCTTGTGAATAAAATATGCCAAACTGCGAATCAGAATTTCTTCTTTATCATGGTATCCTTCCAGTTAATCTTAGGTAGGCCTCTTGCACAGTGCAAATGAAAGGTTTTCTTTTTTTCATGAACGAAATACTGATAGTTTCCAGTGTTGCGTGAATAATTTGTAATATTAAAGATGCTAAATAAAAATTTCATTGAATATTCTAAAACCACGACTTGTTAATATTTCATGGCACCTTTGGGCATCACCGTAACTGAGAGAAAAGTGACTCTTAGTCAAATAACGCCAAGGTATAAAAGTTACTTTAGTTCCTGATTTATAGAACGAGCTATAGTAATCTTACTGCTGAATATTTCAAGGAGTAAATTAAGACGACTTTTGAACGATGTGCTCTAAGTTATGCTAACGTGCCGTGCCGTGTCACAGCTGTTGACGAGCCACAAAAGGCAGCGTTGAAAAGGATTGTAAAATTGATAGGACAGCCACCAAAAAATACATGATTACAATAATAGTTTGAAATAACTCGTAGAGTACTTAAAGGCCTGCTTTGTGCGACCAAACATTATGTTCTGTTTACTCTAGATCTGAAGCAGTTTAATCGATAATATGGTACATTAACTTTGACAAGCTGCATCGAAATGGTATTCAAATATAGCATAAAATTACTGAACAAGAATAATCCGGCGTTTGTTATGAATTTAATCTACGTGATGGGTGATTATGTAGTCAAGTTACCAATACTCATCCTTTTCTTCTGGGTGAAAGTATAATCAAGATCTTTTTGACTGTTCCACTTGCTTTTAGGTGAAAAAAAAAATTGAGCTGGTAAGTAAATCTTTGATTGCGCTGCACTAAAAAGGCTCACTTCGAAAACGAGATGCCTCGTTTTACCTGTAAGCGTACCTGTTGTTCATTTACAGCCTTGTCGAGTTGTTAAACGCTTTAGCATTCTGTTTAACACAATTTCCATTAGCCAGCGTTTTCATTTTGAAATGAAAAACGCCGTTGCTTAGCTTAACCCCATGTTTAAGGTCAAAATCGGCGTTATTTCCTATATTAGCATAACAGAGAAACAAAATTTTGTCGTCCAACAACTGTCATTTCTATGAATCGAAACAGACGAACAAATTCAATTTCCGTCAGTGCAACAAGTTCTTTTATGAATTAAAATTCATATTGAAATCAATCTAGTTTTTTCTGTTGTACGAGAAAAACAAATTGTGGAAATGTCTTGGCAATTTCGTAAGAAAAGTGAGAGGCGCGGTGCGCTAATGGTTAGTGCTCTGGATTCCGGATTGAGTGGTCCAGGCTGGAGCCCTGGCTAAAGCCATGGTGTTGAGTTCTTGGGAAAGACACTTTACTCTCACAGTGCCTCTCTCCACCCAGGTGTATAAATGGGTTCTGGCGAATTGTTGGGGCAACTTTTTACAATGCTGGGGAGTAGCCAGTTGTGGACAAGCATCCCATCCAAGGGGGGGGGGGGGGGTTAGCAGGCAAGCCCCTTCGCCACGGAAACTGGATGGAGCTAAGTGCCAGGGCTATGAGCCAGTTGGGTTTAATAAGAAGCTTTACATTTCCTAAGAAAAACTGAAGAAAATAAAGGGAACAAGCGATCACGTAGATACTGTCTCACGTATATGCAAACAATTTAAGGCTGTTATGGACGGACATTTAATAAGGAGAATTAAGGAATAATTTATCCTAACGATTTTTTATGTTGCTTTTATAACAAAAAGATCTGACTACAAATTTAACAATTCTGAAGTCTAAAATGGCTCAAAGTATTCATGCGGTCAAAATTGAAAATTCATTTTCACCATTTGGTTCAATATGGATTAATGATCGCATCTGAAATCAGATAAGAAAAAGTGCACCTTTTTATAGTATGACAAATGACGCAGTTGTTCGAATTTCATACCAAAATATATTTTTATAACCACTTTTACCATTACATGAGTTTCTACCACAGTTATTTCGATAATTGTAGGAGCATTGCGATTTTTAAACCCGCCTACATGATTGGTTTTCATTAGTATTATACGACCCTCTTAACAGTCAACGTTTGGCTGGTTCTAGAGGGTTTTCAGTAAAATGATATCGTACAACATGCTTTATTTCACTAAAAACCCGCAACCGAATAGGACAACATTTAATAAGATCACGGTAAAGTTCATTATAGTGACGTAATTCAAGAACTGTGTGTAGGAAAAAAAAAACTTTGCATCTCAAATCCATGAAAACCTGGATTGTCGTCAAAAGCTAATCGTCTCATACACATGCAAGTTTCTTTTTTTTTTTTTTGTCAAGCATTCTTTTAACCACCGCCATTCTCGATCTAAGAGAGTGAGATGTTATTGGTTATTCACCAAGAAGAACACACGTAGCCACCCGTTATTTTATCTCAAAAGGTGGAATTTGGTGACTTCCCGTGAAAATGATCTATAGCCAGAGAGGTCGAGATTCTTGGGGCTGACCAGAAAGCTCTCGGCTTCAGAGGGAGGACTGCAGCATTTAAAAAAAAAAACAAAAAAAAAAACAAGCAAACCGGAAGAGTGGCCGAGGGAATTAACGTCAGTGATCGTCATTGTTAAACTTGAGGTGTTTAATTGGTTGGCTATTTTTTCTGTCGGTGATCTAGAGGAAACGGATGTTTAAATCGAGAGCTGAGAAGTACTTTCCCTGCTTCTTGTTCGCAACTGAACTTCTTTCTCCACGGGTCTGGCGTTTGCTGTATTTTTTGACGGCTGCCTTAGGTCTCAAAGATATCCACATCCAAGAAAGTGCTTTTTTGATTAGGGCTCGCAGCACGAAAGAGTTGAAATTTGAGAACGACTTCTGCTTTTATTTTAATTGTCTTTTTTTTTCAGCATATTGTTTACTACATTCCGTTGCCGCTCTCTATGGCATAAGCCTCCATTAGCGAGTAATGCGCTATAAAGTATGTACTATCTTTTTCTCGTGTTTTTCCGTTAAACAGAGAGAATTCAGAGGTTGCAATTTTTACCTGTAGTCGCCACGAAAGTAGCTCCTCTCAGTTAGACCATCTGCTTGTCTTTGTTTTAGAACCCTGCTAGTCAAATTAAATAAACATGACAAGTTTTGGATCGAGTTATGTGAAGGACGCGAACTTGTAATTGAAGGAGGGATAAATACCTTTTGTATCCACACAAGCGTTAAATCGAAGTTTGAACTCTATTCTATACGAAATAGCCAAGAATTTCATGAGAATCGAACGGATTATAAACTCAATACACCAAGCAGCTGGTAGGCGGCTTATTGACTTGTTGAATGAATGTGCAGAATGAATATTCATCCAGTATAAGAGCCAGATATTTGTCTATATGATCGTGAGCAAACATTACATCTAACTTGAATATAAAAAGCCATTGACTACGACAAGTTTGGGTGGTATAAGTTAATTACGTTCACGTTCCTCTTTTAGCATTTCTTGGGTATCTTTCTTACCCGATTATAGAATTTACAGTCACTTTGCAGCACATCATTTATCTGTGTCCCAAGTCTCTGTAAAGCAAAACATATGACAATGGAAAAATTGAATAGGAAATGTTTTTTTAATATCAAAGGCACGAAAACTTTGTAATTTCAAGATACTGTCGGCCGGCTGATTATGGAAAGTTGTATTTCCTAATTTTCCGCTGCAAATGTCACCAAATATACCAATAAATTGGATAAAAAGTCAGAGATTGTACAGAGCAAAATAGAACTGACAAGTATTTTAGGGAAGAAGCTGGATTACAAGGATGGAGGTGAATTACGGTTGACTTTGTGACAGGACATCAAAAGATCGAAACTGCCATTCCACTGAAATTTTGAAAGTTGAAGTCCTTGTTTTAACTCTTTATACGAGAAACTCAGACCTTTAAATTAAATGCCGATGATTAGAAGATTTGAAGTAAGTAACTTTGGAAAATAATAATTAAGATGAAATCCTTTGCCCAACTCTTGCATTTGACAACTGATTGGAATACTTTACTACATGATGCAATTGGGAACCGTTCCAACATGGGGGGGATTGTTTCAAATTTTAAAGGACACTTAAGAGAATTTCTTAATTTTATTTTATAACTTATACATTCTAAACTTTAACTTTGTAAATGTAGAACAGCAAACGTTTTCAGACTCTTAACTCTAAGCTTTTTTGGTATACAGGGCCCCTCTGAAAACCCCTATTAAAATATCTCTGTTATTACATGACGTTATTATACTCTTGGTGCGCTTTTTTCAATCTTACCTAACAAGTCACATCGTTGTCCCCTCCCCCTCCCCAAGAAACTTTGATGGGCATTCTTCCAGTTAATTTGATAATCATTTCTCTGCAGAAATGGCAATTAACAAGTAAAAGGCAGCAGATTGTGCGACAAAAAAAAGACTGCTACATCATGAAAATGCTCTTCTTAGTGCTCTTGCTCCTGTGGAATGATAAGGAAGGTGCTCAAGCAACACAAAGTAAGCAAACATGTGTCGATATGCCATCTTTTGTAATTGTCGTAGTTGATGGTAACAGATATAGCGGGAGACGAGGAGTTGTATGAAAAAATTAAAATTTAGCTAAAGAAATGTAGTAATAGACAGCTTCGAACGACTAGTAGATTTATAGCAAAACAGTTAGATTATTGCTCTCGAATTCTATGCATGACAGTTGACAGCTGCGTCTCCGTAAACTATCTCGCGAGAGAAATTTCAAGCTCATAATCTAATTCTTTATTATATATTAAAGCTTGTTATATATTAATTAAAAAACTTAGCCTGTGCTATGGTAAGGAACATTGTTTGGAATACAATTCATCCAAAGTGTTACGATATTGTGTTTACCTTACGATTGCCATGGTAACGGCCTTTGATGACTAAGATTCTCACCTTTTTGTATGCTCTCGTGAGTTGTTAAAAAAAACAAAGAATTCTTTTTTCAAAATTTAAAAGATTTTCAAACGCCTCGTGAAAACAGTCTCCTTTCAGGCATGAGTACTGATCAATTAAATTTTATAATGTAGACAAATAAAACATAATAGTAGTTCTTGTTTTTATGTTTACAATGGTTTAGCTGCTCTGTAAATTCGAGATAAAATAAAATCATTTATGCGTGTATGTAAAAGCTGTCATAATGACATGATTGCCATTGTTAACTGTGATAGGCCAGACCTCTTAAAAGAGTGTTTTCACATGACGTCACGGTAGCCATATTTGGTGTTCACAAACAATGCGAATAGACCTTTTTACCGATACGGCGGCCATTTTGAATTCTATTGTTTCAAATAGCTTTTATGGGATACCCAGGGGGCAAATACATACATACTAATTTGCCCCCTGAGCATCCTATAATGGCTATTTGAAACAATAGAATTCAAAATGGCCGCCGTATCGATAAAAAGGTCTATTTCTTTCTTTTGGAAAGTGCAAACATCTCCTATTATTTGGGAAAGTCAATATGGCCGCCAAGACAACGCTTTTTAAATTAGGGACTCAAAATTAGGGCGGGGCCAAAAAAGTTTTTGGTCGTTTGGCCCTGAAGTATTGTCCTTAATATGGGCAAAAGGAGAGGGGTGGGGTCGGTCCCTTAGGCAACTCTCTTGGAACTGCCACTTACGGACACCCAAAGTATTAGTAGACATTTCAACCAAATGAAACTTGTTGCTGTTAATTTTTCTGCTTAATTATTACACTCCCAAATGTGATAGGAACATCGATGAAAGACGTTTTTGGCAAATAAAATGAAATGAATTTGGTGGCCAAAACATAAGCGCTTTGCCAGGTGCCGGCCTCTGAAGGGTTTAGTGTGAAGCATCCAGGCAGTATTCATTCATATTACATTATCCTGTACTAATTTGGTGGCCAAAACATAAGCGCTTTGCCAGGTGCCGGTCTGTGAAGGGTTTAGGGTGAAGCATCCAGGCAGTATTCAGTATTCGTGTTTTATGGTGTGGTGTTATCCTATGCATACCTGTCCTGCAATGTGTTTTCTCAAAGAGAACTTATACACATATGTAATATATATAATATATTTATACCTTTCCTTAAACAGGATGTGGTTCGGTGGTTAATGACACACTAAAAAGTCCTGGATATCCTAGCAGATACCCACCCAATATGGACTGCAGTTATACGATTCCTGTTCCACACAATCGGACGATGAACATTTCCTTCATTGATTTTGAATTGGAGGATGACTCATCATGCGGGTAAGCACAGAGCTGTTACTTCAAGCTTTTATACCTACTGCTGTCTATAACACGATCTGCTACTTCCTTGAATTTGTCAAGAATTCGTTGGAGTGAATGAAACTTGATGAGACTGTTCTTGTTTTATAACAAAGGACAACAAATCAGAAAATAGTTACAAGGCTTATTTGTAATATTCAGTGAACTCGGATCGAATCTTGAACTCTTATAATGTCTTTGAGGGGGGGGGGGGGGGAGGTGGAGTGGAGAGGATGCACACGTAACTCTGGTTAATTTAGTATAGTTTAGTTTAATGAGTTCGTCACCAAAATACAAGAACAAATAAATTCAAATAGACAAACCACTAACTTTCAAATAGGCAAATAAATTCAAAATAGTACGGGATGTGATGTGACAGGGGAAAAAAACAGAACTAGAGTCCCAGTTGCTATCTAAACCCATACTATACTCAACATACTCTAATATAGACAATCAAAATAAGTAGTTTCTAGCGTGGAGGACTGTTAGTTCCTCGCTTTAATAAATGTGCTGTTTTCAACTAAAAGACAGTCAAATGTTATGAAAAGTTGTTTAATAACGTCGGTTTAGAAATTGAAACTTTTCTCATAATTTCTTGACAAATTAAAGGGAGGGTTTCACGGCTCGGCACATGCGCAAGCTACAGCGTTAATCATTCCATTTCATTGTTTGTAAAACAATCGGAAGCGTGCAAATGACTCTTGCAGGAAATCTGCCTTTAAAAATTTCACGGTCAGTCACGAAAACATGACGATATAGGTGAGATTTCTCATTGAAATTCCTTTCGTATGTTCAAACTCCATACATAAAGTACATTTTCGTTTTCGTATCATCAAGATGTATTTCGGAAATCACAGACTATAATTTGGCGAAAGCTTAATGATAGCCTTTGAGTAGCTACACGGTTACGTGAAGGAGCTAGGAGAATGACTTGGTGTCCAAATTTTATGGAAGATGTAAACGGATTTAGACAGAAAAAAGCGATTTTAGAATTGAACATCAAATTTGTTAATCGGGCAGAACCGTTTACTCTGGAACAGACCAACGAGTTATGTACTCGCATCTGATTGGTTTATAAACAATGGAATTGGGTGGGGTTACGTCACAACTTGCACAGGCGTCGAACCGTGCAACTGTCCCTTTAATGATTGAATCGTATGCTGAACACTGTAAATGGTAATGACGATAAACTGAACACAGTTGTGAAGTGAAATTGTAAGCATGATAGCGGCGCGCTATATGTAATCGATATAGATACTGCTCAATTCCAAAACTGCAGCAAATGGCCCTTACATGCCTTTACATCATAGTAAACAGAACATCTGAATTCATGGTTTGAGCTGCTGCGTTTAGTTTCAGAGATCGAGGAGCCATTTTGAAAGCTCTGTGCATATAAAGCATCTGCGTTTCAGTGGGATAGGAAACAACAAAGGCTGTTCTCCGCTTTGCCAGCCTGATATCCTGTCCATCTCTTTGGCATGTTACTTTCCCCCGAGATATAGACCTAATTAGACA
Source organism: Orbicella franksi (assembly GCF_964199315.1). NCBI lineage: Eukaryota > Metazoa > Cnidaria > Anthozoa > Scleractinia > Merulinidae > Orbicella > Orbicella franksi. The sequence goes on from NC_138145.1 coordinate 28,635,402, forward strand.
AAATGCGAAAATAAAAGTAACCGTGGTATATCGTCACATCCGTCATTGGTATATATGTGTTATCAGTCCGTACAAAAAAAAAAGTGCCATCATTATATTGCTAGCTCGACGAGCGGGCAAGATGAATCAAACCCTGCGCTGTGATTGGTTACCCGAGCGGGCAAGAGAGAGCGCCCGCTCGGGACTACCCGTCGTGTCCCGCAAGAAAAATTACCCTGAAAGCCATATAATAAATCCTTTATTGACCAAGCTTGTTCGGTCAAGATGACTGGATATTGGCCTCGTTCTTTTTTTGCGAGTTTATGGACCTCAACTCCGTCTCGGTCCATAAACACGCAAAAAAAGAAGTTGGCCAATATCCAGCCATCTTTACCTCACACTAGGTCAATAACCCTTATGTATTATCCGAATACGGTCCCGACCAAGCTTGGCTATGAAGGAATTGAGATCTCTGATTGCTTTATCTTAGTTAATGGCCTTTTGAACTAACTGAGTCGTGTAAAAGTGGCCAATTGTTTCCGTTTCTTATGCACAGCTATGACTATCTCGAGATTGTTAATGACGGAAGAATAGTTGGTAAGTACTGTGGCCAGAGGACTGGGCAGAACATTCTTTTAACTGGAGACCAGATATTGATCAAATTCCACTCAGACGGTAGCGTAGAAAGAAGGGGACTCCTGATACATTTCAATGCTGGTCCACACGGTAAGTACTTTTCCTGATTTCTAATATTTGTAATATTATAAAGATGGAGATTTAGCATCTTTGCAACATTAAACAACTGTTAACAGACCTGTATATCGAATGTAGCATGGCTTAGTGGCTACACTTCGCAAAACTACGATTACGTCTCAGTCAGGGACTCGCTTTAAATCACAGCGAAATCTCTAAGGTAAACTCTGAAAGTATGTTCAGCTGTGTTATTTAACTTATCGCTGCTAGCGGTGTTATACCTGAAAACATAAATAAACAATAGCCTCCATTTGGAGCGGAAATATGCTCGGATATATGTCCGCGGACATTACCTGTTTCGAGAAGCGACCATTTTTAACTCATTCATGCGCGCATGCGTAATAAATGAGTTTAGCGATGGTGGCCTTCATCCGGGAATATGCGTGGACTTTCAACCCGCGTAAACTTTTTAATCGACGTAGACAGAAATTAAACGTTGCTTAAGTTATGCTGATGTTAACTGGAAATAACGATGCGAGAAGAAAGAAAGTGAAGCGCGCTGACTAGGGCTCGAACCCCCTCAGCCTGATTTCAGTGACTGGATATCAAGGCAAACTTGCCCATCTCAACATTTCCGCTTTAAGTTGTTTCCTCAGTATTGTATCACCAAGCTAACACTAAGTTAATTAGGGCTGTCCCATATCGACATTAACGCAATTTAATATGCGGAATTATAAATCGAAGCTTAAAAATTTAAAATTACATTGCCTTTCCACTGAATGAGTAAGAAAAAATTTTAACGTCTGGTAAAGAAAAATTACAGCCAAAAATGTTTACTTACCCTTTCACTCCTGACCTGAACCTTACCACCCCTAGAAGACGCACGCTAGAAAGACTTCTTGTCAACTCTGATCTAAGATGTACATTTCTGCCAAGAAACATATATCAAATTGTTTCTATGCAATGTACTTATTGAGACTTTTTAATATTAACTCCACGTGTTTGGCCGCTGATACCCCGAAACGTAGCGGCATTCAGAAAAAGAAAACCGCACTTAATGGGTACCATTGCACGGATTTTTGACGCACCTTTGACGAGTTATGACTCTTAAACGAGCACCGTACCATTTGTTTTTTATCGCACATTTCAAATACCTGCATTATTAGGAACAACCACAAAAAATTGGAAAAAAAAAATCTAACGTTAAGTGTTATTTCTAAGGAATCACCCTAATGTAGCAGTGCCAAGAAACGCTTCATATAGCTGGGGCGTTACCGCTGGCCATCTGAAAATGCCATCTCGCGATCTCGTCGACGCTACATGGGATGTATACTAAATTAGTTGTGGATAAACAGGGTGAATTTGGTTGGAAATATTGAAAAAATTTCGAATTGGTGGAGCACAAATAATTTTCGAGATATTCCTCCATTACGGTCATTACGAGCTTAATGAGTGTAAGCTCTAATCTCGTTCCCAGATCTCTGACCGACCGACTGACTGAATCACTCCACCCGTCGTGCGCCGTCTTACTCTCACTCAGTTGCATGTGAAGTCTTGGTTAAGTCGGAAGTGCATGAGCTATTAAATATAACAATCTTGAAGTGCTAACTGAATTCAAACATTACTTAACTAGTGCCCCCCAAGATTGTTTCAGCTGCAGTGGAAGTACTTCCAGGTAGCAGGGTGCCATGTTCAGCCACTGGAACCCCTCCCATATACATAGCATTGCTACGAAACTTTACACTGCTGTTGAACACTACGACCATTGCAAGCAGTAAATTATACCAGGAAGGTAACTACACCTGTGTGGCCACGAACAAGTATGGAACTGATGTAAAGCACTTCGTAATAAAAGGTGAGAAAATAAGATATTTTGCAACTGATACTATGCATACTGAATTGCGACTAGCAATATGGCACGCACTTGCAAGTCACACCGGACGAAGGGAGGGGGTACGTATCCCTTCCCCCGAGGAGGGTAGAATCTGTCCCCACGCATTTTTCATGTTCTTAATCTTTCTGATATGTTCTTATGAAAATGCGACCACATTTTGGAAATTCATCTAAAGTTTCTCTGGAAGCAATTTGCAATGACATGTAATGGCATGTAATTACAAAGCAAAGTGAAGTGTTTGTTTCTAAGTCATGGGAGAAAAAAAGGAAAACAAGAAATCCAATTGGAAGATGAGATTTTATTCATACACTCAAAAATCTACACTTAACAATGTAAAAGAATACAAATAGTACACTGGAAAATATTTTAAGCAAACTGCAGTTAGCATTAGCTGGTCGAGGTGGGAGGTGAAGTATAGGGTGATCATAAGCTGTTACATAACTTGACTCCGCTGGATATAAATAAGTAAAGAAAGAAAAATAAAACTTTTCTTTTGTAATCATTGGGGGTTTATGGAAGTGCTAGTTTGCTTTTTAAAAACTGTTCCTAAATCTAATAGACGTCATGTCGCAAGCACAGAACTAGACCTGCGATATTCAGGAGTCATTACGTTTTAAATCTTATACTATCATTGTAGTTTTCTTTTCCAATCTTTAATGACTGACTTTTCTCCACCCTAATGCCCTGAACAAATCATCGACATTACAGATACTTCATGTAGGCTAAACGATGGTTGTCAGTTTAAATTAAATCTGAGAAATTTGTCTTCTGTTATTTATTTCTTTAATAATTGTTTATTTTTCTTTATGGTTTGTATAGATCTTTTGCTTAGGTCGAAAAGTAGCTCGCAGTTAATACCTTTGGTAATTGTGAGCTACCAAAGACTATTATGTGACTTTTTGAAATAAAGTTGTTGAAAGTAAAGCCGAGCGCACAAAAAAATACACCCTCTAAGTTTCATTGACATTGCTTTCATAGTTCCAAAGGGATGGGCTGTGGCCAAAATCATGCCCAAGTAAAAAAAAAAAACTGGAAAAATTAAAATCCTTATCATAAGATAAGAGAAGATTTGATGAGTGAAAATGAGATGAAGGATGGTGTGTGTTTTGGTAGCCTGAAGAGGCTTGTCAGGCTCTGGAAGGGTTTTGAAACTGGAACAAAAAAGTTAGAGAAATAAATAAAAATGAAATAAGTAAGTAAATAAATATCGTAATCGACCACTTACCCAGTGGGGCTTTTCAGGGCCAATGGAAACAGACAGTTCCGGGAATAACAACTATTGCGTCGATGTCAACTGTGTCTTTTTATTCTTTTGCTTTGATACATGCAGGGTGTGGTCCAGTGATTGAAAATACACTCAGAAGTCCCGGATATCCTAACGATTACCCAAATAATACAGATTGTATTTCTTCGGTTCCTATTCCACAAGGCATGGTGATTAATATTACCATTAACCAACTTTACCTGGAGGATAGTATACCTTGCGAGTAAGTACTGATTTTTAGCGTGTTATTAAGTTGTGAATGTAGGGAGAGGTCCAGCGACCTGCATTGCTTTCTCAAAAGAATGCAAAACCTGAATTTGCGGAAGTCTCATAGTAACAAGAACGAAAAATTCTGAAACTAAATTATAGCTGTAAGTTAAAGGGCCCCAGTCAGCCACACCTTTGTTTTTTTTTTTACATGCGAGAGTTTGGCTATAGAGCGTTTTCACATGACATCACAGCAGCCATATTGGTATTCCAAAACAATGAAACGGCGGCCACGTTGGTGTACCAAACTAATCCTGTGGGAATTGAACGCTTTTCTTATGTAAACACTTCCCTTTGTCTCAATAAATTTGCATGGCTGCTGGCCACGTGAGTGAAAACGCTCTATTATATTTTATTCGGAGCATGTCGAAACGAAGGAAATCACTGTGAAACTACTAAAGATAATTAAACATACTTTTAGGAACACAACTTACAGTGAAGCAATAAGATTTCGCTTCACTATGCAATATCAATAATTTCGATGGCATCGAAAATGGCGGAGGTTGACTTAAGATACTTCTTAGTAACCGAGTTCGAGGGCCGTACTCTAAGTTACGGACCGAGTTTCTCCAGAAGTAAAAGAAAATTTTAAACTTTTACTTGCTAAAAAAGTTACGAAAACTTGGCGATACATTACGAAACATTTTGGCAACCAAAACAGCTATAATTTTTAGCGTGTCGTACAGTAGAATACGGCCCGCTAAATTGACCAATCATAACGCGCGTACTAACTGAGAGAAATAATAAGGTCTTTTAATATACATATTTCTTAATGTTTATCGTCATCAGTGTTACAATTCGTGTTCTAAATGGGATAAGGACACAAGCATGGGATGCCTTTGTTTAGGCAAAGGCCTCATAATATAATGTGTCACACGTGACTCTCTTATCTCGAGACTACATCTTCTAACAATCATTATTTTTTAATGATCAAGTCTTGACAGAAACCGCGAGGAAAGATAATGATTTAGATTCTTAAGATCGGCAAACACTAGCGGGCATAAAGCGAGGACATGTTGCAAGGACATTTTTCCCAGTTTGAAAGTTTTGCTAGTGCGGAAAAGGGAGCAGAGTTGGCGCAGTAGTGAGAGCGCTCGCCTCCCACCAATGTGGCCCGGGTTCGATTCCTGCCCGGAGCCTTATGTGAGTTGAGTTTATTGTTGGTTCTCGCCTTGCTGCGAGGGTTTTTCCCCAGGTTCTCCGGTTTTCCTCCCTCCACAAAAACAAATAGACCAATCTCGATATATCAAAATTCAGCCTAAAACAATAAACCTCAGCACGAGGCTCCGGGGAATGAATACAGAGTTTGTGTTGTTTATTCCCCGGAGCCTCGTGCTGAGGTTTATTGTTTTAGGCTGAATTATAATATATCGAAATTGGTCTATTCGACCAGGATAAAGGACCCGCATAGAAACCAGCTAATAAGGTTGATGTGGCTTTCTCTCTTAATATTGTAATTTATTTTTAACTTATTTATTTACGTTGCGGGGACAACGCAAAATGATGCATGAAATTCAGTTGTGTCGAATTCGTCGGTCATGAAGCAGGACAAAATGGCCCCAGTTCTAAATGTTGCATTTTGAGCACTGCTCTTGCACACTGTCCCCGCTAAAACAAAGAAATGAACCAATAACCTCTTCGTGTGCACCTGCTTATTTACTGTTCCTTCAACATGGGTCCTATGCGTACACACGAATGGGCTTGTCCCGCTTCCCTTTTAGAGCTTGCCGTACTGTGATTCTATTGAATGATAGAATACAAGTCACTCAACCAAACCACTTGCAATATTTGCATAACAACACTAGTATAAATTCATTAATTGTAGATAGTGCGACGCAACTTCAATGAGAATGAAGTGAGAAACTACAATGGCAGTCGGTTACACTTACCCACTCTTTAACTCAACTTAGCACATTGTGAGAAGTCACGCAACTGTTATTCACCCGACTGAGCATTCTCGTCCCAAGAGCCCACGATCCTTCTGGCCTGCGGCAGGGATCGAGAGCTCTGGCCGGACCCGATTTTCTGAGCATGCGCAGAGTATTTGTTTCGTATTCTCAGCCAATCAGATTTGCCAGATTTGACGGGAAGTCCGTGAATCGCGGACTTCCGGTGTAAGACCAGCCCAGAGTTCTCGATCCCTGCTGCAGGCCAGAAGGATCGTGGGCTCTGGGGACGAGAATGCCGACTGAGGCACATGATTAGGAGCTAGGCATGCACAATTCAACCGGATTTCTAATCAGTACTTTCTAGGGTCGCTCGGTTCTCGAGTGCTGGTCAAGGGGAATGAAGAATCTGGGTACCAGGTTGAAGTGACCCTTTGTTATAGAAAGTCACTTTTTAAACTCGTGGATACGCAAGCGTAGAAACGTGTTTGTTGCGGGGACTCCGACATGTAAATGTGTCACTCACTCACCCAGGTACAGACACTGTTCGTGATTAGTCGGCACAAACGAGAGCGCCCGAGTCCGACGCCATGTTGGAATAGTTACCGAGCCCGACGCCATATTGAAATAGTAGCCGAGCCCGACGCCATATTGGAATAGTAACCGTGCAATCAGTGCAAGCCTACTACTGATTGGGTGCATCGTGCCAGTCCGAATATTGATGATTTTGTAGCTTTTACACGACCATTAATATTAGGTGTTTCGCTAAATTGAAGTGGAGTTGACTTTGAATGCTCGAATTAGTACTATGGCTAACTTGAAGGCTGAATTTCATGAGCATTTGAGTCGTCCAGGCGTTCAAAATGACCAGGAGATGTGCAGTTGTTTGCTGGAAAGTGACCTGAAAATGATTAAATATCATGCTAATGTGGTGAGCTTTGATGAGAATGTGTCTTATTCCTAGACCTTAATGAACTTATATGAGCGAAACGAACAACGTTTTATGAAGTAAACAGCCATTGAAAACAGGACAAACATCGGCACCATTGTATAATATTGTAATTTCATTTTTATAATTTAGTAACATCTAAACCACAGCCCAGCCGAAATATTGTTTTAAATCTACGACGTTGTGTCAGTCTTGCAGTAATAATAATAATAATAATAGCTTTATTTAAAACTGAAAGACCGATCAGTGAAGTCCGGGAGGAAGACGCTGGTATAAACCGATGATCAGTATCTATAAATTACATGGTAAAAAACGATAATCAATCAAACAATACTAAAAAAAAAAAAAATCTAAACATTACATTTATGATTAGTCTTGTCTAAATCACTAAAAAATTTTAAAAGTTTAGTTTCAAAAATTTTCAGACTACTGCAGTTTCGATGGTCGTTTTGGAGGTCATTCCATTCCTTGGCAGCAGTGTACATGAATGTGGACTGGCCCATAGCCATAGCAGTTTTAGTTTCAGGGAGATATTATTGACGTATTATCGTTTTACTTTTCAAGTTTGGCTGATTAGATCTCCTATGAGATCCAACGTTCAATCAAGCAGGAACTTCGTTCACAGCTTTGCAGTTTAAACACTTAAGTTTTTCATGTTGAGTTGTCCATGTTCAACCGGCATCGAGTTAAGTTTAGATTAAAGTTGTGTTCTCTATACTTGTCTTGTTTATTTTAGTACATTGATCTGAACTCTAAGTGGGATGTGAAATGCACATAAACTTGGAAAGAAATTCCCAATTACTTGATTTTGATAAGCTTAAATGATTTTTACCGTGTCTTTTGTTTACACTTTTGCTTCCTGATTGAAAAGATAACAAAGGGAAAGAAACCACCTGTGAGCTTGTCCCCAATTAGTAGTTAAAGTGCCACTAACCCCCCAAACGTTTTTCCTTTAATAAAATCTACTAGTTTCCCTGATTACTTCAGCGAAAAAATTATCTCGATTGATAAAATCCTTGCGTTTCTACAGGCGTTTAAACATGTAATTTCTATGTTCACGACCGCGCAAAGTGGGATCTGGGTCGGGCTACTAGTGACGTCACTTCAGGAACCGGGCTAAAACACTCAGGAGACTTTGACTGAGCTTCGAGGGCAGTCAAAACATTTTCGGGTTATTTGTGATTAATATTTTATCAAAACTGGACAAGAACTTTAAGTGAAAGAACTGTATCATCTAGCATTACAATTCGGAGTCTAGCTACGATTTGGACGGCTGCGAAGTACATATTTTTTTCCATTTCGAAGTGCGGATCGCCAGTCGAGATCGCCGCGTTGTATAATTATATTTAGGCTGGGATCGACAATTTGCCGGTCCATTTGGGTTATAAAGGTACAAACAATGACTGAGGAGTTAGCTTACAGCTCTGAAAGAGTTATAAAGATGTCAATGAACACGGAGAGTTGGTAATTTGACTTTACGAAACGTGCAAATTTCGGAGCGTCAAAACACTTTTACATTCAAATATTAATTTCCCCCGAAATACAAGTTAAGATGCGATGCAGTCGTACTCCACTCCTGCCTACTTCTCCAGATCAATGATTGAGAATAGTTTTAACATAAAAGATAAGCAGAGATGTCGGCAAACAATATTCCAAGGTGAGCTAACTTTTCGCTTCGTTATTGTCGACCGTCCGTAGTGCCTTATTCAATTACTGTGTACGAACACAAGCTACGCAAATTTGCATATTCCGTACTAGTGAAATCATGGAAAATCCTTTGACAAGATCTCAGTATACTTTCAGTTAACTATATACGTTTCTACTTCACTGTTATTTTGAATGAAATGTCCATTTTACGCACGCTAATAACCTGGGAGTCCTTGACTTATTAGTATGCGTTTCGGTTGACTGACAAGCGCATTCTTCTTTCAGCACAACAATCTCCGTCGGTAGCTTTAGGGTCGAATCTTAATCGTTTGTTTCACTTTCCTCATATATTTATAAATGCTTGATCCATTCTAAGTTTGTAATTTAGATGTATTTCGTTCCTCAAAGACGAAGCTTAAAGAGCAAAACGATTCTGTATTCGGGATTGCAATTGAGATTACAAGCGACCTCCGGCGTGCGTGTGTTTTTATTAAAATCCACAAATACATAGCTAGTTCAGCAGGTCGAATCCTCAACAATCTTCTTCGCGTCGTTGTAGAACGTAGGTTTAGTTCACTATTCGTTTAGACAAGTCTCTATTTCAAAACGCGATGCGTTTAATTTGCCGTGTAATTTCGTCACCTATAGTTTCGTCTGGGACTCGGAGGATCGTTTGCGCTCGAAATAGTCAGATGGCTTCCAGCTTATCCCAAATTCGTGTCTTATGCAGTACCTTGACAATTTCAACCTTTCCACTAGAGATAGAGAAGAATATACAGGCCATGAAAATCTCTAGGTTTTTACAGTAGCGGCGAACCCGAGATCGAAGAAATCCTCAATGGCTCCCGGGCTTTAGCTTCGCACAGATCAGCCCACTTCTTTGATCTTTTTCTCGTTTTGCGTCAGTCAATTCCAGCAGTGCCCATCCCCCCCCCCCCCCGGGCTAACCCCCGGGCATTAGCATTTTTTTAAAAGAATGGGCAAATTCCCCGGGGTGGGGACACACAAGCTGTCTAAATGCCCCGGGGTGGGGACGAAGAAAGAGGGCAAATGCCCCGCCCCCGGGATCGCTCGCACGATCTGTCCTGAAGATCGCATCATTTGAATTCGCAAACCTTAAGTATTTTAACTCTACTTTCATGAATTTAAAAAATGCTAGGCCAGTTTTGAATGCGAAATGCGAAATAGTCGTGTTCACGACAGTGATTGTTTTGTGATAAACAAAATATAGTTCACCTTGTCGCTTATATTTATAAGCTTAGAAGTAATGAAGAAATATCTGAAATTGAGAAAACATACCTTTAAAAACATCTACAAGTTTCTCTAGTCCTTGACGGATAAGCCATTGTTCGACAAACGCCTCGTCTTTCCCGATGAACTCATCCATGGCACTTTCGAAAAAACGTGTGTCAAATGCCCGGGGGTCGCCCCGGGGTACGCAAATGCCCAGCCCCCGGACTGCGATGAAATTGCGAATGCCCCACCCCCGGGACTGACAACGTGAGCAAATGCCCCGCGGTTGCCCGGGGGGGGATGGGCACTGCTGGAATTGACTGATGCATTTCTGGTACAGTTTCATCGAGATAGAGGTATTGAATGAAGAGGAATACTCTATTCTACACATCCTGTATTGCTACAGCCTCCAACAACATATCTTCCTTGCATTCTGCAACGATTTTGACACACACTATCGCATGTTCGCATACATTCTTCTCAGAAACAAAATATTGTTATTCCCGAAGTGACGTCAAAAGCCAACTCGTCCCATTCTCCTTTATTCCTCGGTCGTGAACATGGAAAAGGGCAAATTTACAAACTTTAAAAATTCATAGAAAATTAACGAAAATAGCTACAACGATAATTTTTTCGCAGTGGTGATCAGGAAAAAAAGGAAATTTATATTAGCGGAAAAACATTTTGGAGCTAGTGGCACTTTAATACTAAATCAGGAGCCATAATCGGGGACGGAGACCGTAAGTCTCGGGATTCGCGCGCACCTATGATATGGGACAATTTTTCTATTTTTAGAACAAATTGCGCCATCCTGACGTCATATATCCGCGCGGATTCACGCACATGTCGGGGGCTCTCGCGTGGATGTTGTCACGTTGCGTGATCAAATGGTGAGAGTTGAGAGATTCTCTTGCGTATTTTTCACAGCGATGGCAAGGAATAAGGCAGGGAATACGAGCCAGGGCGCTTATATGTAGTTTTATGCTCTGAGCTAACTGAAAAGGTGGGTTTTTCTGGGTCGAAAACAAGACTTCAATCTCGCGCTGGGAACGGAATAATAAGATCTGCTCACGCTAGTTGTAAGCTTACGCGTATGTTTTTGTGTTTGTTCTGACTTAAGAATATAGCAAGAAAACTCTCTACTCTGGTATCAAGTTAATTTGTGAGTTTCTCAGACAATGGTTCATCATAACCAAAAAATGTTTTGATGGTTTCTTATTGTTTCTGCTTGCATTGTTTGGTGAGTTTGCAAAAGTTTTTGAAAGGAAAGTCTGACGCGTACAATTAGCTCATTTGCATAGTGCAGCTCGTGCACTTTCAAGTCCGAGTCGGTGCTTTCAATTGTCAACAAATCTTGACAAAGATTTCTTTCGTTATCTTTTGTGCTGAGATGCTGTAACAAATTTCACGAACGCAAAAAAGGCTACTAACATCATGCGTGTTTCTTCAACATAAGCATAGTGAAGTTTTACGCTGCGAAAATGAAAATAGACAAGGAGTTTTGATATAAACTCGATCAACAAAATCGAAATAGTTATTCCAAGTTGATTAAAGAAAGCGTCATCGTAACTTTGCTGATTATTTCTGCTTTATTCACATCTTTTCAGCTTAGCTTTTAATATGTTCTCAAACATTTATCAATCTTAAACATATTTAAAAACTATAGTTATTGTTTGAGTTCGATGTACGCTTTCACACGAAAGTGCGGCGGAAGTACAATTTGTCATGTTTACTGACTGTACAAAACACGCATCGGCGGGCGCTCTTATTCATTGACAACAGAGAATTTACTGGATTTTTGCACGAATAAAACTGAGCAGTGTCTACGGACGTAAAGTTATTAGGCCTTGATGAAACATCAAGCGTTGTTTACAATTCAAGCGAAACTCAAACTACCAATTATTTTGTTTTACTTTTCGGTCGCGATAGACTGACAAATTCCTCGCAAGCGTGTGGCAAGAGGAGCTAGGAAACTATGAAGTCCTGAAACTCTGCTATATCTAAATATATCCAGCTAGTTTTTTACTGTGTAATGGAAAAGCTGTTAATCTTCAACATATGTGAAATTTAAAGTGGAGTAATGTATAGCTCATGTAAAAGAAGCATCCGTCGGAACACAACTTGGTCAGCGATATATATAAGCTTACGGCGGAACATACCTAAATTCGACACTGCCTTACTTCACTCAAACTGGAGCAGCTTACGACGAAAATACTTAAGCAAAATTCCAACAGACGTAAACGGGTTGAGTTGTGGGCCAAAAACATGAACAATTTCGGGAATTTCGGACGCCATTTCCCCCGCGCGACATCCGCAAAAATCCTCGAAGCATGTACGCGCGTGTGCCGTAGGCGATGGTGATATTTGTTCTAAAAATAGAATTATTGTCCCATATCACGGGGACAACCCCAACACTAGAAATGGCGCGCGCTTACGGTCTCCGTCCCCGATTATGGCTCCTGTACTAAATACATTGGCACTTCAAAAAGTTGTTATTATTATTGTTGGAACACATATTTATGGGTCGACAGATTTTTCGGATCAACACTGAAAATGCTTGCAAAAGAGTCTACTTATTTTGATGTATTTTACATGCAATATATATAAAGACAAGCGGTTCCACATTGAAAAAGAAGTGCTGTCTCATAAGAAACCTTAACTAAAGCCTTGAATGAAATGCAATGAAAAACGTTTGTGAGCTCGTACGGCTTGAATACATGCAAATTTTTCCAGCAGGCAGATCAACATCAAGATCTGGGTGTGAGGGAAGGGGGGCGGGGGGAGGGGGAGAGTACTCTATGATTTGTTGGGCAGGAGTGTCCTCTGTGACCCAAGAACCCTTAGCCTTTACCACTCCATGTTCTGCTGCAATTTTGCTACCCTAGCTATTCTGGACGTATGTCTTTCTAACATGTGTGCCAAAAAAGCCAACGAAAAAAGCTTACACTTTGTCAGTTAAGTGCGACCTTACATGGTACAAACCCGGCTTGTTTTAACAGCATTTGATAATACACCAGTAATTTCAAGTTCACCAATATGTTTCATGTCTAGATTATTTAATCCACGAGTTTGGCCATAGGTCTCCTTTGATTAATTTATGTTTCCTTTCTTTGTAGCCGAGATTATTTACAGATTACCAATGAGAAGAATCGGGTGTTTGGCAAATACTGTGGTCACATGACTGGAAAGACAGTTTTTGTATCTGGACAATACGCCTTGATAAAATTCCACTCAGACAGCAAAAGTCAAAACAGAGGATTTCTGATGAGTTTTTCAGCTGTTGTGCCGCCCTGTAAGAAATGACAATTGAATGAAGTTTATGCCTTTATAAGTGTCATAACTTTAAATCGTGTTAAGACCATGCTAACTATGTTAAGACACAGAAGATAGATATTTCTTAAACAGTTATGAAACCAAACTAGAAAAAAAGGAACTATAAGGCGTGTTTCTGCAAGAGTAATTGCTGGGGGGAGGGTTGCTGGGGGGGGGGGGGGCGATAGAAATTGATATAGAGAATCAATCAATACAATGAATATCAATCGCTCGATATCTATAGACATAGATAATGACTTAAGAAAACGATAGAAATTTGAAATTTTGCAACGCACTCCACCAAGCTTTGAATTCCGGACTTTTGCATCGACATAGCCTCCTTTGAATCAAGTTAAATTTTTGAATGCCCAAAGGGCTTTTTATGTCGAACACGTAAGGAACAATTATCAAAAACTTTGGTTACCTACACAAACTCAAAAGGCCTCTCATTAAATTGTACCAGGTTAAAAAGTACCAGGTTGAAGCTGCTGTCGTCATAGGGCGTTAGTGAAATTTCTTGCCATGGGGTAGGCTGCGTAGCTGGTGAGATTCGTGAGCGAGTGGTTTTTGGTGGGAGATCCACCATTTTATTCTCACGCGAGTGAAGCCCACGAGCAGGGCGCTTATATGCATGGCCTATTTCCGCCCTGCCACGAGGGAATTCGCGGGCGGCGAAGCCCTGAGTTTCTCCCATAGTTACTGGGAGTCAGAATTTTGGCCTGTGGGTTGTTGGTCCATAGAAACTTTCTGCATATTGCTTAATATGAATGTTGACGTGTTGCATATTTTTAATGAAAGAAAGGCGATGTTATGTTTCACAGTGTGAATACTATGTCTCTCTTGTCTACTTTCTAAAAAAACTGAATTTATTAATTAAACAAGTTAGAGATTTTCTTGTTAGCACTTTCTATTTCAATCTTAGGTTAAAAACACTCCCAGTGTATTTCAATGATTTCTGTACAGAAAATACTTGAATTCATAACCATTATACAAGGAAGTCTGATAATCTACACAAAAAGGGACAAATTAAGGTGTTTACACAACAGGAAATAAATTAATTAATATATGGAACACTAATCCACATGAAATAAAATAGTCTTTTTCAATAAATGTATTTAAAAATCCCTTTTTTAAACAGTTTTAACTATCAGAATAATTTTTGCTTATTGCAATTTAATTAGTACTACACAGCTTTCATTACTTGCTTATTCCTGATACCAAATTTCTTAGGCCCGGTTTAAACGTCGCATTTTACATGCGCCGAATCAAATACTGATTTTAGTCGACTCGAATGAATAAGTTCGGCTGATTTGATTTAAACGTCGGATTTTTTTGCCGAATAAAATTAATGAGCGCGAGCGACGTGTTCATTCCCAGCTGACACCGCTCTAAGTTTCCCACCTGAATGCGGCTGAGAATGATAAGAAGCACATTTTGCGTGAAGATCATTCATACCTTTCAAACACCATTCGAGCAAACACGAATAGGGCGATTTATAATGCAGATGGTAGTGCATTATCTCTTAAACTCTGATTTTTGTTTCACTCTCCTGATCAAATTCAAGTTCACAGACTTCGTTCTCCATCTTCTACATAACTTTGCTGAAGAGAAGTAAGAACCACCGCACACACTATTACACTCAACAATCACCATATTACTTTCCTACTCTGCATATCATGTGGTACAGAGCGGTTTTTTTCTTGAAGACCGAAACTTAAGCTCAATTGGTTTTGCATAACTACATTACACGATCGGAGCGAAGCAAGAACCACTCATACTGGCGTCTTCGACAGCCCTCCTTCTACATGATGCATCGATCTCCTGCTGCAACTGCCGCCAAAAATTCCTTGCTTGTTGTGCGCATGTCATGCAGCACAAAACTGTGGAGTTATGGGTAAAATATAATTTAACCTAATTTATGAATTAGATTCGGCACATGTAAAATACGGCGTTTAAATCAACTGTCGAACTTCAGTCGTATATTCGACTGGATCAGTCGAATATTCGACTGAATTGGCATTTAATTGAAATATGTCGCATTTAATTGATTTAAGGTAATTCCTCTGAAATAAAAGTAACAATAAATTTTTGTTCAAACTTTGTCCACTGAATATTTGTCATATGATAACTTCAATTTTGAAATAAAAAAGGGGGGTGCCCATGCTCATTAAGGAGCAGTGAGGCATTGAAAATGCCCCATTTTTGCATTATTTAATGCTTATTATAAGAACACATTCCCAGTAATTGTAACATCTTTGTAAGCTCGGACTCATAAGAACACGCATTAAACTACGGTCAATACATTGTGTCGGACCACAAATAAACGTTTAAGTTTGATTCAGGCAGAAAGCTAAATCCTTGATTAAAAATTTGAACCAAATTTCTTGACGTGGTTACCGACGGCAAAATAGAAAAGACCACAGTGTATTTGCTATTTTTCTTATTTATTCAATTTTCAGCAATAGAAATTAGATCAGTCTTTTCTCACGCAAAGCTTATGATTAGTTGATTACAACGACTAGAAAAAAAATTGGGGTGCCCATGCTCGTTGGGGAGCTAGAGCCATTTTTCAACTAACAGAGCTCAATATCAAGGCAAATCCGTCAAGTTTTCAATATGCGCGTGCACGAGCGCGCGCTAATGACGCCATAAATTATGCGCAGTAACGATGCGCAATGCAAATGTAAGGAATGACCTTAAACGTTGCATTTTACATGCAGTTAATTCAGCAATTAGATTCGGTGCATGTAAAATGCGACGTTTAAACTGGGCCTTAGATATTTTGTCATTAAGGTCATATAATTATGGGGGGACTACATAATTATTTGTAACACCCCGTAAAGGTTTCTTTAGTGTGCCTCCATGCTTTCATATTTGTCTTAATGTGAATGGAAAATAAACATATTGCTTGATTGATTAATTGATTGATTGACAAACAGAAAAGTCGAGCAATATTTGTTCCGCAGTATGATCATTTATTCTCAAGGTATTGTTCCAAAAGTTGCATAGGAATAGGCTGATTTAACAAGAGAACGGGAACGTCACTTGACGACGGCGCGCGCAGTACAAATACCCAAATATGGTCAAATTAGAACAGAATCCAGGTTATTCCGCGCGCCCTGCAGTCGTCATCTGACCATTTTTGGGTATTTGTACTGCGCGCGCCGTCATCAAGTGACGTTCCCGTTCTCTTGCTAAATCAGCCTAATATCTATGCTGGGACGACCCCTGCATCCTGTAAACTTGACAACCGTCTTTGCAATGCGTTGTCACCATCAAGAACAAGGTGTGTTACTAGATATCCAATCCCATTTCCGCTTTCATAAAAACGATCATACACGCGATTCAAGACGAATTCTATGCTGTGGCTTAGGTAGCCCTCTAAAGAATCCATTTTTCAGTTGGCAGAGAACAAATTATGAATAAATACTTCATGTATAAGTGCATGGAATCAAGTAACGGTTCATGTAATGTAGTCGAATTATAGCCTCTATGAGTGGACGAGTCGAAACGATGAAACGCCACATCGAAACGACGAAACGGCAAAACGACAAACGACGACAAACAGATGTGGTCAGTGATGAGTCGAACTCGTAAAACGACGAATCGAACTGACAAGATGACGAGACGAATTCACGGAGCGATGAGTCGACTTCTTAAAACGGAGAGTCGGACTGGACGAGTCGAACTCGGAAAACAACCACTCGACTAGAAGTATCGGTGTGCGGAAACGATGAAACGCCATAACGAAACGACGAATCGAACATTTTGTCCACGATCTACCTTCATACAAATGGCCAACTTCTCCTGTCCTAAAGAATATTTCTACTGCCATCGTATTTTCTTGTTTTTTCTGAAGATGTAAATAATGTTTTTTTTTTTTTTCTAATTCGTAGCTGTCGCCTTCTACCCTTTGAATGCTCGCTATGAAGCCGCAGAAAAAGAGAACAGGCAGCCAGAGGGAATCCTGGGAGATGTTGCGATTACAAACGGACCCTACAACGAACCAGGCGGAGCGTACATGTTTTATGGCATTGTTAGCAGCTACATTGAGTTTCCGAATAGAGGGGGCCTGGACACTCGGTTCTCAATCACACTGATGTGCTGGGTTGAACCTGGAGGACAAGACGGACCACTATTCAACTACGGACCTTTCGGAGTCCAAATGTCGATTGCGGATGGCAAATTCTTGAATCAAATCGTAAAAAGATCTTCTCAACCACTGACTAGCATAAAAACTGCTGAGGTTCTTCCAGCAGGAAAGTGGGTTCATGTTGCAGCAAGTTACGATCACAACACCGGGAATAACTCGCTGTATATCAACGGACATCTCAGTGTCTCGCGAAACATTAGCAAAGGTTATGAGATTGAAACCACCCCGAATGTTTGGATGGGGTCTAATTCTTTCAAAGGGAAAATCGCAGAGATGAAGGTTTACGATGTCGCACTGAACGAGGCACAGATACAAACATCGATAAGACAAGGTAGCTGCACTTTTCCCGAAATCGTTGTCTCCTCACCCTCTCCGATGATTCCCTAAATTATTGAAACTCCCATTATTGGACAACCTCGCAAGAGGTAGCAGACACCCGTTTCAGCATCCCGTTCCGAAAAACAACGTCTCATTAGATGACAAAAGAAATAATAAATAGAACCGGAGAATATACTAAATGTCTGCATGTGCGTCCGCACGCTAAAAGTCACATGCACTAACCGTCTTTTAAGGCCATTAAAAGAAACGTCTTGGCCACCTGTTAAAACTCTCTCACGAAAGGACTTCTGGGGAAAATAAACTACATCAGTTTTCCCACCACCTAATAGCTACATATTTGAGCAAAAAATGAAAGAAATTTGTTTTGTTAAATGGTAATCTTTTGCCACGATCATTTCTTCACTTTACACTCCATGCACAGTTCATGTTTTATAATTATCTCACACATATTAGAGGTTCTTTTTTCTCTAGGTTGTTTTGAACAAGCAACTTGACCTTCCCCCATAAATACAGTGTATATATAAATGTTGCGTTTGCGTTTATGTGTCAACTAAAGCCACGTTTTGACGTAATTTTTGCATGTCTTAGAGCAAGATGCGATTTGTTTAAAATTAATGTAAGCAGGCATGGTTCAGTCAATGTATATTAAGGGTGAAAGGTTTTTATTTCTAACCGATTAGTTCCACCAATGGTAACATTCCCAGCTGCTGTGTTAGCAATACGAGGAGGCATGCTGTCATGTTCAGGCAGAGGAACTCTTCCCATATACACAGCACTGATACGGAACTCTACAGTACTGGTGAATACAACAAACACTGCAACCATCCGTCTGGACAAGGATGGAAAGTACACCTGCCAGGCCATCAACCAGTATGGAACTGACGTGAAAGAACTCCAAGTCAATTTCACAAGTAAGAGATTTCTTTCTGGCCTAATCTCTCTTTTCTTGTCAAATAAAATACAATGCTTGAGAGTCAGTCCCAGGTAAACTTCGAGAAAACGCCCTGTAAGGGTCCTCTGGGTGCAAAGCGCTAAGCCCCTGTACTGCAAAAACCACCGGGTTGAAAACTATAACTTAAAGTGAAGTTCAATGCTGTCCAAGTTGTTATGAAAGAGTTGTTTCTGACTATTCGTTGGCCGTAGCATCTCTTGATTTATTTGACATCTTCTGCAGTGATTGCACTTAAGGACATATCTTGAATTAAATATGAGGCTCAAAAGGCTCTGAAAAGTGTCAAATAGTTGCTTGAAAACTAAACATTTCGGGCTTGGTTCTTCTTCAGTAGGTGGAATGATCAAGCTACGCCGTACAAACAACTGTACGCGTACACGAGCTCGGAAAGTGCGCGCACGAAGTACAAAGGAAACAAACGCGTGCTGCGACATAGGAAAAGCATATTTTTAGCGCGCGTATGTGGAATACGCGCTGGAAACATAGTCACAACAAATTAAAGTTAATGTTCAATCCGTTGGGTGTAAGCGTGCCCAGTTTGAAGATTAATTTCATTTCATGCTGCTTGCGGCTGATGTTGCTGCCAGAGCACTGTTTCAAGCCACAGACCATGATGTCATCCAGAGAGTGAGCGTGGGAGGCGGAGTTGAAATTTTCAGCTACGGGAAACCCATGAGATCGGTTTTGAAAAGCGCAGAGGTGCTCGCTGAAACGTTCTCCTAGCCATCTTTCAGTCTCTCCGATGTATAGGCAATTGCAGCGATGACAAGAAATGCAATGCACATTCTGAGACTGACAGGTGAAGGATGAAGGTGAATGGCGGGTGAATGCCTTCAATCCTGGCCAAAACGTTTGAGACACTGTTATTTTTCCCTAAAACCGAAATCCAATTCACTCCCCCTCCCCCTCTGGACAATGCTGAGTGTCAGGAGTCAATGAATTGCAGAAATGGCCAATTGATTACTGAGAAGTGATTTAATAAAATAACTAAGATAGTACGCGCACTCACATTGATTGGTCGATAGGTGGTTGTGACGTTTTAGATTCGCACGTATTTTTAAGAAATATTTTATAAAAGCAATAGTGTACTTTTTCGAATTTACATAGCTTCATCCAAACACTTGAAAAGTTGGAAGAATACGGAAAAGTTTTGAAAACCTTGACCTGTGTCTCGGGTTTGAATGACTATCTCGAATTCTCCCAACCCCTCACGTGTTTAGAAGAGGCTACGTAAACACGGAAAAAGGTACTCATCGCTAAATCTGAAGCTCTATGTCGTAACTTTGAAGACGTCCGTGAAAACAGCAACAGTCCAATAAAGTAAACATGGATTCTCATCTTTTAAGTCATGTAAGTTTGGTTTAAGCTGGGAGAGGTTGTTAGTGGATGTCCATTTTACTAAAATGAATTAACTGGTATTAACAGCGTTTGGCCCAGAGATTGGCTTTTTGATCAGTGAAGGATATCCTGTCAGCTACCCAAGGTATGCGGACAATGTACATACATATCCTATTCCAGAAGGTTGGTCGATGAACATTTACTTTCACGATTTTGATGTGGAAGAAAGTCCATTTTGCGGGTAAGTGATATGGCTGTGATTATCGAGGTGTATCAGTGTATCTAATGTAACGTAGCGACATGTGATGGTGTTACGCTTCTGAAAACATTTTATTTAATTAGGATCCTTTGATCCTTCCACTCCTGCTCGGGATCAAGGTATATGCCTAGCCCTGCGAAAAACCCCGACGCATTTGGCTCCCTTATGGGTTTGGTCTCGCATGTTGGAGAAAATGCAAACATTATACTGCCTTCCTACTCCTGTTGATCAAATATGGATATTATAATACATATAGATTTTACCGCTATCTGAGATTATGAATTTCATATTGAAGAATCACACGTCTTTAATTTTTCAATGACACATGCTTTGTAAGTTACTTGGCATATTTAAAGTGCCTATGAAATAAAATTTTTGCCCCCTTTTTTATTCCAGAAAATTAAAGTCTATGTTACACTGATTCATAATTTTTCAATTTAACTTCTGGTCAGGCGCGTAAAATAGTTTTTTAATCCCTCCAAGCCAAAAATGCAAGTGTCGTATACTAGTCTAAACTAGTCGCATCAGTGTATTTCCTACAAAGTTACCACTCGTTGAGATGGGGTTTTTTGGCGATTTTATTCAGTGTAAAATGTCCTAAGACGATGAATTATCCAGTAATACATCATCTTCGTCTTATGTTGAATCGCTGCAGTCAGTGAGAGAAGGGGAGGGCTCTTTTAATTCAATCCCTCAGCTCTATTAAGTCGAGCATTTGCATTGCCGACTTGGAAGAACGGGACGTGAAGAAGAAAGATGAGGACGACGAAGGTGCTATACGCTTTGCGACCTTAGAATCTCGATTCGAAAGCAAGGAAACAGTCCGTAATTGGTTAACTATAACACCGTTATGCCTCCAAATTAAGAAAATGGCGAAAGTGCCTTTCGCTTTGGCAAATTTAACCTGATTTAACCACTGCGGTCGCCGTTGTTTACAAATCTCACACACATACTACAAATATCAAGCTTCAATCAAAGGCATGCTCTAGTTGCTTCAAACAGTATTTCACTGTTTTTGCTTGGAGGGCAGAATATATGTAATGTAAAAAAAATGCAAATCTTATTTATAGTGGTCATGCACTCGCCCTCTCGTTGGGTTTCTCAAAAACTCAGACCCAAAAAATTACACAATTTCGTGTTTGCCGCGGATTGTTTCAAGACGTCTTGCCCGGGTCGGGAGTGGGCACTACTGGAATTGACCCATAACCCCATTTGTCGTTGTAAAAATAATAACTTATTCTTGCTTAGTTTCGCGCGTACTTAATTTTGTGATTTCGGCTAGGCGATATTTCTCGAGGTTTTAGTTTCGCTATTTCAAGAAGACAAAATGAATAAACAGAGTTAAATTACGCGAAAATATGTCAACGAAGGTCTTATTTTAATAATCTCTATAGAGGCAATGAATCATCAATGTGTCGAACTGAGGTATTTCAAACTGGAACTCTTAGTTAAGGTACAAACGCAATCAGTCATTCTCCTGTGTGACAGTTAGTAGATTTAAATGTCATCTACAATCATGGACGAAAGTCCTGGGACAAATTTTGTACTTTTTGCGCTTTTGGGCACATGCCAGACGCGAATACAACTTCACCTGCCTAACTTCGCCCCCACACCCCATACAATGTTGAAAACTACAACTTGTAATTTCTTCTGATTTTCAACATTGTATTGGGTGGGGAGGGGAAGAGGAACGCGTTTTTTTTTAAAAAGCAGCGCTCTTCTCAAACTTCAGTCATAAAACACAGATAACTCGTTCAGTTGCATAAGTGTCCAAAGGACTTCTGTCCTCGATTGTAGATGTTCAAAAGGATTTTCTAGAAGAAGTTTCGTTCCACTGACAACGTCTACACTAGCTTTCTCTCATCCTTTTGCAATATCCTTCAGTGATAACTACAAGAAACCGGTTAATGGTCATTTTGATAACTGTACACTGAGGTCCCGTGCACCCGCACTACGCTGGAGAAATTTAAGAACGCAACAATCACCGATCACTTTGGATTTGTTTTCTAGGAAAACTCGATCAGGCAAATAGAGTGATTTTCGTAACGTCATCGTTTTCGAAAAGCTCCGTTTTCAAAATTTTTCCTTCTACATGCGTCCAAACGCGAAGCCGGCGTTTTAGTTTAAATTCTTCCGGTTTGAAGAGCGTTTTCGAAAAGTACTGTTTTCAGTTCGTGACGGATTAGTGTGGACGGTAGGCCTAACCACAGAAATAAAGCTGCGTTTTCAAATTTCACCGGCGTGCTTTGCTTGGGGCCTGAAAGAACTGATCGAAAAAAATGATTCAGCTTTAATGGACGCCATTTTCTTGTTGAGTATTTAACTTTGAGAGTGTAAAATTCGCCAGGTGTTTTGTTCGCAAGTCTTAAATTTAGCGATTTTTGTCAATTCTCGAAAACGCAAAAATACAGGCGCGTGAAAGTAAGTAAGAATAGTTCTTTTCACTTATGATCTCTAAATTTTCCTTTTAGCATCTGGATGGGTTTAACTGGTAGCTGAGAATCGGACTGACGCTTTTTTTAAACTTATTGCTGAGATCTGATATCTGCAAAATTTTCTGGAAACTGGTAACGGAGATCCAACTGTCCCATTCAGACACTCTACTTACACTGATTCCATTGTCTATACTAAAGCACATGTGGGCTGTCCAAAGCCTGGTACAGTTTGGTACATATAAGCATACCTTGTTTAAGGCTTAGTGCTATCACGACTTTCTGTAAACAGTCAGCTGCACGTTTTTTATTATATATAGTTACCTGTTTTTCAGCTGGCTTGACAGATAATACGCGTAGATATTTTGCGAGTAGCTTAGTATTTGAGAGCAACGATTGGAGTAAAATGTCCGCTCATATTACCTGTCAAGCCATGGAATAAGGGATGTCATTCGCGACTGCATCGGCCGTATTGCAGGTTATCATTTTCTTTTATTTTTAACTGTTTTTGGTTTAAAAGTTAGTCACGACAATTCATCTCGTGTTCGAACACAGCATTTTGTTTGGAGAGCACTCAAGAAGCTAGGTTGCTCTAGCTCTGCTGTCCCTGGAGCAACTTTTGTGCTTCTTTCCGTGTGCATCATAATTCGATAATGCACGCTAAAGCACGACAATTCTTATTGCCAGGTTGTATCAGGAGCCGTGGTAGTATGTAGTTTTCAATAAGATTTTTCTTGGAATGTTTCACGAGTATACTCAGTTACTC
Source organism: Orbicella franksi (assembly GCF_964199315.1). NCBI lineage: Eukaryota > Metazoa > Cnidaria > Anthozoa > Scleractinia > Merulinidae > Orbicella > Orbicella franksi. The sequence continues at coordinate 28,658,765 of NC_138145.1, forward strand.
AGCTTTAGCGGTTTGGTGCAAAACATTATTTACCTTTCTTTGTAGCAAAGACTTTTTGAGAATTACCGACGGGGTGGGAAAAAGACAACGTTACTGTGGTAACAAGACTGGTCAAAATCTTCTTGTGACTGGAGACCAAGTGCAAGTAATATTTCATTCAGACGGAGAGATTGAGCGAAGAGGATATCTGCTAAATTTAACTCTGGTTTCGTTGCCCTCGGTTTCAAGCGGTAAGTGGGACCATAAGAAAGCTGATAAAACTTGAAGAGTACACCAAGTTTATCTCCCACTTTAATAATTTCTAACATTTCATTTAAAGTTAACAGTTACTTGTGATAATACATTGTTAGTGGCTAGTCTTACGCAGCTCGTTTCGTACCGGCCAAGGGACTATCAGAGACCTTTCTGCTTGGCAAACTCGTTGGGCATCGCTAACAAAATGATGACAGCAATCCCGCCTTATATTGAATAAGGATTCCCGACCGCATTTCATTTTCACGAGTAAAACTGGAACACGAGTTTTCGACAGAACTAAGACGTACGTAGCGTCTCAAGAGACGATGTCTCTTGAGCGTGGTAATTTTCAATACGCCGAAACAGAGTTTTGTCATCGATTGCTATAATGAACGTAAACATTGACATGAATATTTGGCGTTTTAAGCCCTAAGTGCGCGGATTCTCTTCAAGGTTTACACACATATATAACGGGGGTTCTGGGACACATTATTTTATAGAATCTCGGCTCTTAGAGTAGTGAAAATAAAATCTTTATTTTTACTACTCTAAGAGCCGAGATTCTATAAAATAAAAGGTGTCGCAAAACCCCCCGTTATATGTGTGGGGGGTTGGAATTCCGGAAAACTGGAGCTTTTAGGAATATAACCGGAACTCGCGGGGGCTGGTGTCCCAGAATTATTTTCTATTTTAAGAAATATGTTGCCTTGGTATAAACAGCATAATGGCTACTTCAAGACTTTCATCTGACGTGTTGGAATTGTTCTATGGATTAATTCCGGAAGAAGAAAACAAAAGACAAAAGAGGCTTCTAGAGCCTGTAAGGGTTGAGAGAGGCATGGATTTTGAATTGCGTAGAAATAATGTTAGTGAATGGCTTCGTGTATGGAAAATGACTGTTCCAGAAGGTTATCCATACAAAGCTGATCTTTTGAAATTTGCGCAAAAAACAAAAGCAAGATTTAATGATGTGATTAAAAATGAAATCACCAGCTTGGCGATTGTCAAAACACAATTTGGGCTTCTTGTTAAGTTTTCAATCATCAGAAACAATGAATCGCAATACATGGAACATTATTTCAAACAGAACAATCCTGTGAGTATTAACAGAAACAATAAAGCAATGATAAATGACGCCTTCAACCGCTTCATTGATCAAGTGAATGGTGAAATAGAGGCATGGTCGCAAAGAGGTTCAGGCTGGGTGATAGAAAGGATTTTGGTTGCATTTTTTAATGCTGCTCGATACGAACCATTTCGTGGAGGAAGCTATTTTCCTCTCCCAAAAAAGTTGCAAAATAAGAAAGCAATAATTAACATCCAAAACAGAGACAAGCAGTGTCTGAGATGGGCGCTTCATGCTGCTCTTTTCCCAGCAGCAAAAGGAATAAAAGTAGAAAGAACTAGCAGTTACCCCACAGAAGATGGTCTTAATTTCACAGGTATCGACTTCCCAACACCGGTTTCACAAATTGATAAACTCGAAAAACAAAACCCAAATATTGCAATCAATGTGTTTGGCTGGAAAAATGAACATGTTATTGTTCACAGAATCCGCGAAAAGGACGTTGCTATTCAACGAATAAACTTGATGCTTATCCAGCAAGGTGAAAATACTCACTACAGCAATGTAAGAAGGCTTAGCGCACTCTTGTATGATCAAAACAGGCATAATGAGTGTAAACATTTCTGTGACCGTCGTTTGCATGGGTACAAAAGAAAGGATCCGACTTGAAAAGCACAAACCTGAATGCAAAGGGTTGTTTAAAAGACCAACAAGAGTAGAAATGCCAAAAGAGGGCGAGAACAAGGTGTCTTTCACAAACTACCGGTAATAAGCAAATGAAAGCGCCTTTCGTAATATACGCAGACTTTGAGTCTCTGTTAAGAAAGATCCACGGCTGCGATCTGCCAAAAACTCAAGAAAAAAGTTTTACCGTAAAAACAGAGATGCATGAGCCATGCGGGTTTGCTTAAACAATCGTAAGAAGCGATGTTGAAACGTAGGGCCCTGTTCATTATAGAGGCGAAGACGCAGTTTATGTGTTTTTGCAATGTATTTTAAGGGATGAAACGGCAATGAGGGCGGAACTGGCAAACTCTAAGCTGCTCGTGATGACGCCTGAAGATTGGGAAAAACACAAAAACGCAACTGACTGCCACATTTGTAATAAAAGTTTGGTTAAGGATCTTTTCTTGGACTCTATTTCTGTGTATGACTATGAAACCGGCGGTTATTGCGGTCAAAGCCACAAAAGATATTATTACGAGGCAATCCGAGAAATAAACTTTTTTGGGCCACAAAAAGAAAGAAAAGTAAGAGATTAAACTGACCAATGGATTACAAACAACCAGGAAATGTTTGTTCTGTGCAAAGCCTTTGGTGGTGCCAAAACACAAAGACTCATTGAAAGACTATTGCCACACGATAGGAAAGTACCGTGGTGCTGCGCATAATGAATGTAACTTCAAGCTTAGATTGAATGCAAAAACCGGTGCCAATCCCGGTTGTATTTCATAACTTGGAAGGTTATGATGGGCACCTTTTGATGCAGGCAGTGTCGAGAGTGCACGGAGAAATAAATTGCATACCGAACAACGTGGAAAATTACATTTCATCTTAGATTCATCGATAGTGTGAATTCAGTTCTTGCTGAGCAGTCTGGATTCTCTTGTAAAGGCAGCGACCCAAATCTTTCAAAATAACAGAGAAGAGGCACAAAGAGAAAGAAAAAAAGAAGGCTGCTCTTGAAGAATGGAATGTATCCGTACGAATACATGGATTCGTTTGAAAGGTTTAATGAGACAAAGCTACCTGCAAAAGAGGCATTTTACTCCAAGAGCATCACCGAAGAAGAGTATGAGCACGCGCAGAAAGTATGGGAAGCATTCGGGTGCAAAAATCTCGGTGACTATCATAAAGTGTTGCTGTTAGCGGATGTTTTCGAAAACTTGAGGAAGGTATGTATAGAAAAATACGGGCTGGATCCAGCGCATTATTACAATTCGCCGAGCTTGACCTGGGATGCTCTTCTGAAAAAGACAGGCGTAGAGCTTGAGCTCTCGACAGACCAAGACATGTACCTTTTCATCTCGATCGAGAGGAATGAGATGAGGTATCTCAATGGTGAGCAAACGCTATGCAAAGGCGAGCAACCCGCTGGTTGAAGGATACGACCCGAGCAAACCAACAAATTACATAACTTACTTAGACGCGAATAACCTTTACGGCTGGGAGATGAGCTTGCCACTGCCGAAAAGCGGTTTCAAGTGGAAGCGTATCATGCCCACAGAAGAACAGATAATGAAAATGAAAGAAAATTCAAAGAAGGGGTGGATACTAGAGGTAGACCTGGAGTACACTGAAGAGCTGCACGAAGAACAGAACAGCTACCTACTTGAGCGGGAGAAAAAGGTAATTGGAAAGGAGTTAATGTCGGGTTACCAAAAGCGTTTGATGGAAGACCTGAAATTGGACCAACCGAACAGCGAGAAGCTAGTGCTGATGCTGGAGGACAAAAACAATTACATGGTACACCACAAGAACCTGCAGCTATATCTCAAACAAGGAATGCGTTTGAAAACGTGCACAGAGCGATCGAGTTTGAACAAGAACCCTGGATGGAGCCCTAGATCCGGATGAACACTGAATTCAGGAAGAAAGCGAAAAGCGATTTCGAGAGCAACTTTTACAAACTTATGAACAACTCGGTGTTCGGAAAAACGATGGAGAACTTGAGAAACCGTATCGATATGAAGATTTTCCGAAGCTGGGAGACAGACAAGGTATGTCGTTTGGTGGCCAGCCCTTCATTTGCAAGGTATGAGATGTTTGGAAATGACTTGGGAGGCATACACATGCACAAAAGCAGCCCCTACTGAACAAGCCTGTTCACACAGGTATGACAATTCTCGACAACGGCAAGATCTTGATGTATGATTTTTTCTATAATTGCTGAAAACTAAGTATCGACCGAAGCGCGAGCTTATTTACACAGATACAGATAGCTTTCTCTCAATATGGATATTGCGGAAGACATTGATTTGTATGACAAAAGCAACTACCCAAAAGACCACATGCTTTACAGTGACAGAAATAAAAAGGTTCTGGGCAAGATGAAAGATGAGTGCGAGGGAAGGACGGTTAAGGCAGCAGTGGCCATAAGGCCAAAAATGTATTCAGTCTTGGAAGAAAACCAAAAACATATAAGGAAAGCAAAGGGTGTGAAAAAGAATGTGGTGTAAAAGAAGTTAGGCACGAGCACTACGAAGAAGCGCTTTTATTGAAAAAAGAAACAATTCTAGCATGGAATGGGCATTCTTCGCAGCGAGGGCCACGAGATATATAGCATGCATGTGAATAGGGTTTCACTTTCATCCTTTGATACAAAGCATTAGATAGCGGATGACGGCGTTCACACACTGACATACAGACAAAAAGATATTAATGAAAGGCGTTAGCAGGCGGAAGCTGTGTATATGGCGGCACAACCAACAGTTCTTGGTGGACAAAACCGCACTTAGGCCCGTCAAAAAAATAATAGATATCAGGCTCGTCAGGTTTGGTTACAGACTGTAGACTTTCAAAGACCAGATTGGGTCTGTAGCTCTTTTAGTTCTGTGAATTTTAACTCGATCTTTATTCGTTGGTATTTGTATCTGTATTTAGTTTGACTGAAAAGAAAAGAGTAATAAAAAAAGCGAAATCGAATACCATGAAAAGAACTGAAATAAAACACTTACAAGCTTTGCTGGCTCGTGATAGAGAAATCCAAGAACAATTTGTGTTGATGACTAGCTTGTGAAACTAACCGAGCACATGGTCCAGACCATAATACTTCGAACACTGTTACCCAGTCCCCGAGGACCAGGAGTGGGAAATAACCAAAAAATAATTGATACGTTTTGTAACTAACAAGTTCCGCCTTCAAGTTCACCGGGTTGATACAAATATCTTACATTAATGAGAAGGGGGAGCTTTCTTTTCTTTCAACCCAACAGGTCTGGAATACTTGGAGAGGGTTTGGATGTGAGACAGCCTTCTCTTTCATTGCGACAGCCGTTTTTTCCCCGGTAAGACTGGTCACCCCATTGTTCAGAGCGCTAACAACGTTGGGAAGCCTTTTACCCACGCAGTCGACCGCTGGCCAGAAGGCAGGAGCATTTCCACGGCGTACTGATGACCGAATAAGCGCTCCGCCAGCGTGCAACGTGGTCTCTGTGAATTTCACTGCGCCTACGACGAATGGTTGTTTTGTGGTTTTCCATCTCTTTGGTCACACTTCCCATAAACTCGTGCCCAGGGTCGACTTGAAGCAGCTGAGGCCACGTCAAAGGGCTTCGCATGTAAATCGACTGAAAAGCTTTCGCAACTTCAGCAGAATCTTTTGAGGTCAGAGGCTCAGCTTCTTTGTAGCGGCTGGCCACGTCAACAACGGTCAGCGAGTATTTGTAAACTTTCCGCCCCCGTGGCAGCTTGTCGTGTGGTGGTCCGTTTGGTGGACCGCGTTGGGCGCCGATACGTTGAGTTTCTTCTGGGGCTTCTGCAGCGTCCGCTAATTTTTTAATGGCAGCGATACCTTTCCAGTAGCCCTGGGGGCTGTAGTAGACTTTGGTGAGCTTAGATTCCATTATGTAACACCACGAAAAGTTCAAAGAGAACGAAAAGCTGCATAACCGAAACGCAACTCACCTTGTTTTTGATGCTCACTGGGTTGATAAAAATCAGAGAATTGAGGTTCTTTGGGGGTGTAATTGGTTGGCCTGGGTGCGTTTGGCGTTAGAGTTTCATTTCATTTCTTTCATTTCCTGATGGTTTCGATCCAATCAAGAAGCTTGGTGCGGTCACACGTGTATTTGGCGTAAGCGGCATTATATGCTTCAATGGCTTTGTCGCTGGACGTCCGTCGCTGGACAAATAGCTAGCAAGATAGTTGCCGCCGCAGAAAGCAACGGAGTTAATGATGGCGCTTCCGATCATCATCCCGATACTAGCTATTTGTACATATAGTAATATGCTTAATTTTTTAACTGGTTGGAAGAATCTTCTGGTCTTCCAGGTACTGTTCAGTGTGACGCTGCCAGCCATGACAGCAGTGAACTTTGCATAGTTCATGATGTTGCTGCTGGGGTCAGAGGTGAAGTTCTCTTTCACCACCTTTTTCGCAATCCAGCCGATGCCGGCGGCTAAGCCAGTCAGAGTGGCAGCATCCACGATCGTTTTCACGAGCTTGTTGTCAGACATCGTATAATAATGCTCAAAATTATCAGTTTTCAGGTTTCGCAATATAAGGATTTGTATGGGTTATATTCTTAAGCCTAAATATACGAAGAATTATGAATAAAAATAAACCTGCCAAGCTTCAGGTGTGTGGTGAAGTTTTGGTGAGTTTTCTAGGCAAGTTTATGGTCATTTAGTTGGTTTGTAGCTTCATTGCTTTGTCTTCTATCTTTTCCCAAGGTAGGGTACTGCATGACCCCAGCCGAGCGGGTCCACTAAACAAAGACGGCCGTAAATTCACTTTTAAATACTCCTCGAAATTTCACAGAATCATGGACAATAGTTTTCGGAGCATTTGAGGTGAATTTATGGCCGTTTTCGTTCAGTGGACTCGTTCGGCTGGGGTCATGCAGTGCCCTACCTTGGGAAAGACTTGAGTACTACAGTATGCCAAAGGTTACCATGCCACCGTGAGGTCCATCTCATCATGGAGAAAACTATTCTCAAAAAGCTGAAAGATGAAAAATCACGCCATGAAATCTCTCCCTCTTTTAAATGCCTTTTTTTTTTCAACAATGAAACGACATAAAAAGAGAAAGACCGGTAATTGTTGGTTCCTTGTACTCAACACGTGACAATTTTATCACCTCCCGCGTGGCGCCGACTCAAAGCACGTAATCTATAGCTCGCTTTACACCGCCACGTTACAAGAAATGGTTATGTACTGAGAGAAATGTGTGTGTGGTGCGTATCACATCAGTCATTTATACTGTTTGAAATCATTGCATGAAGTTTAGTTTTTATGCATTGTTTATTTACTTTTCTTTGAGCTTAATAGTATAGCTCTCTCGCTTAGGTTAAGAAGCTCGTCGTTAACTGCGAGCTACCAAAGACTATTACCTTGAAGTAAAGTTGTTGAAAGTAAAGCTGGACGCACAAAAAATACACCCTCTCAGTTTCATTGTCGTTGCTTTCATAGTTACAGATGGATGGGGTGTGGACAAAATCATGCAAAGTAAACAAAGAAAAATAGAAAAATTAAAATCCTTATCATAAGATAAGAGAAGATTTGTTAAGTAAAAATGAGATGAAGGATACTGTGTGTTTTGGTTTCTTGAGGACGCTTGTCAGGCCCTGGAGGGGTTGTGAAACTGAAACAAAAAAGTTAGAGAAATAAATAAAAATTAAATAAATAAGTAAATAAATAAATATCGTAATTAACCACTTCCCCAATGGGGCTTTTCAGGGCCAAAGGAAACTCACAGTTGCTGGAATACAACCATTTTGTCGATGTCAACTGTCTTTTTATTCTTTTGCTTTGATACATGCAGTGTGTGGTCCAGTGATTAATAACACACTCAAAAGTCCTGGATATCCTAACGATTACCCAAGTGATACAGATTGTGTTTCTTCGGTTCCTGTTCCACAAGGCATGGTGATTAATATTACCATTTATGAGCTTTACCTGGAGGATAGTACATCTTGCGAGTAAGTACTGATTTTTAGCGTGTTATTAAGTTGTGAATGTAGGTAGAGGTCCAGCGACCTGCATTACTTTCTCAACAGAATGGAAAACCTGAATGTGCGGAAGTCTCATAGTAACAAGAACGAAAACTTCTGAAACTAAATTATAGCTGTAAGTTAAAGGGCCCTAGTCAGCCACACCTTTGTTTTTTTTTTTGTCTTTTTTTTTTTAACATGTGAGAGTTTGGCTATTATATTTTATTCGGAGCATGTCGAAACGAAGGAAATCACTGTGAAACTACTAAAGATGATTAAACATGCCTTTAGGAACTCAACTTAAAGTGAAACAATAAGATTTCGCTTCACTATGCAATATCAATAATTTCGATGGCATCGAAAATGGCGGAGGCTGACTATAGATACTCTTAGTAAACCAGTTCGAGCCGGGGCCGTACTGTAAGTTACGGACCGAGTTTTACCCCATTAAAGGGGAAAAACGAGGATCCGTAACTTACAGTACGGACCGAGAAAATGAGGTTAGAAAGATATTTGTTTCATCTCTACTGTGTGTTTGACGGGTTCGGGAACGATTTCTATTCCCACGGAACGGCTTCAAATTTCTGACGCAGCTCGAAAGTAAAACGAATCAATTTGAAATCGTTGTTAAGTGACTTTTAAGTCGTTAGCAGGTTTTAATACACAATTTCAGAAGTAAAAGAAAGTTTTAAACTTTCACTTGCTAAAAAAGTTACGAAAACTTGGCGATAAATCACGAAACACTTTGGCAACCAAAACAGCTATAATTTTTAGCGTGCCGTACATTAGAATATGGCTCGCTAAATTGGCCAATCACAACGCGCGTACTAACTGAGAGAAATAATAAGGTCCTTTAATATACATATTTCTTATTTTTTATCGTCATCATTATTTTTTAATGATCACGTCTTGACAAAAACCGTGAGGAAACATAGTGATTTAGATTCTTAAGATGACCAAACACTAGCGGACATGAATCGGGGACATGTTGCAACGACATTTTTCTCAGTTTGAAAGTTTTGCTAGTGTGGAAAAGGGAGCAGAGTTGGCGCAGTAGTGAGAACGTTCGCCTCCCATTAATGTGGCCCGGGTTCGATTCCTGCCCAGTGCCTTATGTGGGTTGAGTTTGTTGTCGATTGTCGCCTGGCTTCGAGGGTTTTTCTCCGGGTTCTCCGGTTTTCCAACCTCCACAAAAACCAACACTCTAAATTCTAATTCGACCAGGATAGAGGACCCGCAAAGAAACCACCTAAAGCTGATTTGGCTTCCTCTCTCAATATTGTAATTTATTTTTAACTTTATTTATTTACGTTGCGGCGACAACGCAAAATGATGCATGAAATTCAGTTGTGTTGAATTCGTCGGTCATGACTCATTTTGTTCCTGCTTGAAGCAGGAACAAAATGACCCCAGTTCTAAATGTCGCATCGTAAGCACTCCTCCTGCACACTGTCCCCGCTAAAACAAAGAAATGAACCAATAACCTCTTCGTGTGCACCTGCTTGTTTACTGTCCCTGCAACATGGGTCCTATGCGTACACACGAAGGGGCTTGTACCCGCTTTACTTTTAGAGCTTGCCGTACTCGGATTCTATTGAACCATAGAATACAAGTCACTCAACCAAACCACTTGCAATATTTACATAAGAACACTACTATGAATTTATTAATTGTAGATAGTGCGATGCAATTTTAATGAGAATGAAGTGAGAAACTACAATGGCAGTCGGTTACACTTACCCACTCTTTAACTTAACTTAGCACATTTTAAGAGGTCACGCAACTGTTACACACTCTGCTCATAAGGAAAATGGGTGAATGAATAAATATGATTGGCTACACGATCACAACATTACGAAATTCAAACTTATGGTTAAAAAACTGACATGCGCATGCGTGATGCACTCTACAATGACCCCCAAGCTCTCAATCTCGTTCCCAGAGTCTTCGTTCCCCTTGACCACCGGTCGGAAAACGAGAGCTCTGGGAGCAACCATTTTGAAATAACCGAATTCTGGTGATTCAGCTAATCCAGTTTCACTTCGCAGTCTGCATCTATGGCGCATGCCTGAAATGGTTGCTCCCAGAGCTCTCGTTTTCCGACCGCTGGTCAAGGGGAACAAAGACTCTGGGAACGAGATTGCCAAGCTCTTACCTCGAGTTTTTGCCCCCTATTGCGCAAGCGAGTGACTCTCGAAAGTTCCGTTGCAGGATTTTGGTTGTAAAAACAATGAAAACCACAAGAAATTATCAGCTAGGCATGCGCAATTCAACCGGATTTCTAATCAGTACTTTCTAGGGTCGCTCGGTTCTCGAGTGCTGGTCAAGGGGAACGAAGAATCTGGGTTCCAGGTTGAAGTGATCCCTTGTTACAGAAGCTCACTTGCTTATGTTTCATTTCTTTGTAGCCGAGATTATTTACAGATTACCAATGAGATGAAGCGGGTGTTTGGCAAGTACTGTGGTAACATGACTGGAAAGACGCTACTTGTATCGGGAAAATACGCCTTGATAAAATTCCACTCAAACAGGAGAATTCAAAACAGAAGATTTCTGATCAGTTTCACACCCTGTAAGAAATGATAATTGAATGGAGTTTATGCTTTAATATTAGTGATAATAACTTTAAAACGTGTTAAGACACAGAAGGTAGATATTTCTCGAACAATTATAAAACCAAAATTTAAAAGAGCGAGTAGGTGTGTATCTGCAAGAGTGACTGTTGGGGGGCGATAGAAACCGATATAGAGAATCAATCAATCCAATGAATATCGATTGCTCGATATCTAGAGACAAATAATGACTTTGGAAAACGATACAAATTTGACACCTTGCAACGCACTCTACCGAGTTTTGAATTCTCGAATTTTGCATCGAAATAGCCTCCTTTGAATCAAAGTAAATTGTTGAGTGCCCAATGGACTTTTTATCTCGAACACGTAGGAACAGTGATCAAAAACTTTGGTTCCCTACAGAAACTCAAAAGGCCTCCCATTAAATTGATTTCACGCGGTTTCAAGTCACCAGTCCTTGATAAGTGAAAGTACCAGTTTCAAGCTGTTGTCGTCATAGGGCGTTAGTGAAATTTCTTGTCATGGGGTAGCCTGCGTAGCTGGTGAAGTTCGTGAGCGAGTGGTTTTTGGTGCGGGATCCGCCATTTTATTCTCACGCGAGCGAAGCCCACGAGCAGGGCGCTAATATGCATGGCTTATTTCCGCCCTGCCACGAGGAAATTCGCCAGCGGCGAAGCCCTGAGTGAAATTTAACTCGACTCAGTCACCAATTCCCTGGCGACTTCGCCACTCGTGTTCACACTCGGCTTTGCCACTAAAACAAAATCCCACTAGCTACGCAGGCTAGTCATCGGGAGCTATACTAGACTGCTGGCAGTCGGTTTTTTCTTTGAGGGTCACTTAGACGAGTGTTAAAGAGTTTCGCCTCATAATCCCAGCTGAATTTCGAGAGAAAAACAGACTGCCAGCAGTCTAGAGTTGCACAGTTTTGAATTAAGTCACGTGATCCGTTCTAGTCTAGTAATAGGAAAGTTTTCATGATATAACACCCAGAACCCTTGCGTCGAGGGTAGGGTCTTCAGGAAACAAAGATCACTTTTTCCTTGTGGCTAGTCATTAAGTATCTTTGAGGCCATATGGCTCCCGTACGGAAGCAGATTTGACACCAAGTGGCGAACTCCAAAAGGCGGGTTAAGTTGACCACAGAGAACCAACTCGCAAATTTGTGTCATACAGAAAGCTTCTACTGCTATCGTACTTTAATGTTATTTGTGACGATGTAAATTTTTTTTTCTAATTCATAGCTGTGCCAATACCTGTCGCCTTCTACCCCTTGAATGCTCGCCATAAAGCCACAGAAAAAGAGTACAGGCAGCCAAATGGAACCCTGGGAGATGTTGCGATTACAAACGGACCCTACAACGAACCAGGCGGAGCGTACACGTTTTATGGTACTGTTAGCAGCTACATTAAGTTTCCGAATAATGGGGGCCTGGACACTCGGTTTTCAATCACACTGATGTGCTGGGTTCAACGCACAGGCCAAGATGGACCACTATTCAGCTACGGAGATTGGGGAGTCCTAATGTGGATTGTGGACGGCAAATTCTTGAATCAAATTGTAGAAAGATCTTTCAAACCACTGACTAGCATAAAAACTGCTGAGGTTCTTCCAGCAGGAAAGTGGGTTCATGTTGCAGCAAGTTACGATCACAACACCGGAAATAACTCGCTGTATATCAACGGACATTTCAGTATCTCGCAAAACATTGGCAAGGGTTATGAGATTGCAACTGACCCCTACACAGCTCGAATGGGGTTTAAAGATTGCAAAAACACGACATATTTCAAAGGAAAAATCGCGGAAATGAAGGTTTACGATGTTGCACTGAACGAGACACAGATACAAACATCGATAAGACAAGGTAGCTGATAAATAATACGATGCACTTTGTAAATAGTTTCAACCTGAAATCGTGGACTCGTTACCTTCTCCGGTAGACGGATGTCTTCTGTTGTTTTCCGTCGACCGAAAATAACGTAAGTCACTTGTGCAATCTAAGAGCAGGAGAAAACAAACTACATCAGCCTTCTTTCCACCTAGTAGCCACATTTGAGCAAAAAAAGTAAAAAAAAAAAAATTGGTCTCGTCAAATGGCAATCTAATGCAAGGATCATTTCTTCAGTTTATACTCCATGCGCAGTTCATGTTTTATAATTATCTCACACGTATCAATTTTTTTTCCTCTGGGTTTTAAGCACGCAACACAAATATATGTATTTGTGTCAATGTGTCAACTAAAGTCACATTTTGACGTAATCTGTGCATGTATTACAGGAAGAAGTGATTTTTTTTTTTTTAATTTATGTAAGCGGGTATTGTTCAGTTAATGAGTAAGGGTGAAAGGTTTTTATTTCTAACCGATTAGTTCCACCAATGGTAACATTCCCAGCTGCTCTGCTAGCAATACAAGGAGGCATGCTGTCATGTTCAGGCAGAGGAACCCCACCCATATACACAGCACTGATACGGAACTCTACAGTACTGGTGAATACAACAAACACTGCAACCATCCGTCTGGACAAGGATGGAAAGTACACCTGCCAGGCCATCAACCAGTATGGAACTGACGTGAAAGAACTCCAAGTCAATTTCACAAGTAAGAGAGTTTTTTCTGGCCTGCTTGAGAGTGAGTCCCAGGTAAACTTCGAGAAAACACCCTGTAATGGCCCTCTGGGTGCAAAGTGCTAAGCCCCTGTACTGCAAAAAATGAACGGGTTGGAAACTATAACTTAAAGTGAAGTTGCATGCTGTCCAAATTGTTATCAAAGTGTTGTTTCTGACTATTCATTGGCCATAGCATCTCTTGATTTAACTGACATCTCATGCAGTGATCGCACTTTAGGACATATCTTGAACGCCTTCAATCCTGGCCAAAACGTTTGAGACACTGTTATTTTTCCATAAAACCGGAATCCAATTTACTCCCCCTCCCGCTCTGGACAATGCTGGGTGTCAGTAGTCAATGAATTGCAGAAATGGCCAATTAATTACTGCGAAGTGATTTAATAAAATAACTGAGAAAGTACGCGCACTCCCATTGATTGGTCGATAGGTGTGTTTAGATGAGCGTATGTAAACACGGGTGTGACGTTTTAAATTCGCACGTATTTTTAAGAAATATTTTATAAAAGCAATAGAGTACTTTTTCGAGTTTACGTAACCTCATCTAAATACTTGAGGAGTTGGAAGAATACTGAAAAGTTTTGAAAACCTTGACCTGCGTCTTGGGTTTGAATAACTATCTCGAATTCTCCCAACCCCTCACGTGTTTAGTTGAGGTTACGTAAACACGGAAAAAGGTACTCATCGGTAAATCTGAAGCTCGACGTCCTAACTTTGAAGACCGTCCATGAAAACAGTAACAGCCCAATAAAGTAAATGCAAGTTGGTTTTAAGCTGGGAGAGGTTTCAACTAGGTCTTTGTTATTGGATGTCCATTTTACTAAAATGAATTAACTGGTATTAACAGCGTTTGACCCAGAGATCGGATTTCTGATCAGTGAAGGATATCCTGTCAGCTACCCAAGGTATGCGGACAATGTACATACACATCCTATTCCAGAAGGCTGGTCGATGAACATTTACTTTCAGGATTTTGATGTGGAAGAAAGTCCAGATTGCGGGTAAGTGATATGGCTGTGATTGTCGAGGTGTATCAGTGTATCTAATGTAATGTAGCGACGTGTGATGGTGTTACGCTTCTGATAACATTTTATATATTCAGGATCCTTTGATCCTTCTACTCCTGCCCGGGGTCCAGGTATATGCCTTGCCCTGCGAAAACCCCGACGTATTTGGCTCCCTTATGGGTTTGGTCTCGCATGTTGGAGAGAATGCAAACATGATGCTGCATTCCTATGTATTTCATCTCCTGTTGATCAAATATGGATATTATAATACATATAGATTTTATCGTTATCTAAGATTATCAGTTTCATATTGAAGGATCACACGTCTTTAATTTTTGAATGACACGTGCATCGTAAGTTAATTGGCATATTTAAAGTGCCTATGAAATGAAATTTTTGCCCCCTTTTTTATTCCAGAAAATTAAAGTCAATGTTACGCTGATTCATAATTTTCCAATTTAACCTCTGGTCAGGCGCGTAAAACAATTTTTTTATCTCCCAAACCAAAAATGCAAGTGTCGTAACTAGTGACGTCATAAGGTGTGTAACTTTCGATTGCGCCACTTCGCGTCGGTGTACGTATTTCCTACAAGGTTACCACTCGGTGAGCTTTTTTTTTGGGCGATTTTATTCAGTGGAAAATGTCCTCAGATGATGAATTATCCAGTAATACATCATCTTGGCCTGATGTTGAGTCAAGGAAACAGGCTGTAATTGGTTAACTATAAAACCGTTATACCTTCAAAATAAGAAAATGGCGAAATTGCCTTTCGCTTTGGCAAATTTAACCTGATTTAACCACTGCGGTCGCGATTCTTTACAAATCTCACACACATACTACAAACATCAAGCTTCAATCAAAGGCATGCTCTAGTTGCTTCAAACAGTATTTCACCTTTTTTGCTTGGAGGGGAGAATATGTGTAATGTAAAAAAAAAAATGCAAATCTTATTTATAGTGGTCATGCACTTAGCTATACAAGCACTAAGCTTAGCTAGTTTACAGGCATGCCACTGAAGCAAAGGACGCAAATATTTCAAATAAACATAACATTGTTAAAAATCCTAACTGGCAGGAGGCAGACCAGTTGGCTATTTACAACGCGTGACCGAGGATTTGAACTCGGGACTACCGAGAAACAAATCCCGCTAGTGGCAGGATGGAGGCCTTGAACACGAGACCTCCGGATTACAACACCAGCACCCTAAACCACTTGACCACGTTGCCTATCATATCATTCTTTTATCAAATCCATTGTCAGTTCTTGTTGTGTTGTAGCAGCTTGCATTGAAGATACTCTCCTTCACACGCTCGCTCGCTCGCTCGCTCATAATCAATACTCGCCCGCTCTTTGGGTCTGTCAAAAACTCGGACCAGAAAAATTACACAATTCTGCGTTAGCCGCGGATTGCTTCAAGACGTCTTGCCCGGGTGGGGAGTGGGCACTACTGGAATTGACCTATGCCTCATTTGTCGTCGTAAACTAAATAATAACTTATTCGTGCTTAGTTTCGCGCGTACTTAATTTTGCGTTTTCCGCTAGGCGATATTTCTCGAGGTTTTAATTTCGCTATTTCAAGAAGACAAAATAAATAAACGGAGAGTTAAATTACGCGAAAATACGCCAACGAAGGTCTTATTTTAATAATCTGTATAGAGGCAATGAATCATCAATGTGTCGAACTAAGGTATTTCAAACAGGAACTCTTAATTAAGGTACAAACGCAATCAGTCATTCTCCTGTGTGACAGTCAGTAGATTTAAATGTCATCTAGATGCTCAAAAGCATTTTCTGTTCGAAGTTTCGTTCCACTGACTACGTCTACACCAGCCGTCTCCCATCCTTTTGCAATATCCTTCAGTGATAACTACAAGAAACCGGTTAATGGTCATTTTGATAACTGTACACTGAGGCCCCGTGCACATGCGCTGCGCCGGAGAAATTTAAGAACGCAACAATCACCGATCACTTTGGATTTGTGTTTGAGGAAAACTCGAGCAGGCAAATCACGTGTTTTCCGTAACGTCATCGTTTTCGAAAAGCTCCGTTTTCAAAATTTTTCCTTCTACATGCGTCCAAACGCGAAGCCGGCGTTTTAGTTTAAATTCCTCCGGTTTGAAGAGCGTTTCGAAAAGTACTGTTTTCGTGACGGACTAGTGTGGACGGTAGACCTAACCACAGAAATAAAGCTGCGTTTTCAAATTTCACCAGCGTGCTTTGGTCGGGGCCTGAAAGAACTGATCAAAAAAAATGATTCAGCTTTAATGGACGCCATTTTCGTGTTGAGTATTTAGCTTTGAGAGTGTGTTTTGTTCGCAAGTCGTAAGTTTCGCGATTTTTGTCAATTCTCGAAAACGCAAAAATACAGGCGCGTGAAAGTAAGTAAGAATAGTTCTTTTCACTTATGATCCCTAAATTTTCTTCGTAGCATCTGGGTGGGTTTAAGAGGTAGCTGAGAATCGGATTGACGCTTTTTTTAAAAGTTATTGCTGCGACCTGAGATCTGCAAATTTTTTGAAAACCGATAACTGAGATCTAACTCCCCCATCTAGACACTCTACTTAGACTGATTCGATTGTCTATACCAAAGCATATGTGGACTGTCCAAAGCCTGGTACAATTTGGTACATATAAGCATACCTTCTTTAAGGCTTAGTGCTATAACGACTTTCTGTTAACAGTCAGCTGCACGCTTTGTATTATATATAGTTACCTGTTTTCAGCTGGCTCGACAGATAATACGCGTAGATATTTTGCGAGCTGTGTAGTATTTGAGAGCAACGACTGGAGTAAAATGTCCGCTCGTATTACCTGTCAAGCCGTGGAATAAGGGATGTCATTTGCGACTGCATCCCTGCATTTGTAGGTTATCATTTTCTTTTAGTTTACTGTTTTTGGTTCAAAAGTTAGTCACGACAATTCATCTCGTGTTGGAACACATCATTTTGTTCGGAGAGCACTCAAGAAGCTATTTGCTCTAGCTCTGCTGTCCCTCAAGCAGCTCTTGTGCTTCTTCCCGCGTGCATCATAATTCGATAATGCACGCTAAAGCATGACAATTCTTATTGCCAGGTTGTATCAGGAGCCATGGTAGTATGTAGTTTTTAATTAGATTTTTTTTTGGAATGTCTCACGAGTTTACTCAGTTACTCGGTTTTAGTGGTTTGGTGCAAAACTTCATTTACCTTTCTTTGTAGCAAAGACGTTTTGCGAATTACTGACGGGATGGGCACAAGACAACGTTACTGTGGTAGCAAGACCGGTCAAAATCTTCGTGTGACTGGAGACCAAGTGGAAATACTATTCCACTCAGACGGAGCGATTGAGCGAAGAGGATATTTGCTAAATTTCACTCTGGTTTCATTGCCCTCGGTTTCAAGCGGTAAGCGGGACCATAGAGAAGCTGATAAAACTTGAAGAGTACACCAAGTTTATCTCCCACTTAAATAACTTCTAACATTTCATTTAAAGTTGACAGTTACTTGTGATAATACATTGTTCGTGGCTAGTCTTATGCAGCTCGTTTCGTCCCGGCCAAGGGACTCATCAGAGACCTTTCCTCTTGGCAAACTCGTCGGGCATTGTGCTTAAAAGTCACGTTCACTAACAAAATGATGACAGCAATCTCGCCTTAGCTTATATCGCATAAAGATCCCCGACCGCATTTCATTTCCACGAGAAAAACTGGAACACGAGTTTTCTGCAAAACTAAGAACAATAGTGTGGTAAGAGACGATTTCTCTTGAGCGTGGTAATTTTCAATTCGCCAAAACAGAGTTTTGTCATCGATTGCTATAGTAAACGTGAACATTGTCATGAACATTTGGCATCCTTAGCCACAGGTTCGCGGATACCCTTTGACCCTATTCAGACCAGGCTTTTGGGCTTTTCAAGGTCTTCTAGTGACTGGAAACCAAGTGAAAATGTTAGTTCAATCAGACGACTAGATTGAACAAAGAGGATATCGGTTAGTCTTCGCTCTGGTTTCACCAGCCTCGGTTTCACTACCCTTGGTTTCACATGGTAGGACCATAAAGACGCTGATTAAGCTTATCAAGTTTACCAAATACATACATTTGACGAACTGATGGTGGTTTTTAGCAAGATCTTTCAACAAATTTTAGATGCAGGTCAATTATTTCCATCCTCTCACGTTTGGAATGAACGTGCAAGGTTTTGCAGAAAAATGTTACAGGGTCAAAGGTCATTTTTTCAAGAAAATTCGACTTTTGATCATTTATATTTTGTAAAAACAAAAACAAGGAAGATCATTGCAAACGTAGCCAGGTAGATAATTTAAATTTGCATAGAAAACGCTCATTTATTGATCAATACGTGTAAAATTCGCTACCAATTCTCCGATTTACTAAATGTTAATAAAGTACCATCAAACCTGTATTTTGCGGACCTCATATTAAGCGGACACCCTCTATTAAGCGGACAGCAGTGCAAGTCCCATTTTTCTTTTTCCGCATTCACCGTAAAAAATACCAGTATTCAACGGACACCTCTATTAAGCGGACGCGGCAAACCTTAAACTGGACTTTTATGGTCATTTCTACCTGTATCAAACAGACACTGCAAAAAGAATGCTTGATTTTTTTGTCCACGTTTCAGTAGATCGGTCATTTAAGTTTCCCAACAACTGAGCTGTCACAGAAATGCAATATTTTGTTATTTGGTTTTATTTTTACAGAACTTTTGTTCTTGTTTGATTTTGTAAACCTACACATGATTCGATCAATATAGACACTGTTACTGTATACTTAAGGTGGCTGAACACAGTTTTTGATACCTGTGTTTCATTCACCTTTTTCTCTAAAACCCTTGATCCCTCGGTCGTCAAAAATAGCAGCAAGCTAGTTAATAACACAAACTTTGGTTTTTTTGTTGGTTAAGCTGACGTATGTGCCGTTGCTATGGCAACATAAATAAATATAAACAGGCCTTTAAAATCAGTTTTGTTTATTTGCAGAAAATCTAGTCATTAGATTTTCTTTATAATTTGCATGTTACAAGCTTGTAACGATTCTCACAAGTTAACACCATTTTGCTAATAATTTAACAGAGAGATCTTTAATTACCCCTTGTTGAAGGTTCACTGGAATATCTAGAATTTCTTTTGTTAAAGTTCAATCATTTTCAATACTCGAGTTACTTATTTACTTAAGTATTTTCATGCCAAATTTCGTGAAATTCTAATGAGTAGTTCTCGAGAAATAGGCGTATTTCCAAGAGTGCAATTTCCATTCAATCGCAATTTTTTGACTTACTACGCATGCGCTGCATTTAACTGGGTTCTTTCGGTAAGAAAGAAAAAGCTGAGAATTGCTGGGTTCTTTGCATCGTTACCTTTCCTAACATATCTTTGTAATAAGAGACTAAAGCCATCAATACGCTGCGTTCAATTATAGCGAAAAATAGCACAGATACTGCGGGTGTTGAGTAAATAAAATAATCGCTCTATTGACGGCATGTTTGTTTTTTGCAATCCTTGTGCACGCGCTGAATTGCATCAGCAAAAGCGCGCGCGAAAACTGTGTTCGGCCACCCTAAATCGCTCTACCTCATGTACTTGTCATTGCTTATGGAAATACGGTATTTCAGAGTTATCGATCGTTCACGAGAATGCTATTTGTCTCTTTCAAGGTCTTTTAATAATGACCAGTATTGATGTGACCGTTTTACAACGAATTCAGAGGTAACCTGTTTTCAGCGGACACCCTGGATCAAGCGGACACCCTGTATTAAGCGGACACTAGCAAGGGTCCCGTGGGTGTCCGCATAATACCACCTAATACAGGTTTGACTGTAATAACGTTTTAAAGAACGTTTAAAAGGTCATGAACTTGTGGCGTCTGTAGTCACACAGGCTCGCAGATACTCTTTGACCCTAGCGAGACAGGGCTAATGGACTTTTTGAGGTCCTCTTTGACCAATGGGGGATCAGGAAGAAGGGGGAGGGGCTTTTGGAGTATTTAAGTCATTACTGACCATAAACCCTGTACGTTTTATAACACATCCTAAACATTTTTCTGCGAGGTCCTTGTCATGGAATGGATCTGCCATCTTGGATTTCACGACATTTTGCAAAACGCTAGAAAATTGCAAAAATTTGCTCGCAATATTTTCTTTTTTTTAATAGTCTATATTTTTCTATATCTTTCAGTTGAACAGCAGTCTTAATTATAATATATATAAAAGCAAAACAGGACGACACGCTTTTTCATTTAGTAAAAAAAATTCAATTTTACAAATTGGAGTTATGACTTCATCCAAATTTGGCAGCCTTCAGAATGTTGATCATCCAGTTATTTCCAACGTAGTCCTCAAACATTACTTAAACTCCCAGCCTCCTTAAGATATAAATTTATTATCTTTTGCAGGGCCTACGAAGAGGAATTCTGATCAACCAACACAAGAAACCGCGATCTTCAATGAGAGGATGATTTACATCGTATCTGGTATCGCCTTCATTCTGTTGTTGGTGCTATGTTTTATTCTTGGTTTCTGGTGCTACAGACGGTCTCATCACAAGCGAATCAAAAGGTTATTCACTATTATTGGTAGTACTTACGAAGAAACATAGTAAATAAATTGGTTATTGCAAAACTGGGACAATCAGCAGGAGAGATTCTGAATGTTTTATAATAATAATAATAATAATAATAATAATAATAATAGATTTGTATAGCGCCATATCCATGGCTCATGGCGCTTTACAGTAAAAAATGTTATTAAAAATAAAATTTACATTAAAAATTCACATCAGTGATAAAAAATTACTAACAAATAAAATAGCTAAGCTGTAAAAATGAAAGTAAAACTAGGAACCATTTTACAGCTAAAAGCTCTACGTATAAGTTAGTTACAAAAGGTTATTCACTATTATTGGTAGTACTTACGATGAAACATAGTAAATAAATTGGTTATTGCAAAACTGGGACAATCAACAGGAGAGATTCTGAATGTTTTACCATTTTACAGCTAAAAGCTCTACGTATAAGTTAGTTACACCCGGTTCCATTCTCAGCAGGCACACTGTTTTGACACGCAGTGGAGACCTTGTCTCTTTGTTTGCCTAAATTTATTCACCTAAATAGCAAAGAAAACCTTACTATTATAAATTGACCCTACGTATAACATATCCGAACCACAGGACGAACATAGTTTAACCTTGAAATGTGATGTTCAGACAAGAAATCGGATGTGAAATGATTTGGTCAAATGATGGGAGGCGCAGTGATCCACTGGTTAGTTAGGGAGCAGTGGGAAAAATAGAGAGAGAAAAAAATAAGAGAGGAGTGTGGTACGGGAAAGCCAGAGAACAATCGTTCACTCCTCGCACCAAGCCCTTCTCCCCTTCTTTCCCTCGCCATTTTTCGTACTGCACCTCAACGAACTTTGCGCGTTGGACTCGGAATCTGCTAGCGGTCCAGGTTGGTGCATTGGCTGGGGTTTCTGTTTTGTGTTCCTGAGTAAGAAATGTAATTGGGAATCTCCCAAGCTCGGAATATTTTAAAATGGATGACGCCAAAGTGCCAGCTCAACCTGAGGAAACGTGCAGAGGTAGCCTGCAGTGGACTAGCATGTCATCTAGAGGAAATAACAATACCTCTCGCTCGGAAGCCAGGACAGCTTCGATGGTATTTACTTAACTGCAGTCTTTACTGTTACGAAACGTGGTATCGAATTTGGAACTTACAGGCAGAATGGCTGGGTTTCATCGCCAAACTTTACGACATTCATCTTTTAAACAGCAAGATTTCACTCAAATAGTAGCATACTGCGCTATACTACTTGATAACAACTCTTTTTGTGCTTAAACTATTTTCACATCGTTCCACAGATCAGCTCGTTCAGCTCGCGAAATTATCCCGCTAGACAAGTGGGAACTTCTTCCCGAGCAAATAGAATACCAGGAAGAGCTGGGCCGAGGAGCGTTTGGTGTGGTTTACAAAGCAACTCTAAAGAGACGAGTTGGAATAGAAGTGTTTGAGACTGGAAAGACACTGAAGCCCGAGGCGCCATGCCAGGTGGTTGCAGCCAAAGAACTGCAAGGTAATTGCAATCATCATGCAAAATCATGTATAAAAGGGCGAATCGTTACACAACTTGGGTAGGTCCAGTGTCTTTAAAATACACCTGAAAGAGATTTAAATTCTCGGTGATCGTGCTTGGTCTTTTGCAATCAGATCGTAAGCTGTGTCTCACCAGTCTAAAGCTTAAGGTGATATTACGAACGACAAAGCTGAGCCATTTCTCTTTATAGTGTGAATATGATTAAAACTAATCATCTGTCGCCTGTTTTTATTTTATTTTCATGTCCCATTATTCCTAAATTGGACAGCAGATAGTCCTGAGCATGAAACGCAATTGAATTTTCCGTCGGAATGAACTCAGACCGTGACTGAAGCAAAGCCTAATATATGGTGGATTGATTTTTGAATCTGGTTTTAAAATCTTCTATTCGTAGCAAATAAGAATTTAACTAATCATTTGTGTTTAGATGATCCGAGCAAAGAACAAAAAGAAGAGTTCTTGCAGTAGATAGAGCAGATGAAGCTGTTGGGTGCACACCAGAATATTGTATCCCTGGTTGGTTGCTGCACTTTGCAGGAGCACAAGTTCCTGGTGATAGAGTACGTTCCGTTTGGTGATCTGTTGCAGTGGTTGCGACGCAGGAGACGATCGGTAAGACGCTTTCCAAAGGAATATTTAATCAATTTGATGTTGCCTCAAGTGTTTGGTAGTGATGGATTTAACGGTAAGGCAGTGGTGTAGTCCTTCACGAGACAGTTTGTGCTAATTATATGGGGCTCTTGCAAATCTATCAAAGCTCACAGTTTAACCTGTAGCAGCTATAGGATTTTCCGTGGCTAGATGTCTCCCAAGTAGGCTGTGTTGGGTTCTAAATAATTTCCAGTCGATAATGTTCAGCTCTCATCTTGAAACTTAATTACTTCCACGTTTAGACCAATCGTGCTAGTTATTTGTGACCTAATCGTGTTCATTGTACTCTAGATCAATCGAAACCAAGGCATTGATGGTAACGAGGAGAAGAAATTTTATGAAGAGAAGGACGTATTCAATGCTCAAAAAGAAGTGAGCGAATGTGACCAAGTAGGTGCCTTACATTAAACGCTATTGTAATCAGATCTGTTTGGGGCTTCAAGAACGTGAGTGGTGTGATGGAGTGGCGGCGAAAAGTTCTGAGGCCTTTGACTTCACCAGTATGTAACTTGAGGGAAGGGGAATGTTGTATAGTGTATTTAGTGTATCTGCAATCAAATATTTTAGGCTTTAAAAGAAAATAACCTTTCAATTGATATGTCACATAGCTCACTGCCAGGGTGTATTGATCGGTGAGCAGGGGTTATTAGGAGAATTGGTGGTGCAGGGTTGGAGGAAGGAGGGAAGGAAGGAAGGAAGGAAGGACGGACAGAAAAAAGGAAGGAAGGAAGGAAGGACGGACGAACAGAAAAAAGGAAGGAAGGACGGACGGACGGAAGGAAGAA
Source organism: Orbicella franksi (assembly GCF_964199315.1). Taxonomy (NCBI): domain Eukaryota; kingdom Metazoa; phylum Cnidaria; class Anthozoa; order Scleractinia; family Merulinidae; genus Orbicella; species Orbicella franksi. Next base: position 28,682,444 of record NC_138145.1, read on the forward strand.
AGGAAGGGCAGACGGACAGAAAAAAGGAAGGAAGGACCGACGGAAGGAAGGAAGGAAGGAATGAGGGAAGGACGGACGGACGGACGGACAAATGATTGAATGGATTAAATGAACGCACTGACGAATCGGCGAGTGAATGAAAATATCAATAAGAATTAAAATATTTAACATTTAATGCATATTTATCAGGGAGAACAAGACCTTCAGGATGAAAATCGGGCCTTGGCTATTCCTGGTGGTTTGCAAGTTAACAAAGAAATCGCTATGTCCTCTGGACAACTTTCTCAGGTAAGAAACAGCTTGAATACCACTTAAGAATATATTATCATTAATCTCCAATTTGTCGTTACAATGCTATTAGCCAAATATCCTCTTCAAATTTGTTTTGGAAAAACGGTTTAGCCCCGACGTCAAAATTTCAATAGGAAAGTTTAAAAGAGTATTTCATTCCACGTGAAAAGAAAAGTTGACAGATATAAAAAATATTGAAACGTGATCAGTTTAACTGCATTTAAATAGCAGGATGGGAGTATGGATAAATAGCCAAGGACATCCCATAAAAGGACGAACTACAGCCTTTAGATGGTTCTTTAAATTCCGGAGATAAAGGAGCTATCCCCCTCTACTCTCACAAAAATTTACCCAGTCTGAACTTTCGCTTTACCTCACCCTCCCCTCCCCCCACCAATCTAGTCCGATGTAACTTTTCAGCTCTGACCTCTTGACGGAATGTAAGGTTTTAAAATGTCTCCCGCCTTTCGGGTATCACTCCTCCTATTTTTTGTTTTTGTTTTTAAGAAGAGAGAGATTTTGCATTGAAACCAAAATCAAAACTGAGAAAAAAAAAAAAAAAAAGGAAAAAAAAAACAATTGAACAGCAGCGCAACTTCTACATATTACTACAAATGTTTTACAATCGATATAAGGAAAACTAACCAAGTTTAGCTTTTTTCTTACGCTACATTATGTTTGAAACAAGCACCCCAATTTTTATCCTGCCCTCCCTTCTCAAAATATGAATAACGAAATAATTTACACACGCTTAGTTTACTATCATTACTTTTTAGGTTATTTTCTTTTTTTCTTGCCTTCTTTATTCAGGAAAAAAGCAACGATTTACTTCCTCAGGAAAACATCGTATTGATGCCGATACCATCGATATCAAAAGAAAACAGCAACGCTGTCGCCATATTGATATCAAGTGAAAAAATTGATGATGACGAAAACGAAGACGACTTCCTGGATCAGGAAGGAATGGAACTGCTGCCGATGCCATCGACATCACAGGGAAACAGCAACGCTTCCGCCATACTGATATCAATTGAAAATATTGATGATGATGATGATGATGATGATGATGATGATGATGATGATGATGACGAAGGGGAAGAAAACAGTGGCGGTTTTCTGTTTCAGCCAAAAATAGAACTGCTGCCGATACCATCGACATCAAAGGGAAGCAGCAACGCTTCCGCCATATTGAAATCAAGTGAAAGTGATGATGATGACGACAACGAAGAAGACGACTTCCTGGATCAGGAAGGAATGGAACTGCTGCCGATTCCATCGACATTACAGGGAAACAGGAACGCTGCCGCCATATTTATATCGACTGAAAGTATTGATGATGATGACGACGAAGAAGAAGACAGCTTTACTACTCAAAAGCTGTTTTCCTTTGCTTGGCAAATAGCAAAGGGAATGGTAGGTATTAATATAGCTATTTCGAAATGAGATGAAATGTAAAGATACTTTCTAGTAGTGACTCTCGACCTCCACAAGAAAAGTTTTCTAAACAAATCATCTGAATGTCCGAGATGGGTCTTACGTGCCTCGTTTAGTGGTAATTTCAAACACCCTTAATAAGATTGAATACATGGCTTACAAAAACGAAAAAAGTATCATAATCATTATTTCTATAAATAAATTGTGCTCTTTTAATTCTTTCATGAGTTTTTAGAATCATCTCGCAGAGAAAGGCTTCATTCATCGTGACCTTGCAGCTCGTAATGTTCTGGTTGGCAGTGATAACCGAGTCAAAGTGTCAGACTTTGGGTTGATGAGACAGATATACGAGGACGTGTATAGTGGAAAGAATACGAAGAAACTTCCTGTGAAATGGATGGCCCCAGAATCAATTAATGACAGCATTTACACCATAAAGAGTGATGTGTAAGTCAATCTTTCTGTGTGACGGCAAAGCCTTTTCCTTAACCCTCAGACGCACACATGGAGAAGTGCAATTTGCCCTTTCGAGGATTTAGCATGTATTATCGAGTTATGATACGCAGGAAGTTTGGAGAGCACGAAAGAAGCGTAGAAGTTGCTCGTGGGGCAGCTTGTCATTATAATACAAGGACAAAAAGAGAAAGCCTTAAAATCTTAGTTGTGTTGAGTACATGTAATTACAAAGCAGCACTTATTGATGTTTTATATTTTCATATAGCTGGTCCTTCGGCATAATTCTTTGGGAAATGGCCACCATGGGTAAGTTAAACGAAAACTATTACTTTTTCTTATTTATACTAAATTCTTTCTTCCTTTATTTCCGAAATTAGCCATTACTTTCTTATGAGACAATAATTTGTGGTTGATGTTTTCTCGGTTTGTTAACTTACCTTTTTATGACTTATTAATATTTTTTTTTCGATGCATTTCAGGAGGTGTGCCGTATCCCACGTTAACCAATCGAGAGCTGTGTGGACTTTTGAAGACCTGGTTATCGCATGGAAAGGCCTGATATGTGTTCTGATGAAGTGTAAGTGATTAAATTAGCTTGGGTTCAATTGTCTTTCCAGAATACAACTGATACATGAGAACAAGCAACTATGTCAAGACGCATCTATCGTAACAATTGTTAATGCTGCTGCTAACATAAGACAAGGGGCACACATGAAGGCAACAAATAGCGCTGAAGAACACATTCAACCTACGGACACTTCAGTTCGCTGTCATAAGAACAACCAATGTTATGGACCAGAAGTTTATCACTTTCCAGTGTATCAGTAACATGAACTATACACATCCAAATTTTCACAAGATTTGTCTAAACCCTTGCAATATTGCGATTTAGCAAATAGCCTAAAGAAAACATGCGCGCTGATTGGTTTGAAATCGTGTCACGCATAGAAATCTCGAGCGAATAATCTAATTGTTTCAGTATAAATCTACTAGTCGTTCAAAACTTCAAGTTATCTAAATCCTCTTGACAGACACATCGAAAACGCCAAGAAACGGCCGTCATTTCGTTAACTAGGGCACACTGCTACGCTACTCACTATCTGATGGCATATAATGATGGCGCGAGCAAAAAGAATTTACATTTTGCTGATCAAAGTAAACAAGCTTTTTTTTTCGGCTCCTTTCCCAAACTTCTACTCGTGTTTCTATAACTCGATGGAAACACGGTAAATGTTTTCTATTAAAGCATGGATGGGAATTAAGGTTTAGAGAGGTTAATAGGGGACACAGAGCGATAAAAGAGTCACAAATTCAGTAATAAAACCTAATAAATACTAATACAGTGTAGTGAAAATTAAAATTGGTCTAGTTACAAAATTTCCTTATAAACAACTAATCATTGACATAGCTTATCATAAGATTTACTGATGATACATTTCTGGGCGCGATCCAGGATGCAATACGTCACGTTCATTTCATTTTCACATTATTTTGGATCACAACTATTGAAAAATTTCGTTTTTTTGCGCATCTTGCCCCTCCATGCACCTATGCAATGTCGAGAAACTGATTTAGCCTTGTAATGTATTTCAAGTTGGCTTTAACAAATATTGTAGATTGATCGGGTTTGTTCCGCAATGCAGTTATTTAACTTTTTGTCATCTTCTAATCCACGATAGATATGAACTGATGTCTGAGTGCTGGAATGAAGATCCATCCTCTCGTCCCAGTTTCTCGGAGTTGATTGACCGACTGGAGGTGTTCATGACGAGGAATATACCATATTGCGACTTGGACAAGCATGATGAGACACGCTCTTACTACAACGTGCCCGTTATCGCTGATGAACACAGCGGATAAGAAAGTGACAGAAAGGTCTACAGGATAATGCACTATGGATGAGAACTTTAAACTTTAAAACGCCATATTTAACTTGAAAAAGAAAAAAAAAATGACTATATATGCATGTAATCCAGACTTCAATCCTAGATAGACCTAGTTGAGACAAACTCAAGAATTGCGCAGATAACCATCTTTCGTCAAATACTACAACCAAAAAAATTATAAACCTTGTGCTTATCCACTTCTTAAGCCATATCCGTTCAATGTTGTTTTAAAATGTTGCTAATATACGAGAAGTATTTTTTTTAGATGAAAAGAAAGAAAAAACAACATCGTTAAGGAGGAGGAGGCGGGAAAGATAGAAAGGTAGCTAGCCCTTAATAGATTTTTCTTGTCTCAGCAGTTCTATCAAGGACGGTTATTTAACATAAAGAAGTAAAGTTATGAAATAATTTGAAACATGTACCCATGCCTCGATGTGCTAGTTGTGTAGGATGCTAGAAACTGAACTCGGAAGCAGTATTGAAAATGGAGGCGCATCAATCATGTTAACATTGCTAGCTGCAGGTTGCCGAACCAGTTGGCTATTAGCAAAGATAAAAAGCTGAATTTGAGACTGCTACATATCCTGTTGTAGCTAATTGTCTGCCAATATACTAATATAAGCTTAAATATTAAAATATGTTATCTGTGTTGAATCTGATTTTATTTGTTTGTGGTTGTGGTCGCCATTGAATATGCGTGGACTGGTTTGGGGTCTGGAACCAATCGGATACGAGAACTGGAACAACCGAGGATCATTGCAGTAATTTGTGTTGTTCGACCTTTGTAGTCGAAGATGACCAAAGACATCTAGTTTGTTAATAAATTTCTACGGTGTGTCCGGAGGTGGCTGATGAGACCAATCCGGGCAAGGAAGCCTCTCCCACAGGTAGGGCAGAAGTGGGTAGGGGCTGTGTTATTAGTGCTAGCGGCTCTTTCCTTGCGTACTGCTCGCTTCTCGTCGGCTTGACGGGACCTGCGTTCCTCTGCTGCGGGGGCTCCTTTGGTGATGAGTTGGCGCCAGGAGGGTCTGTCGGAGGCAAGAGACTCCCAGGACTCAGTGCTGATGTTGAAGTCTTTTAGGGAGACTTTTAGACTGTCCTTGTAGCGCTTTCGCTGCCCACCAACTGTGCGCTTGCCAGAGCAGAGTTCCCCGTAGAAGAGCTGCTTTGGAATGCGGTCATCTGGCATGCGGGAGACGTGGCCTGCCCATCTCAGCTGGGCCTTGCGCATGACAGTGATGGCACTAGGAAGGTCTGCCTGCTTCAGGACTTCTGTGTCCGACACTTTGTCCTGCCAGCGAATGTGGAGAATGTTTCGGAGGCACCGCAGATGAAAATGGTTGATCAGCTTCTCATGCCGTCTGTACGCAGTCCAGGTTTCGCAGCCATAGAGTAAGGAGGTGAGAACCACAGCATGGTAGAATTTGAGCTTGGTATTGAGGCTGATTCCTCTTCTCTCCCAGACTTTCTCCCGCAGTCTCCTGAACGCGCTGCTTGCCTTGGAGATTCTGTTGTTGATCTCAGCGTCAATGTTCGCATTGCGAGAGAGTGTGCTGCCCAGGTATGTGAAAGTCTCTACTGGCTGTAGTATCTGACCATTCACCGTTATCTGCGGCTCGTGGTACTGCTTGTTCGGGGCTGGCTGGTACATTACTTCTGTCTTCTTGGTGCTGATGGTGAGGCCGAAGTTGTTGCAGGCTGTGGAAAAACTGTCCATCTCCGCTTGCATTTCTTGCTCATTGCTGGCATTGAGGGCACAGTCGTCAGCAAAGAGAAAGTCTCTAAGAATAGTTTCCTTCACCTTAGTAACAGCCTGCAGCCTCCTGGGGTTGAACAGTTTCCCATCGGATCGGTACCTGATGTTAATGTCAGGATCACAGTCCCTGAAGGCGTCAGACAGCATTGCCGAGAACATCAAGCTGAGCAGCGTCGGGGCCAGGACACAACCCTGTTTGACTCCGTTGGTCACTGGGAAGGCTTCGGATGGTTCACCGTCGTCGAGGACTCTTGCCATCATGCCGTCATGGAATTGGCGGACGATTGTGATGAAAGTGCTCGGGCAGCCGAATTTCTCCATGATCTTCCAGAGGCCTTCCCGGCTGACTGTATCGAAGGCCTTGATCAGGTCAACGAAGGTCGTGTAGAGGTCGCGATGCTGTTCCATGCGCTTCTCCTGGAGCTGACGAGCAGCAAAGATCATGTCACTGGTCCCACGACCAGCACGGAAACCACATTGGCTCTCAGGGAGGAGGCCTTGCTCCAGGTGCTCCAGCAAGCGGTTGAGCAGGACACGGGCCGAGATCTTGCCTGCTATAGACAGGGGGGATATTCCTCTGTGGTTATCGCATGCCTGGCGATTGCCCTTCCGCTTATAGATGTGCACGATTGTGGCATCCCTGAATTCTTGCGGCAGGTGCTTTTGGTACCACATAGACTGGAACAGGCTTGTCAGCTGACTACGAATGGTTTCGCCACCTGTCTTGTATACCTCAGCAGGAATGGCGTCGGGGCCTGGTGCTTTCCCTGTGGTCATCTGCTTGATGGCTTTGTTGACCTCTTCATATGTAGGTGGGGTGTCGAGCTCTGTGTTAATTGCCAATTGGGGGAGGCGTGCGATTGCTTGGTCATTGATAGCTGCAGGGCGGTTGAGCACACTGTTAAAGTGCTCTGCCCATCTATCCAGGGTCTGCTTCTTGTCGGTCAGCAGGGTTGAGCCGTCTGCACTAAGTAGGGGAGAGGATCCAGAGGACTGTGGTCCGTAGACAGCTTTCAGTGCATCATAAAACCTCGTTGTGTCGTGTCTGTCGGCATATCCTTGGATTTCATCGGCCTTGGCGCTGAGCCAGGAGTCCTGCATAGAGCGGAGCTTAGCTTGGACTGTGCTGCGGATGTTGATGAAGGCAGCTTTCTTCACCACGCTGGTCGGGTCGTTCTGGTGGGCCCGCAGCATACGATGTTTTTCTTCTAGCAAAGAGTGTATCTCACTATCGTTCTCGTCGAACCAGTCCTGGTGGTGTCTGGTAGCAGGGCTGAGAGTTTCCAGGGCGGCGGAGTGAACTGCGTCTCTGAATGATCCCCATTTCTCTTCAACACTTTCAAGATTGAGTTGGAGGTTCTTGAGTTTGTTGTCCAGGTTTAGTTGGAGTTTTTGAATGGTGTCAGGGCATTTGAGTTTTTTAACATTTAGTCTTCTGGGGACTTTCTTCCCCTGAGGCCTTCTATTCGGCTGGATAGAAAAATTCAGTTTTGAGATAATCAGGCGATGGTCCGTCCAGCAGTCGGCGACACACATGGCTTTGGTCACTCGTAGGTCCCGCCTGTCCTTGGCCCTGGCGATGACATAGTCAATGAGATGCCAGTGCCGTGAACGAGGATGCATCCATGTTGTCTTGTTGCGAGTTGGCAGGCGGAACATGGTGTTGGTAATGGCCAGGTCGTGTGAGGCGCACAGACTGAGCAGGAGGAGACCATTGCTGTTGCATTTTCCTACTCCATGTTTTCCGATGGTTCTAGGCCAGGCTTTGTGGTCATTGCCAACGCGTGCATTGAAGTCGCCGAGGATGATGAGCCTCTCTGATTTTGGGACAGAGTCTATGAGGGAGTCGAGCTCTTCATAAAACCTGTCTTTGATCTCATTAGGGTTGGTCATGGTTGGGGCGTAGGCACTTATCAAGGTGGCATTTGTCTTCCGTCCAAGTGGCAGCTGCATTTTCATCAGGCGATCGTTGAGACCCTCAGGAATGCAGGCGAGTTTATGGACGTGTGTCGTTTTGATGGCAAAACCCACTCCTGCCTCCCGTCGCTCTTCGCGGCTGCGTCCGCTCCAAAAAAATGTATAGCCGCCACCAGTCTCTGTCAGCTGGCCTTTGTCGGCGCAGCGTGTCTCGCTGAGGGCCGCGATATCAACTTTATAGCGATCAAGTTCCCTAGCCACTAATAATTTGTACAATGTTGATGAAGAACGCGGGCATAAACAATGCGGTGCAACTGGGATGAACAGCTGTAGATTCTAGCTGTGAACTCGTAGGTTAACAAACAGGGGGTAGACATGAGAAAGGACGCGGTAAAGATAAAAGAAAAACAAGGGTGATGTGCACAATGTTCGACTCACAGTTAATGGACCAGAGCAGGCATGAATAAAGGCGCCGGGAATCTACGTATGTAGATAAAACAATGGCCACACTATATCTCTCCGGGGTTTGGCCAGACTGGAAGCATTAGCGCAACTTGAATTTCTGGCAGGAGTTAAAAGCCCTCGTGCTGGTAAAATAAGAGGGTCTGAATGGGGAAGGGGTGGGGTGGTGGCGGTGATGGGAGGGACGCAGATGTCAGTTATCAGTTAAAATTTTGATTGTCTATTTGTCAGCTGTCAGTAAAGTGGCTGTTACTAATTAACTGAAGACCTAAAACCTCTCCGAGGGCAGTTTACTTCTCCCCGATACAATGATCCGATTAAAAACTATCATATAATGCGTACTATTCGGGAATAAGCAAACAGGTATAAATCACAAAAATAATTGTCAATAATTATAAGGATCAAATCGGGCCAGATCGAGGTAGATCCTAGTCTCCTTCGAAGCCGTTATTGGGGTCGTCACGCAACTCTTCTTCCCACTAATAGTGGAGAGAAGCGTTGCGTGACGACCCTAATAACGGCTGCGAAGGAGACCAGGCAGAATTTTAGTCATAAAATTACCGTATGTAAAAATGTATCCTGTCTACTTGATCTAGCGTTAAGCTTACATAACACTTGTTTGGTTTGGTGGTGGATTTCTTCGTACTAAACAAGTGACAGGAAACTCATCCCGATACAATCGAGACAAAGCTCTACCCAGTACTACCCAGGAGTGCCTCGGTTCCCGCTCGGTTCAGACCAGAGGTTCAGACAAAATACACTTCTTGAGAGATGAATTGAAATAATAACAAGTTAAAACTAGGTTCCTCTACGAATTATTCATATATAGTTGCTGACTGGAGTGCGAAAACACTAAATGCAACCTAACAACTAGGGATCCGCCCCATCCCCTAATAAAAATCGAGGACTGTTTTGCCATCCGACACGCTCACAAAGTCAAGTTCTTTTCGAACGCACTGAAATGCGTTATTACGGGCTACCCAAACACCAATGAATTTCTTTCCAGAAGGAACGAGGACGGAGGCAGGGTCCACTCACAACAGTCTACCACTAATATATAATCGTGAAGGGTTGAATGAAGAGAGAGCAAAATATGGAGAATATTGTCACGACACGAACTCGCGAGGCTAACGCGCGAGATGTGTGAACTCTCCCAGCACTCTTTGCAGGGACAGTTCGTCCATGTTGTGGACCCGCGAAAGTTGGACGTGACTGGAGAAAAGGTTGACTTTTTTGTTATTTACCGTTTATTAAGCGCCTTTCTTTGCGCTGCTTTCATAATTTGTTTGTAGAGAGGATTTCTCCTATCTTAGTACACCTTTTTTTGAGTTGGCGCTGGCAATGTGCAGTGAATTCCATTTTCAATGTGTCCCAGCTAGATTCCCTCGCTTTGTTCTGTATGAAACATCATCATGTGGCTGCCCCCCCCCCCCCGCCTCTCCCCACCATATCTTCAGTATTTCAGCGAGTGTTGTTTCCCCCGGCTTTATGTTCAGTATTGCCACGAATATGGGTAGTAGGGAAGATCAAATAAAAAGAAACGCTACTGATATCCATCTTGGTAGGTGAGTAGTTTTATTTCAGATGAATTATTTGTCTTTGTTTAAATTTTCATAACAAAAGATGTCTTAGTTATTTGGGGTTATAGTGCAGCCCTTTGTGTTAACTGCTATATGTTTTGGAAGGCAATGTTATTGAAATTCTTTTATTTGTAATGTACATTGTATGAGTCAATTTAAACCACCACATCCCCCTCCCCTGTGGCAACCACCATTAGACATAAAACATTGGGTGATTACAGAAAATGTTCATACCCTACTGCAGGCAGCATGATCATTTTAACCTCCCCTTGCTTTTGAAAATTCCAAAATGCTCTGCCCCCAATGCCCTCCGAATTCCAAAATTGTTAAACCCCCCTCTCTTCCACTCGGACAAAAAACATTCAATTTCTCTTTATAACGTTTCAATGGAAGTAACAGCCTTTTGGTAAAAAATAACTTCAAGTTTACAGGATTGATTTCTTGTTAAAGTGTTTCATGTGCAGCCATAAAAAGTGGAAAAGTTTTAAGGGAGGCATTCAGAAATATGTAGCTATGTGGGTTACTCAATTTAATTCAAAAATATAACTAGCGTAATGGAATCTTGTGTCTATTTAGAACATTTGTAGTAAATCAAGGATTCGCGTTGGTCATTGACTCTTATAAGATGTTGTGGCTCCTAACAAAGCCAATTTTAGCAACCTACAGTGCAATAACGAATCTGCATTCAACGAAGCAGGGGTCGGTGGCTGCTAAAAGAGCCGTTGTTTAATATTTGGTTGCAGCACCTTCAGCCTCCACCACAGCTGGAATCACCTTGTGCAGAACGGGATTTATATATTTTACACTTTTCTCCCGCGTGATTCTCCTTTCCCAGAACTTCTTGATCCCATCCACCAGTTCTTGCTTGTTGAGTGGTTTCACCTTCGATTCCAAGAAGAACTTAAGCTCATGTCACATGTCCTCGATTGGGTTAAAGTCAGGACTCTCCAGGGAGAGTACACCACCAGTTAATGTTGTGTTCCTTGAAGAAGGTCTAGGCTTGTCTGGATGTGTGCGTCGGGTTGTTATCTTTGATAGAACGGTGATCAGGAAGTCTTTCTCTGATGAATGGAACAAGCGTGGTCTCTAGGATGTTACAAAAATTAATAGATCAGCATCCATGATACCATCAAAGATGCAAATCTCTGTGGCACCATGTCTGCTAATTCCTCCCTAGACGTGAACCTTTAGTGAGTGCTTTGCCTTGGGCTTTCGCTTGGTTGGCTCATTGAACTTCCAGTAAGGTGTGTGCTGGTAATATGCAAGGGAAATGGAGCACTTGTCACTGAAAATCACGTTGTGGAAAGTGTCGCCTCTCTCCTGGAGTCATTGTGTGTACTCCAACCGCTTGATTTTGTTGACATCTCATATAAGCTGGCAGTATCTAGTCCGCTGTAGAGGCAGGTCTTGCCGCTTGCGTGATCTTCGCACAGTTGATGAACTAACAGCCACTCCCTGTTTTACCAGCTTCTTCTTGATCTGGGCACTTGTCATCTCATCGTTATTTTGCATTTGCTGATCTATAAAAGCTTTCGCTTCTACAGACAGCTTTTGTGATCTCCCAGAGCGTGGTAGGTTTGTAACGGAAGCGGTAATGCACAGCTTTTTGATAATGTGAGTAACACTAGGATAAACCTTCGCGTAAAGAGTGGGTTTCATGCAGGAAACTGTGTGTTTTATACTAAAGGAAAGTGGGGGTTTCAACATGTGTAGAGTGAATAACAGTAAGGAACTACCACAACAAGTTTGTTGCAGCTTTCATGCTTTTGGGTTTTGGAATTATAATAACAGTTAAACATTAATTTGACAATAAGTAGGTAACTGGGGTAGGTAGGTGGAACAGTTGATCCAGTATATGAAGCAAAACTTGGCAGTTGTAATGCTGACTTTACAGAGAGAATATTCATGTAGTCACTCAAACATTTGTAGTGAAGTCACAAGTGATAAATAGAGAGAATGTTTATTTAAAATTTCTAAACGAATTTTTGGGAAGAGCGAATTATTGCTTGAAAATTCGCAGCACATTTTCGGGAAGAGCGAATTATGGTTTGCAAATTTACAACAAATTTTTGGGAAGAGCGTATTATTGTTCAAAAAATCATGTGGATTGAAACAATAGGTGTCACAAATTTGCGGCAAAAATCAACGACATATCATTCCAAACAAATTTTCCTTGAAAAGCCACGAAAAATCAGGAATTTTGTCAAAAATCACTTGCATTGGTTTTACACAGTACTGTAGTACACCGTATCCCACAAAAGCTCTTGGGCTTTCTTTGGGGAAGCAAAATGGACAAAAAAGAATTGCATTGTATCAAAAACCGTGTGGAGCAGTTCTAAACTTTCCAAATGTTTGAACAACTTTTAACTACAAATACTTTGATTAAGCTGGATAGGTACTGTAGGTTACTAAGTGAACCCAGTGATGCTTCAAAAGCAATTCCCAATGCTTACTTCAATAAATATGGAAGATCACCATTTCTCTTGTATTGCAACTGTTGCAGAAAAAACATAGACATTTATTTAATGTTTCCCTCTTTTACTTACATGTAGAACTTCTAGATTTATTTAATAACTTAGTGAATTACGAGACCAATGTAAGGGTGACTGCTTCAAAGGTGACTTGACCATATGGAACAACAAAGGTATCACTATCGAAGGAAAATCTTGTAAGGGGAAAATCTTCCGGCATTTTGTCCAAGATGCAGTATAATGATTGTTACTCACTCTTCCAAGCAAAATGGGAAGCAGAACCAATTTATCAGTTCAATCATGGTCCAAACATACCCCCCCCCCCCCACCCCCTTGCCAACAAACAGAATAACTTATTTGAGAACATCTCAAAGATGTTGGCAGACAATAAATTAACACAATTCTCTTTTAAACTACTTCATAGGATACCATAAATTATGTAGTAACCAAAAGGGAACTTAAATTAAACCTGATGATGAATGCTTTTTTTGCAAATGCCCAGATTTTCTTGAACACACATTCCTGGCTGTTCTGTTGCCAGGGACTTTAACCACCAATTAATGATGATGTGGCTTGACAATGAACTAAAATCCCAAATTAATATGACTAAGCAGCAGATCCTTTTTAATGATTACACACCAGCTGCAGGATCACAAGGGCTACTGAGGTGGAAATTTGGAATTTTCATAATACTAATGAAGAAGTATATAGATGTACAACTGTAAAATGATGGAAAAATTCCCACTAGGTAATCAGTGCAAACAAAAACTAAATATTCAGTTGAAAATCAATGGAAGTTAAATAGCTAGGACCTACACTAATACCCTGACTTTATTTGTTTGTTGGATATTGCAAAGCTGTGGTAGGGGTAGGGGGCAAGGAACCACCATAAGGCATCCCCCTTGATGCAGCTCATGGGTCAGGGGAAGGGTATTGAAAATGGATGCTGCCAAGCTAGGAATTTGTAGTGATTTAATACAAAGCCAACATCTATAGTCTTTTCAGACACTGAATAGTGCACAGCTTGTTTTCAACATCTATAGTCTTGACACTAAATAGTGCATGCAGCTTGTTAAACCAAACAGAAAGATATTGCCTGTGTAATAACAGTCATCTAAAGCAAATACATGTAATAATATGCGGTTTTTTTGGTTCAGCTTGTTGTATCTATTGTTTTCATTGTTTCTCATAACAAGTCAAATTACATTAAATTGTGAGGTCACTACATGTACTTTTTGAATGGTTATTACTTTCAAAGTGTCGCTACTTTCAGCATTTTGTAAATAACCATGACATTTAATCGCTTCTTTCATAGGGGGATATTACTTTAAGTTAATACATGCAAATTCATTTTTATAGGTTAGTGACCACATGTATTATGTACATGTTTAGTAAATCTAGCAGGTAACCCAAGTTATTCTTAATCCCTTGGTTATTGCCATTTTGTCATGCTAGTCTATTAGGTTTCTGGTATCCGTTTATAACCCTGGGGGAAGTAAGTTACTGTTTGAGTGAAGTGCTGTGTTCAAGAACATTAAACTCAAGGACATTGGGAAGGCGTCTTAATCTGAGAACCATTTCACTTAGTGTAAGTTATGCCACTACACCATAAATAATTATACAATATCTAAATTGTTGTATTTCTTCTTTTGAACAGCTGAAGTCAAAATACGTCAGGACAAGACAAGAGGAGGATATTATCCATAAGCTTATTGTAGATAATTGATGATTTTATTGCAATCCAGGACCAGGTAAACACTTGTGTTCTTATGCAGTGATCAAATCAAAACTTAACCTGGTTCCTTCAGGGGAATCCCCCAAAGGGCATCCTTACAGGGTACTCCAAATCACCAAAAATAGGATCATCAAATTCTAGGGTCGGAAAAAATTGAATTGTACCACTTTTTTTTCCTTTTTTTAAATGATGCACTATTGCTATAGGTTGCCACAGGTCAGGATCCAAAATAGTCAGGGAAATTTTAATTTTTCAAAATCAGGGAAAATTCAGGGAATAAATGGAGAAAATGGGAAGGTTCCCTTTTGTATACCTTGGAAAAAAAAAAATAGACCAAACTACTAAAACTACTGGCACAGCTTAAAACAATTCTGTATGTACATAGGGTTCAGAACCACCTTAAATTTTCAAAAATTTATAACGACCCATCAAAATCTGACTGCTGGAAACTGTTTTGAGCCACCTGAAATTTCCTTATCAACTGACTGACAATGTGTCACTTGGCCAAGACAAATTCTACTCAGGTTTTCAAAGCATCAGTCCTTTCACACTAGGCATACTACTGAATGCCACTTCAAGTTTTTTCCTTGTGCTTGGCCACTGGACCACTGTTGTTCCTTTGTCACCTCGGAGAATGGGACAGTCACTTCCTCAATCTCCCTCCCAGACACTCATCCACCATTCTCCAACCTTGTCGTGATTCACTATTATTTTCCAAGTTTAAATATGTTAAGGTTTAGTTTTGAGTTGATCATTGCATTCTGTGATGTAAAGCAAGTTCTGCTTTTAATTTTGAAATACCACAGACATGCTTGCTTGGTCATAATAATATGCTCCCTCATCATAGGTCTGCAATGCATGTAGAGAGCTTTATTATCTAGCTCTCTGCACGCATTGCAGGCCTATGATGAGGGAGCATTGAAGGGGTGAGTGCAAAACCATGCTAAGTGACGATTTGGGTGAAAAAAAAATTTTTTACGAAAGGGCTTGAATTTTTGCATGTGGTCTTCAATGTAATAATTATAAAACACGGCCCTGTATTTTTGTTGCTGGTTTTTGCTTTGTTTTCGAGTTATAATGTATGCAAAAATACTTGGCTTTTCCTAGCTATGTCTTTAGGAGTTTATTTGTTGAACAGCAAACAGGCAGAACGTTTATAGTGTATGAAGTCAAAATCAAATCTCACAGCATATATAGAGCGGAAATCTGGGAACAGATTGTTTACATCAGTTATTGTGATGTGAACACAACACATGAATCGATCAAGCGTCAAACGAACAAAAAAGAGGTGTGCTGCATTAGACCTCTGTCAACTAATATCTTAAGCATCGTTTTAAAGTACCTTGTATGCCTGCCTGGTGGTTGAGAGGCATTATAAAGTCTCGATAAACCCGTAAGTCATCAGCACATTTTAAAGAGTCAAAATGTGTTCTGAAACTTCGAAGGCAGCTGATATACCGTAATCGTGTCATCGGCGTTCAAAGTCAGATCGAGCCAGGCAGCAAAGTCCAAGAGCAGTTCTTGCCCAAGAGAAATACCCTCTGGTGAGTCATGGCCCAATTGCCAAGTGTTGCTATCATCAAAGTTTGGAAAGCGAGAACTGGTTTTAGACTTATAAAATCCGCTGTGTCTCTATGACTGGCAGCCGGACAGGTTTTTCAAAATACTCTGTGTCCGGTAGTCAAAATTATTTTTTAAAAATTTCAGTTAACAATGTCAAATCCTTGTTTATATGGCTGAATACTAATTTTGGTGAGCCTGGCACCCGGAAATATCGGGATTTATAATGTAGACTATTAGAAAGTGACCGGCAGTCAAAACGTTTGAATAGCAATCCGGTTAGCCTAAAAAGCACTGCGGTTAGCCTAAAAAGCACTGTGGTTAGCCTAAAAAGCACTGCGGTTAGCCTAAAATGCACTCCAGTTAGCCTGAATAGCACTCCGGTTAGCCTAAATAGCTCTCTGGTTAGCCTGTTTACGGTTAGCTTTCAATAATGCTAAGGGTAACTATAAATAATTAAGAAATTCCGGTTTTTTCTGCCGTCTGGTTGCCGTGGCGCAGTGGTCATGAGTATCGCTTGCCATGCTGACGACCGGGGTTCGATTCCTCTTGGGCTCGCCTGTCTTTAAGTTCTTTTTATGGTGTTTTACTTTATAAAAAAATTTCTAAGTCTAACTGTCGGACATGGAGTATTCTAAAAAACCTGTCCGGCTGCCGGGCATGTAGCCACAGCATATAAAATTTGTCTTGTATCAACTGCCATGTTCCCCCCCGCACGAGGAGTAAAGACCCTTCCCGGCATGCATTGCGATCACGTTCTGCAGACATTTCTCGAACTGGTAACTAGATTGTTTAAATGTAATAATGGCCAACAAGTAGCAATCGATTGTAACATAGATCTGTGATCCAGGTTATGTTGATTTTATTTCAAATCGGCACGATTTGTAGTGTTTTGAGCTTCTGGGATCAGCGGAAATGCAGATGTATGGAGACCCATACGTTGCGCAGAAGGGTTAGTCTGTTAATCTGTCAGCCCTATTTACAGAGTGTTTTCGCTTGAAGTCATCAGATTCTTAAATCCAAAACTAAACAGCGACCAAAGTTGTTACCCTCATCAGGGATAAGAGGTACCAGCACATTTTGAACTTCGAAGTTATGGCGGTACGTGACGTAAAGCTATGATCACGTTTGTCGAAAACTATGTATTTATCTCATGATTTTTAGCCATTTAAGACGTTGCTGTATTTGGAAAAGTGCTTATTGAAATGTTTTTTTGTTTCATTTTATTTTAATTTACTCCTTTTTTGACCTGAAATCAACATTTTTGAGCTTATACGTTGCGTGAAATTACCATTGTCAGGAGCCCATCATGGGCTCCTGCCAGTTTGCTGTTTTCTAAGTGAAACCAACATCCTTGCCGTCACGCATTAACGTCAAATCAACATTTTAACCTATTTAGACTTGAAATCAACATCATTGAGCTTATAGGTTGCGTGAAATTACCATTTTGCTGTTTTCTAAGTGAAATTAACATACTTGCTGTCAAGCGTTAACGTGAAATCAACATTTTAACCTATTTAGAACTGAAATCAACATCATTGAGATTATGTGCTGCGTGCAATTGACATTTTGCTGGTTTCTAAGTGAAACCAACATCCTTGCTGTCACGCGTTAACGTGAAATCAACATTTTAACCTATTTAGACTTGAAATCGACATCATTGAGCTTATGCACTGTGTGAAATTGACATTTTGCTGGTTTCTAAGTGAAACCAACATCCTTGTGGTCACGCGTTAACATGAAATCAATATTTAACCTATTTAGACCTGAAATCAACATCATTGAGCTCATGCGTCGCGTGAAATTGACATTTGCTGATTTCTAAGAGAACTCAACCTCCTTGCCGTCACACGTTAACTTGAAATCAACATTTAACCTTTTTTTGACCTAAAATCAACATTTTTGAGCTTATATGTCGCATGAAATTGACATTTTGCTGCTTTCTAAGTGAAATCAAAGTTGTTGCGGTCGCGGCGGGCCGATCCTTTGTTATGATACACCGAGGCAAGACTGCGACTTATAACAAAGGCTTGGCTAGGCTATTATAACAAAGGATCGGCTCTGTTTATCATAACAAACGCCCAGCTCCGTTTATTTGAAGGCCTCGGCGGGAAAAGGGCATTAGGTATTTTAATCAAAAGTGAACTTTGTCGAAAATGCTCCAAATTTTGCATGCAGTTTTGTTTAGGTATGTTTAGCAATGTCCCGTAGTTTTTCCACTAAGCTTCGCTTCGTTTTTCGAGATTTTGCGTATGCAAAAAAACCACTCGGTTTTCCTAGCGGCGTCTGTATAAATGAAGCAAAAACCAGTGGGGAAAATACAGGACCACGTTTTTCTATTACATTGAAGACCACATGCAAAAATTCAAGCCCTTACGCAAAATTTTTTTTTTCACCCAAATCGTCACTTAGCACGGTTTTACACTCACCCCTTCAATTTAAAATGCACTGGCTCAGTAGGTAAAATTAGTTTTTACAGTGGATAGCATTTCTTTTGGTTTTATTCTGTGTTATCACATAACTGTATTTCCTCCTTGAAACCCATGCAGGACTTCTTGATTATTTTGTGTCCATACATTTTAGTAAATTGAAGTGATATATCAAACACAAAAGACCATGTTTGACCACCTTTCCAAACACCGAGAAGAGAGTTGAAAATACGATGCGTAGCGGAGTATTTTTGACGAACTTCGAGGTGTTTAGAAATGTGGTCAAACACTGTCTTGAGTGTTTGATATATCTTCTCAATCGAAACCAAAACTAAGGAGAAAATGGAGAAATAAGATCGTAAAAAATCTGTGCTAATTGAGATCAGATATCCAAACATTGTCATGGTCATGATTTCCATTGTTTAAACTTGATGAATTATTAATGAGTTTGAGAAGCTTTTTGGAAGAAGGGCTTCAATTATTTTAATATCACCTCAGACTCATAACGTCTGCATGTTGGTTAGAAAGCAGATTTGGAAAGACTACATGTACCTTATGGGAATGGAGACTCATTACAATCAATGCTTCCAGTTCAAGTGTGAGAACACTTCTGAAAGAAGATGACCTATCATTGCATTTATTCTTGTTCTGCATACATGTGCATGTATATTTGAAGATGTTTCTGCAGTCCAATTATAAAGACAATTTTTTCCCAAAAACTTTCCTCTCTGTTGATTAACCATTTCAAAACAACAAATGACAAGAGACTTCATTTTGTGGTCAAATGAATTTTTATTGACATGTTGAAGAAGAACTCTGCTGCCACAGTGTCTTGATACATTTCATTGCTTAAAGAAAGTGATTAGAATTTGGCAAATTGATAATTGAGTAACTGCCAAATTGAAGACTCCGTATTAAAACATTTTAAGGACTGACTGATTTTATTAGTGGCTGTTACAGTTGTCAACTAGAATAAACTTATTGAGTACAAAATATTATTACTCTCTGAAAAGCTGTTTTACAAATTCTATGGCTTGCCTGTGATTTTTTTGAAGAATTCTGTGTTTATGTTTATTCACGTTATTATTCACATTCTTCTCTGAGGTGTTATCCACTTTCAACAGATTTATTTAAAATGCATGACATGGTTTGTGATGTCTGGTAGTTGAAATTTGACTTCTGTTTGGCTATGCATGTCTGTGGTATTTGTAGTTACTGTACAGTGGCCCATTGGTACAAATGTGACTTTGCCATTCAATTTTATTTCTTAATACCTATCCCTTCAGCTTGAATTTGAAAACAATACATTTTGCAAGTTCATGTAACCCAAATCGGCAAAATACTTGGAAAATATGACGACTGGCATTGAAAAAGTGTGAAACAGTTTGTTTTGATCAATCTGTTAATCACCAGTTTAAGTTCAACGTGCAAGTGTTAAAGTGAATTGTTGGTGAATGAAAAAAAAATTAATAGATCTAGTTGTCAAGGGGGAGGGGTGTTTTCAAGTCTGTCAATGTCAATTGTCTATCCCCTTCATAAAAGGGATTTAGTTTCGATTTTTACTGAATTCCCATTACTTTGACAATAAGGGATTATGAAAATGAATTATTGATCAATCGAAAATGAAAATGGTGATTCCACTTGGCTGTTCAATGGTTTTATCGTTGCTTTTTCATGGAGTTCTAAAAAGCTATGAATTTTCAAAAAGATTTAATTTTCATTTCTGCCAAACTCTCATTACTTTGACTATGCAGAATTATTACAATGAATTATTGATTAATTTAGAAATCAAAATTGGGATTCCACTTTATGATTCAGTGGTTAATTAGGGATTTTTTCCCAGCTTTTAAAGCTGTATGTACATCACATCATGTATGAAAAAGTCAAGTGTCCAAGAGCTCCATTTATAAAAGAGTTTACCCTTTGTCTAAATTCTTATAACTTTGAAAATCGGAAATTATTAGATATAAGTAATGCTTTGAATGCAGAAATGAACTAAGTTGTTGATTCCACTGTTCAATACGTCTAGTACCATAAGGGACATTTTAATTTGTGCAGCTCAGTTTAGGAACAAAATCTCAAATGTGTAAAATAGCTACATCAAAGAAATTTCATATTTTCTTGTTAAAACTAAATTCTCATTACTTTGTTGAACTTTTACTGAAGGGATAACTACAAAATGAATGTCAATTATCAGTTCTATTTTTTTATCTCTTTTAAATTAGGCTATGAAGTCTTTTTTGTTTTATGGTCCAGAACTCGCGAAAAATCCATGAAAATAATTACACCCCATTTCAGTTGTGTTTAAGTGAAGTCCCTTGACAAATATGGGCCGCTGTAAAGTTAGTGATATGAGGGTAGAAGGAAATCGCTGCTGAAATGCAATGTATTTTGTAAAGCTCTCAGATCCACAAAGACGCACTACTTGAGATAGCTGTCTCTACACTTCGATACAATGTGGTCTTGAAGTCATATTTACAGATTCCTTGAAATATTGCAAAATTCTTTATTATGAAATATTTACACTTAAAGAGAAAAAATTTTAAAAAAGACACCTAATTTCCTTGAGGACAAAGTCGTCTCCAAAGTTGGATACTATTTAATTCTTGAAATATTGCAAAATTCTTAAAATTATTTGGAAATTTACTGTCACAATTTAAAGTTGCATTTTTTTAAATATCTAGTGTTGTTTTTGTTATCCCGTTTGTAGTGCGTCTTTGTGTTTAATGCCTCATTTCATTGCTGTATTTGTAAGACACAAAATGTTCTTAGTTGCTCAGTTTGGAAAATGGCTTTTTCGGAATTTTTTTTTCGGGGCAAACGTTTTTGATGTCAACATCCAACAAAAAAGTCATTGTCGGGTAGCGCGCGTTTTTAAAGAATTAGCTTTTTTTGCACGCTGACATTTTATCGCAGGGTTTATTGTTTATTTTCAAGGAGTTACAGGTTCATATCTCGCAAATAGGGAATTTTCAATCGCCCGTGCTTTTATTTAAGGAAACCCAATTGGATTTTACCATTTTACGCATTTTTAGGCCTGTGAATTGTCTAGATTTCTGCAACCAAATTATAGCGTGACGTACAAAGACTTGCGTCACGCTTACGTAAAGACGTTCTCTGACAGTCACGCAAAGTGTGAATCTAGGGAAGGGCAACTTTGTTTTTAAGTCGACTCCTTGAGCAACCAAGGACAGTTTGCAACTCGCAAATACTAGTGGTACGATGAGAGTTTTATAGCAGACATTATTTTCAGTGGTGGTTTTCTTAAAAGCAGAACTTGTTTTGTTGTCCTCTTATTCAGTGTAATCTTTCACGCAACTAGTCTCTTGATGTTTTCGATGGCGGCGTGACAAGTGCGTTGTATGGAACATTGCGTCGTTTAGCATACCGTGTAACGGACAGAATTCATACGAAACAGTTCCTACAGCGGTTAGGGAAAGTTGGAACTTAGTTCTACTTTCTTTAGCCGTTGAAGCGACTTGTTTTGCAAACGTTTCGCCCGTTGCGCGTTGTGTTACACGACTTAATGTTTTCAATAACTTGTCACGCCGTTTTCGAGAAGATTGTGGGACAACTTGCAGCGCCACAGGGGACCCGAATACTATATCAGCAGTACAAATAAATGTGTTGTTACTTAGCTGTTTTCCTGTGTCTTTTTGAGTCTTTAGAAGGGATTTGTTTGAAACGAAGGCGGTTTATATTTTCGAATATTCTTTGTAATTATGACGCTCCGATAACGTCTCAAGTTTCTCTTATCGTCGTTAACTAATAACTCTCATCGAGGGGAGAGATTCTCAGGTTTCATAGTTAACGACGTTAATCGAAACTTGAGACGTAGTCGGAGCGTCATAAGTACAGATAATATTCGGAAATGTAAACCGCCTTCGCTTCATTCAAATCCCTTCTTAAGATTCAAAAAGACACAAGAAAACAGGTAAATAACAGCACATTTATTTTTACTGCCGATATAGTGTTCGGGCCCCTGTGGCAGCGTGAAAGATTACACTTAGTCATGGACACGAGTATTTACCTGGTTAGTTATGGTGGATTGCTTGTACAAACTACAACACAAAAAAAATGTCTCTTTCTCTCTTTATTTGCGTTTTTATTGTGTTAAAAAAAATAAAATCAGAAAATCTGGCCGATCTTTTCCCTGCTTGTTGGGTTGTTTCCACTCTGCTCTGAGTGGAAGTGTTTCTTCTTTTCCTCACTAAAATTCCAACTTTCAAATCCCGGTTTATTTATCTGCTCCGCCATCTTTCATGACGACACGCGACCACTTTAATGATATGGCCGTTTGCTCTCAAGTGGAGATGGCATAATGAGGGAAGTGAGAGTTTGCTCCCCATGCCTCCTCGCTTTCACTCAACTACGTCATAAGACAACACATTTGAATTGGAATTTCTATTAGCTTTGAGGGCCGTAAGTACTGCGCGAAAAGATTAATGCCAAAATAATAAAATTTAAGATGCGTGTTCCAAGCACTGTATCTAGACATTTCCTCTGGGAGGACAACAAAAACGGAAGCGCTAAAGTACAAGTCATGTTTAGTAATTTCCAAGGATGCCAAGAAAAGAATCGAACGCAAAAAATCATTGATCTGACTTGCCGACTGTCCGCCCACAAACTTCACCAAAAGAAGACAAGTCACTTGAAACTCTACCGTCCAAACTGATACAAGTTTAGGAATTTTCGCTTGTGTTTAAATAGGGTCAAAGTTAAAGCGATTCAGGATAAGTAATTTCTTTTCAGGTTTAAGCATATTTTGCTAAAGTAAATAAACACTAATGCGCTAAAGCGAAAGCAAACGGGCGATTTTCGTCCGTTCACATCACCTAGAACTGCGTTAAGTTTGTTTCGATATTTAATTTCAGTTATTTAGAATCGATGGAGTCTAATTTGTACCCAAAAATCCAAATATTTTTCGAAAGAATCGTAGTTTAAATGTCTTGCGCGCAACCTTCATAGTAAACGCTATTAAGTAGTCAGTGCTTCCGTTATTGTTTATGTTGGCTTTGAATAACATTAAACAACGAAGGATCCTCGGAAACTTAGGGCGGTTAGTCGGAAGAGTCGACGTAAACCGAACGGCAAAATCGACCCGACGAAAGGTTTTACCGCTCCGTTTACTTCGTCTCGCCTTAATTAACTGCTGCTGCATTCCCGAGGATAACAACGAAGTTGAGCAAGTATTAGAAAAAAAACGATGAGAAACGTTTCCTAGGTTTAGTTTGTTTAGGAAGTCAAGATGAAATTAAAAAAAAAAAAAAACGAAATATATGCTTGGTTTTAGAAGTTGAACTTACAGTTTTGGAATGCAAAATTTATAATTAGCTTACAGTTATTTACTTAGTTAAAAAATAAAGTTTTCGCGGTAAGTCTCAGGTTTTGGAAATCAAAATGAACAATTAACCCAAGTTAAGTGAAAAAAAAAAAAAAAAATTAAATAACAACTCCAAGATTAAGTAAGTTAAAGAAGACAAGATAAACAATACGATTACAGGATATATATCAAACTATTGATATGTTTGGTTAAAAAAAAAGTTTACGAGATTAGTTGAACGTTTTGGAAGTAAAAATGGACAGTCGGCCTAAGTTTTGAACTCTAGTTACGGAAAACCTACATATATGTTGAGTTTCTAAGATTAAAATTTCCCAAAACGAAGCCTCCTTCAAAGGCGTTAGTTGTATCATCACGCAACACCCCGGGAAGAAGTGTTGCGTGACAACTAAAGTAACTCAGCGGAGAAGCCTGCTTTTGAATTATTTTAGGTTAATTAATTTCTGTAGTTAATCAGAAAAAAGCCAAAGTTGCTATTCCAAATAATTGTTATTTATATTTTAAGCTGTTCATGCTCTTAATTTTTCTTTGAACTGTGTTAACAAATTCTCCTCTAAAGATTATTGTGACTAATTTATTTTTATTTGATGCCTAATTTGTTTTTATTTGTAGAATTTAAACGAAAGGAAAATTATTATTTTTAATTAAGAAAAGCCCTAAAAAAGAATCAGCTCTTTCGGAAGAATCCCAGATGACTTTCGCTCAATCTGGTGTCGCTTGTGAAATTCCAGTCAAGCCAGATCAGAGACATTCATTGTTCTAAGCTCACTCCAACATCTTGGAAATGTACTACCCATGACCTGCACATAAGCACTACTGTTTTACGTCCTCAACAATAGAAAATTTCCAGACACAATGATTGAAAACAAACATCTTTGAAGCCAATTGGAATAAAGGTGTGGTATTCTGACGTAGTCAAGTAAAGCCGAAAAGACATGAAAAGCAAACTCTCACCTTCCCTCATGATGCCTTCTCTACTTGAGAGCAAACGGCCACATCACAAAGTGTCCAAGTGCCTCCATCAAAAATGAGCGGATCAGATAAACTCACCAGGATTTGTCAGTTGGAATATTGCAGAGGAACGTCAGAAACACCGCCCTCAGAATAAGAGCTTCTACAACCCTGCAGGGACACCGATCGGCTAGATTTAAATCTGACCATTTGTGTTGTGTGCGGGTGTATGGGCCATCTCAGTTCCTGCAAAAAACCTCAAAATACTAAGTTCAGTGGAAAATATCAAATCCACCAAGAGAAAAATCTACCAAGCTCATTAGCACAGTAAAAATCCTATTCACTTAAGTTAAAAAATTATACCCCGACTAGTTCTGCAATTGAATTGATACTTAAGCAGTAATAATACTTAGACATACTCAATCTCTCGTGAAACCTTTTTTGGAGAAAAATAAGATTAAAAAGCCCCATTCCCTAAGTGGTTTTGAGCTGCTGAAATTCACTGCGTTTAAAACGAAAATAACCATAAGGGTTAATTTTCGTCTTAAGATACATGTACTATGACGCCAATATCATAGCTGGCAAGGAACACCCACTAGATCTGAAGGGTCTGTTCCACACCCCTGTTCTTCTGACTACCCCACGTTTGGTCTGTCTTTAACGCGTTAGTGTCAATGCTAATGTGAAGACCTTACTAGACCACAAATTGTAGTGTTTTCTTAGCTTAGTTAATTAGAAATTGTTGGCTTCTGTGCTAATGAGCTTGAATAAATCATTTTAGAAAAACGTAAGTCAGAATTTGTCGTTTAAAACTGATCATATAATAATTTTGTATGACAATAAATACATGTAAGTTATATAAATTTGTGAAATCCTACAGATCGGTGGTGCATTGATTTCTTAATTTCTTAATCCAACGATTGAATGTACTTTAAATACATTATTTTGCAAAAACGTAGCTCAGAATTTGTTTTCTGAAACTGATTGAGTACGAACATAGTTAGTGGAGTCCCCTCCACTAACTATGGTAAGAAATAACAATTTTGTACAACACTAAATAAATTGAATAAATTTGTGAAAAGCTGCAGATCGGTATTGCATTCAGTTTTAGTTATTTCTTGATCAGCCAATTGAATTTACTTGAATTACCACAAAAGGGTAGTTTTAGGATGCTTCCTTTGTTCAAAGGTGATAATAAAAGCAATACTATAGTTTCAAGCATCATGCTATTGATCTAAACAAGAAAAAAACAACACGATAAAAAAATGAAAATGTTGCCCACCCGAAGAAAATAATGGTGATCAGTGAGCACTAAATTGGCCGATGATTTGCATTGAAACTACAAAATAAAACAAGTAAAATATTTTCTTGAATGCAAGTTTCCTATTGAGCAGCTACTTTCCCAAAACAAGTTAAATTGATCACAATAATTTTTTTCTTACAGAAAAAACAAGACAAATTCTAGTCAAGAAAAGCAATTAGCTTGGCATTCTGGCAGTGGTATTTTAAGTGCAACGTACATGACTGTATATATATTTTTTTCAAAATCAGACATAAAAATGAAAAGAACAGTGCATTCTACCCTCTCCCCTTAAAAGGTTACTTATGTCAATGTTGCCAAAAGATATAACTGTTTTTCAAGTCCAAACTCAATTTAAGATTTCCGAGGCAAACCAGTGGAAGTGAACAATGAAAAAAATACAGATTTCACCATAAAGCTGCTCAATAGGAATCTTGTGAGGAGAAGGAACGAGGTTTTCATGAGAAAATGAGTGGCTTCCGCAAAATCAAATTCACTGTAATGATTATATCCTGCTTCTGACTGCCTTAGTGGTACACCAAAATGTCTGTACTTATGCCAAAAAAGTATAACATCAATTTTTTTTAGAAACTGAAATTTTTTAACTAAAGGTAATTTTGAACAAAATGTCGGTTCATTTTTGTTTTGTCTGTATGCATGAAAACAAAATATAACCTATCAAACGTAATATTTTTAATTCACGAGAAACAGATTTTCCGGTAGTTAATTAATTTGTGATTGGCAAAGTTTCCCTACCTTAGTATAATGAAAGAGACAATATAATTTGGTTTCAAAATGTATAATTCATGGAAAATGTGACAATAAAGTCTTAGAATACCCATAGACAGAATTTGCAATCAAACCACTTATTTGCAAATGAATGACACCCACACAACACATTGATCAGTTCAATACTCTGTTTATATAGATACTAGTTACATGTGCATCAAAGTGCCATGGGAATTCATGTCTGTTAAAGGTCTTCAAATAGCAACTACATAAATTTAAAGGTCGGTAATTGCTATTTTAATTAGCTGCATATCCTGGGCTTTTTACTTATTAATTGAGTAACTGAGTGATTGTTTGATTGATTGATCGATTGATTGATTGATTGATTGATTGACTGATTGATCGTTTGCCTGATTGATTGATTGATTGATTGACTGATTGCTTGATTGAGTGATTGCTTGATTGATTGATTGATTGATTGATTGATTGATTGATTGATCGATTGATTGGACTTGAAAAGTTCCCTTTACCTATGATTGAAAATGAGACCTTTGAAAAAGACAGAAAGTGAATAAAGCTTGTTCCCAATTTACTCATTGACTAGAATAATGGCTTTAAAGGAGACTTCAAAACGAAGTGTGCACATGTAACTAGGAAATAAGGGACCGTTCATTTTTTATAAGGTAGGGGGGGCTGGTGGGATTTGGGGGGGGGGGGTCATGCGAAAAAAAATGGCTTTCGAGGGGGGGCCATCCCAAAAAAATAAGGGAAAAAGGGGGGGTCATGTGAAATATTTCAGTAAAACTTTAAAATGGCATGATGTTTGAATATCAAAAAAATTGCTATAGAATAAACATAGAAGGCAGGATACAAATTTATTACAAACTTTCCTTCTGCTTTGAAAAAACGTTTGGTGACAAAAAGCATTTGTAGGTACTAAAAAGAAGTATTTAACACTGTTATTTTCGAATGCAACTTTCACTGGCACTCATCTTCATCTCCGCTGTCGTCGAGTTCTTCGTCGCCGCTTGTGCTGCTATGGGAGTCTCTTTCACCAATGCTGCAAGAAGCAGCAATGCTTTCCGTCAGAGTGTACTCTTCAGGGTACATGAAGTTGTAAACATAATCTCTGACTTCCCGCTCGAGGTTGGTGGTGATTCTGCTTCTTGCAGCATTGGTGAAATAATTTCCTTCCAAGAGCTGTGCGATGTATGGCCCATCTCTTCTAAAGATCGACGTAGCAACATCCTCAACTTTAAGACACTCTTCAGGGACGGCCGTTCTAGGAGGGTACACAAGGCATTGTGGAAGATCATTTCCTGGCGGGTTTCCAACACAGATTCCATAAACTCGTTGGACGTTGTTTTTAGTCCGCTTCCTCTTTCTTTCATTTGACTTTCTGCGGTTTTCTTTTTTCCTTCTCCTTTTGTTGATGTGCTGTTTGAGTATGCCTTTGAATATGCTGTTATAATTGCTCCTCTTATTTTCTAGTGCTTCCATGTCCTACGTGACCTTCGTCAACTTAGCTTCTGTACATTTGATCTGTTTTACATTAAAACTGTAGGCAAATTCTTCGCCCTGCTTTAAAGCAAGCCCATTGGACTGAAAGAGTGTGGAATCGTGTTCCTTTACATCTTTCAATATGACATTCAACTTTTCCACCATTGCTCTGTGCTCTTTGATGGAGAAGTTCAGTTTTCTTCCATCACTGGGGTTGAACTGGTACCCTTGTATGGAAAACTCACTCGCCCTTTCTGAACAGCCATCCGCACTTAGAAAGATTGCTTCTTTTGCTTGTAAGATGTCAAACTGCCTGGATCGTTCAGCTGTAAACCTTTTCTTAAACGACTCGTCGCTTTTGCCATTATTGCGCATTTTGGAATGAGCCTCTTTCATGATGCTCATGTAGTAATGCGTTCTTTCCCCGATTGGATTAACAATATAAAGAAGAAGGAGCATGGAAGTGGCAGGCTGGTTTTATCTGACCCAGAGAGCGTTGCTCTATTTGCAGATAAGTTTATTGTCAAATCGAAGTTTGTGGTGGATTATCTTCAGCATCTTGAAGTGCAGGAATTTAAAAGGAAAAAGAGAGCAGAAGAAAAGGCAAAGTTAAGTAGGGAGGAGGATTATCCTTGGACTGAGTTGTGCGAAGATCTAACCAAGCTTAAAAAGCTACGTGTTCCAGAACTAAACAAGTACTCAAACCACCACGGGCTGAAGCAGCATTTGAAAAGCAGCAAGAGTGAGTAAGTAAAGGCAATTGTAAGACATTCATGCTTGTAGCAGAAGAGTCCTCTCAGAGCTGGCCAACCAACACTGAGAAATGCCAGGAGATTGACACAAAATGACAACAGGGCAAGTGCTGACAGCAGTGAAAGGGATGAAAGTGACAATGATGAGTATGACAGTGATGCCATTGACTCTGGGGGAGAAGATGACTCAAGTGACGTCATTCTTGCATTCATCAATTCAGATGAGGAAGATGCCAATGAGAGGCCAAATGCCACATGCTCAGGGCGAGCCATAACTAGGAGATCCGAAATTGACTTCTCTTTCTTTTGATTTGTTTTTTAAACAACAGCTCTCTGTCGTATAGAGATTGTAAATATTGTCTTCATAGTGAGCACAATAACGTGAAGTAGGGGGATAATAGAGAAATATTTAAAAAGTTGAAATCTAAATATTTTTTGTTTAATTTTTTTTTTTTTGGGGGGGGGTCATCCCAAAAAATGACCGCTATAAGGGGGGGGCCATGTGAAAAAATTGGTAAGCTGAGAGGGGGTCATGCGATTTTTAAATGGTGCTTCCCAAATCCCACCAGGCCCCCCTCCCTCATAAAAAATGAACGGTCCCTAAGCAGAGAGCAACAAATTGGTATTCCATTGCAAAAAAAATGTTTACCTCGGGTAATCAAAGAATTTTTCACCTCAATCGACTCACAGCAATGTGTTGCCAATTTTGTTAAAGTGAGGAGTGAGGGAAACCAGAGTACCCAGAGAAAAACCCTCTGGACAACGTGCATTGTGCCATCTCTGCTACTGATAATATCTCATATACCTTAATATAATTATGTATAATTCAACTTATGCAAGTTCTTGGTCATCCAAGGCTTGCTTTCGTCCACTGTCCTTGATTCTCAGCTGCCAGTCGTCATTCCTCAGTCCTCTCCTTGCTCCTAATGATCCTGACTGTCCTGAGTCCTGGGTCCTCTGTCCTGGGTCCACAGTCCTTCATCCTGTGCTCTACATGTATGTCTCAAGTAACTTGCCTGCTAATCCAATATGTAACTAGTAAGTATTTTGTACATGACTTTTGCTAAACTTGCATAAAAACAAAGTGCAAATATTTTCTCTTAAAATTTTGCTTTAGAATTTCACAGCCACCTAAAGGATCACCCAGACATTTCTACCCCAAGGAAAAATAATTCCTTCAGCAATCAATCAATGTTTTTGCAGCAGAATTTTAGCCTTGAGACTGCAACAATGATGTTCCTTGATGGGATAAATGATTCTGAACCAGACATTAACTCTGAAGCCAGATGTAACAAATTCTGAATCATTCCAAGAAATAATATTGACCCAGGAATAAATAAGCATGAAATGAGAAACTTAAAATGCTCTGAACTGGGGGAGGGAGGGGGGGGGGGGCATATCAATGAAATTAAGACTCCACTCTGCTCATTAGTCTCCTTATTATGGCAATATAAAAATAGATAGTTTGCATATACATTGCTTGCCAAAAATTTCGGAAGACTTTAATTTCACACGAAAAAGTGCCCAAAATTAAAACCGTCCAAAATAAGCATCCAAAATATTGACGGTACAGTATAAAGTTCATACTTTCTTCTTAGATCTTGGACAAAACCATCACATGCATGATGAAGCTAGAACTTGAATTAGGATTTGCTTGTTCTTTTTATTAATGGAAAGGAAAATTTCCATGTGCATCTAGAGTGTGAACATAATCCTTCATTTAGTTCATTCTGCCTTAATAATATTGGTTCATTTCTCATTTTGGTGTGGATGTTCATGACACCATCTTGCAGGCATACTGATCCTTAAAGATAAAGACAAGTTTTAGCTCACTAGTAAATCAACCACAATTATTGCAAATAAATTATGACGCTCCAATTATGTCTCAAGTTTTCATCATCGTCATTAACTATTAACTCTCACCGGGGGAGAGATTCTCAGGTTTCATAATAGCCACACACTAGAAGAGAAAAGAGACAAGGGGTGAAACTCCGTGGAGTGTTTGACTACAGTTGAGGTGACCAGCCTGTGTGGGTCCTCGCATGGATATGTGCAAGTAAACACCAGACCATGGACAGTGGCCCGGCTTTGACTGCAATTTCTGCACCAAGTTTCTCAAATCCTTCAGCAACAGAACCAGGCAATTTCAATGTTGTTTGCTGGTGAGCTGACTTATAATTTTTATTCTTCTATTTTGTTTTTTGGTCAGTAGATTTCCAGTTAAAAAAAAATTTTGCACACAACATAAACATATTTTAGCCAAGAAAACTCTATGTTTTCACGCCTTCTGGCCACAGTTATCAAAAAGTAAATCAGTGAACCAAATAGTGAATACTTTTCCATCTAGCCGTTGGAACTTGGTTTCTTTGAAGAATTATACCTAGTTTGAGATTTCTCTCGTGCAAAGACCAGGTAGTCTGCATGGTGTGTTCTGTTTCATATTTTCTGATGAACACAGCAGTCAAAGGTAAACAAAAGAGTCTGTCAAGAGAAGAATAGGATTGCTTTGATGAAGTACATGCTCAAAAATTTAAAAGCACTTCTGGTCAAGTCAAGTGTAGTCACAGATCGAACGAAAAGCTGCATCTAAAAACAACTTCAAAACGAACTGAAAAAAAGGTGCCCAGACAAACAAATCCAACTTCACCTGAATATTGACTGTTTAATCAATCAAGATGTGAAATTCTAGCCGATTTTGTTCAGCAACAAGAGAATTATGTACCAAAATAATAACTGGTCTCATTTTAGTATTATCCCTTGTCTCTTTTCTCCTTTCTCTCCCCCAATGAGAGTTAATAGTTAATGAAGATAATGAAAACTCCAAACATAATTGGAGCATCACATTTACAAAGCGGCAGACAAGATGATATTTGAAATGTAAACCACCTCGCTTCTGTTCATATCCCTTCTAAATTGCTCAAAAAGACACAGGAACAGGGGGGGAGGGGTATTCCCAGAAAAGTTGGGTGGGGTGTGTGGCCCATTTCCCAAAACCCTTACCCTATTTATGACCAAAATCTACAATCTTTGCTACCCTAATTATGACCTGGCCAAAAATCCGATACCCTGTTTATGACCATTGCTGCTGGCACAGTTGCCCTAAACATACATGACTTGTTAGTTATGAAGGGCTTTTGCTGACGGTCTTATTGACAATGATGAAAATTAAAGTAGCTCTTTCTAAGAAACATACCCAATTCAAGTCTAGAGTGCTAAAACCATACCCTATTTAAGACCAAAATGGCCAAAATTGATACCCTATATTTATGACCAAAACAGCTGGAAAACTCTACCCTTTGGGGCTGCACATACCTATATAGCCCATATAAGGGAGTACCCCCTTCCCCCTCCAGGACAGGAATACACAGGTAAATGACAGTAGATTTATTTTAAATGATTATGTTATTGCTGATACAGTGTTCAGGTCTCCTGTGGTAGAGTGTGGAAACTGTGGATGAGTGTATGACAGCTTGTGTTATTTTGTGCGTGCTCTTCGTGTTTTGAGAAGAAAGTTTAGGAAAGAATCACACCTTCTCTGTTTATCCCAGATACAAAGATGTCAATTGTCTTCAGAACAGGTTGGTCTACGAATCACATGTATATTGATTGAAAGCCTGCCTAATGAGCAAATTTCACACTCGTTTCCAATAATTTGTGATAGGATTGTTTTTAACATACAATATAGTATAACTTGCAAGCACAGTACATGTAACTACAACATAGACACTCCAAAAGCGTTTACTCAGGCTTGGTACCGCAATATCAAATCATACCTTACAAGTAAGCTTATTGAACACAATAAAAACAAATATAAGAATCAGCCAAGGACATCTTAACACAAGAGTTACAGACTGTATGCTTAGATATTTGCTACTCAAGCACAGACGTCCCAAACTCACGATTCGAGGAATCGATCAAATATTAATGATTTATGTATGCGTATCGAGTGAGATGTGACTGCCTTAAGTGCGCGGTGTTGTGTCACACATTGGGCCGTTGAGAATTTGAGCGCACTACAAGGCAGTGTATGGAAGTTAAAATAACCAAGTATAAAATCGCGCAATGAAATAAAATGTTACTTTTTTTGAATAAAATTAAGAAAATGTACTCACCTTTCCTGGTTTCTGTTGTCCATTTGGCCTATTTCGTCGTTTTTAAGGGGTTTTCAGGTGTTTGTTGTAGCTTTCCCCCACGATTTTATCCTTCATTATTTTAAATTCCATACAATGCCTTGTAGAGCGCTCAAATTCTCAATGGCCCAATGTCTAACACAACACCGTGCACTTAAGGCAGTCATGTCTCACTCGATACGCGTACATAAATCACTAATATTTGATCAATTCCTCGAATCATGAGTTTGGGACGTCTGTGATTCAAGTTGCTTTGTTGAATTTCCTCTTAATCCAATTGCATGTTGTTTGCCTCATCTTTGAAGATGTGTTTGCGATGATTCTTGATTTTTTTCAACATTTGAGGTGTTTGTCCCAGCATGTTTGAACTTGTACTTGGCTCATTTGTTATCTCGTGAGAACCACTGATTCTGCTTGTGTCGATGCATTGCTGCAGGGAATTACTTACAATCATGTACAAAAGTAGTTGAGACACTCCTTGAAAAAAACCTGTTTCGTTAAACACGTGAGTTTTTCAATCTGCAATTTTCACATTTCGACCCCCTCTCCCCTTTTCAATGTTGTAACGACGTGACAGTGTCCAAGGAGCATATTTCAACATTGAAAAGGGGGAGAGGGGGGTTTGGCTATTGACGAAAAAGATGTTGTTTTTTTCAATTACGGAAGGACGCCAATAGAATGCATTTGTTTTGCTCAAATGTGTCAACACTTTTGTCCAGGATTGTCTGAAATTGCCTTTCAGCAAAAATAAATAGAAATTGTACATGTACCATAATTATATGTGTCGAAAATACTGAAATATCATAAACATTGCAATAGAAACTGGCTAGTTGTAGTTTAGGTCAGGATTTGGAGGCTTAAGAGCAGTGCAGAATAGTTTTCTGCAGGCTCGTTTCCAGTCTATATGCCTTCAGAGCGGCCGCTCTGGTGCTCTACAATATTTAGTGGTCTCGCTAAGCACAAATACAGTCCACACATGTTAGAAAACAACAAATCGTGTTTGTAAGATAATACAGAAAGTGCAGACCCAAAGGGTGCATTCCTTTGGGGTGTTCTGGATTAGGATCAGTGATCCAAGATCACTCGGATCATGGTGCATCAAAGGAACCGACGAATCCACTCTGGCCATGGATTCATCGCTTCCTTTGATAAACTATGATCCAAGTGATTGTTATGTAAAATCACACTGCAAAATCACTTGGTTGTGGAATGTCATTCCCTTGATTGGTTGGTAATTCTTCTTTTTTAGGTGCTCTCTTTCTCTCCTGCATTCCTTTGTGTTAGACTAGATGGAGTAAGAAACTAGTGAGACAATCTCAGATAGTGCAGAATGCAATTGATAGCTCTTGCACTGTAGTCCCATAAGTACTCACTCCAGCTCAGTTCACTTCCGGTTTGTACATGTATCTACCTTGCTAAGCAGTTAGGGCTTTTCCCCTTAGCAGTGTGTATGTTTCAAGGTTGTATTTTCATTCAAGGTCCAAAAACTTTGTACAAATTACTGTCTCTCACGGCAGGTTTTAAATTTTACTCTGGTGTTTTATGATGATTTTCCTTCATTTTAAATTCAATAATACGTTGAACAGACGTGACAATTTAACTCTTCGTGCCAACTTTGTAACTTGATACTTTTGTTTTCCTTGCAAAGGTATGTAACATGAAACCCTTGTTTTCTCCAAAATACACATAAATGAAAGAAAGTTAAATTTCCGACGAAGAAATGGAAGAGAAACAATTTTGAATTTTCTTGAAACGCAAATGTTCTTAATACCAGTGAACAAGAACTAATTTAATTATCAGATACTTGTGGAATACTTTTTCTTTTTCTGTTGCCACCTTTGTTGTTAACAATAAACAATTCAAAATTAATACACAACAACATTGACAGATACAACTGAGAAACATTTCAACAAGAAGTATTGAAGGTAAACAGCGCTACTTGGCTGACATTATCCTGTGTCGGTGAATGAGTCTCCTCAAAGACTGATTAAATTAATTTGTGCTTTCATTAAGTGCCACTGAGTCTGCAATAATAATTATTTGAGCACTTTCCTAGTTTCTTTTGTCACAAATTTACAATTTGCAGAATATTAAAGCCACTAAATTGGGAACTTTTTGGTCTCTCTTACAGATGCAATTATGGCAAGAAATAAACTAGCCACTAAGGAGAAGCTTTACATTTTCCTTCCTTATTTACACCCTGACAAACATACTATTGCAGTTTGAAGACAGCAGATGATATTTTTTGAACCGACCTGTGGGTAATTCTAAAAGATACATTTCATTTTTACCCTAAAAAGGGACAAGTGGCCCTACCTTACATATAAAAATAGGTCCGCAATGCGAACTTGTGTGGGATTTCAGTCAAATAAGAGTTGATGCACTATGGATGAATCAGAGGAATTGTAGCTTTACAGTGAATATTTATACATTTTGTCGTTTTGTAGTGATGCTCGTCAAGTAAAGATATTGTAGAGTCCTGGTTATAAGATCCCAAGCTGCAGACGAAAAAATGGTTACATGAGAAATATGTTTGGACTTTAGTTTCCAGGAAATTCGCTCCCTTAGGGTTCGGTTACACGGAACTCTTTACCATGGTAAATGACCCTTTTACCACGGGAAACTGCATTTAGTGAGTATGACCAATATATCCGGAGGTAAATTTCCCGTGGTTAATACCTGTGGATACATCAAAAAGATCACATGCAGTGCCCTTGACATTCGATGTAGCAAGTTGCATTGGTGTTTTGATGTCCAAGGTATTGCAAGCAAATCAGGTTTCTCTGTTTGTCATTAATATGTAACCGAAAAGGAAAAATGGTTTTCCTCCGTGTGCCATTTTTGTTACCTTGGCAAAATCCCGTGTAACCATTGTTTCACAACATATACTAAAATCCAGCAAAAAACAAACAAACAAACAAACAAAAACAAAAGTCAGCAGATATATATATAGCCCCAAGTCATTAGGGAGAGAGGGGGGTCATTGAAAGAGTCATTAAAGTAAACACATTTTGCAGGTAAGGCTCGTTTTTCGCAGCAGGGGTGAAAACAAATGACATCATCGAAAAGCAATGCACATGAGAAGGTTTAGTTTTTGATTGTGATTCTGGACCATGCAATCAACAATAACATGGCCTGTTTCGTCGGGATGCCAGATGACATGCTCCATAACTGGTTGCAGGGAGTTTGTTTACAATAAATCAGCTCTGATCCACGAACACAACTTTTGAATCGTGTTGGCTTGGGGATGTTTACTGTGGGAACAGCCTTATTTCATGGGCTACATTTGTCCTGGGATGTGTTGATTAGTTCCAGTGGAGACAAATAGTTCAGTTAGTCTCAGCTCTTACACAGACGCTCCCCTGCCCCCACCTTAATACACATGGAACGGCATCAGAAATGTCGTCTACTTTTATTCGTCAGCGGAAATATTAGAATCGGTCGCTGGTTGCAGGGAGTTTGTTTACAATAAATCAGCTCCGATTGCAAATGTCAGCTAATATTCGTGCTTCCAGCTGAGAAAACTGTACATAAATTATACTTTTAGAAATTAGCTTTTGTGCTAACATGACTAGAAAATGTTTAGCATGAAGTTTGAAGGCAAATGCAAATATTTAGTCCTTTTAAACTTGTGAGTCTAAGGAAACTGCACCGTCACGCAACGTATCAAGAAATCATGGTCTATCAGTTGAGAGGACCTCAACTTGCTAACCATAAATGCACAGGAAAACACTGGGCTTTGTCATTATGTTATATCTGTCCGTAAAACTTCAGTTGTTGATATAAAAAATGCTGACTTCAGCAATAGACGGGAGTTGAAAGTAATGAAAACAATCAAGTGTAAATTTTCTTCCGACAGTCGCAGACTATGCGGCGTGACATGCACAATGTTTACTAGAGCATATGACTAGAATTTCATTTCAGCAGAAATTGTCGGGATTTTCATCTGATTGAAGGAATTTCAATGTGACATAATTTAAATATGTAATTGCAGAAAGTTCTGTCCGAGAACTGGAACTTCATATGATTGTTGTATGACTGACTGATTGTTCCTTATTCATCCAACAATTTTGCGCATACACAGAAAGCGAATGTTTACCCACCTTATAATAAATGGCGCGTCAACAATAAATACGGCAGCGAGTGTCTGAAAAACACAACGACCTAAGGCCTAACACTCCCTCCAAGTCTCAAAAACAAGTCAAAATTTGCCAAAAACCAACACCCCCTAAGAGTAATCACACTAATGGCTGCCGCACAAAAACACTCAACCTTTTGCCAGAGGAACCCAGTCTACACAGCAAGTAGAAACCATGTGACAAATGCTTTGCTCTCATGGACAAATAAATAAATAAATAAATATCACTGGCGTTGACAAAGTGTGGGAAATCCCACACAAAAAACCGTGTGGAAACATATTAGTGTATAACACTAAGGATGCTAGAACCCATGCCTCTTACATGTTGGGTTCTACCATAAGGAAACCCACTCAACATTTGTGTGTGATTCTGTATGAAACGTATCCTCCACCTAATATATAAGACCCGAACGCTACCTAGTCTGCATAATTATGCATTTAGAGCAAATTGGGTTTGTTATAAAGAGAATACTGTAGTACCACAAGGAGAGCAAGGGGTTACTTGGAACAAATATATAGCCTTGCAATGTTCACACTTAACTGACATAGTTGGAACATGTTTTACGTAGGGTACACATGTACCTTTCCCATGCCACACCCACCACTTCCTTACCTGTAGACTAATTAATTAATGGAGATTAATTAATTAAACAAACATTAAAGTTTACACCTTAGTGCCTTATTTCCTAATTAGTGGAAGGCAGCCCCCAAAACCATCCCAATAGTGCACTCTGCACTAAAAACTAAGGGAGGCTACTTAGATTCTATGACTAGCCAACTTCAGATGAGCTTATGACAGATCCAAGAATGATCTTACTGCCAAAACACAATTACCATGACTTTTAACTCTCCTGTATCTCATCCACACTCCATCTTGACTGGCCTCAAGTTCGAGCCTCATTTAGACACATCCTCCATTAATTTTGGGTGAATTACTCACTCAGTTTACATTTTGGTCTTGACTCTCAATCATGATCAGGACCTTTAAGATGCAAACCAGAGAGCATTAATTTTTATCTCATGAGATATGACATTAACTTACTTTCTAAAATGATAATATTGTAAGTTACAGCAGTTACCAACTGACGTTACTTGTGCCACTATATGGCACAAGATCTGGTAAGCAACCCCCAAACTCACCCCTTTGCCCCACCCCCTTCTAACTTGCCACCACAGTATTGGGATCCTCTTTATTTTGAGCTGTTCTGGTCAGCAGTTCTTGGATGTTAACGTAGGTGCAGTACGCCCCATCGTCGTACATTACACATGTATGTAAAGCTGTAGCATGTTCAAGCATGGCGTAGTTGAGTGATTTTTCGGTGGATCTCCTTGCTATTTTGTGGAGGCATGGTGGCCTCATGATTAGTGTACCCGTCCCCAGATTGAGCGGTCTGGGTTTGAGCCCTCGTCAGGGACACTGTGTTGTGTTCTTGGGCAAAACACTTAACTCTCACAGTGCCTCTCTCCACCCATGGAGTATAAATGGGTACCAGCGAATCGTTGGGGAAACCTGACAAATTGCGGGGCAGTGACCCACGATGGTCTGGCATCCCCGTCCAGGGGGAGTAGAAATACGCCTGTGATCGGAAAAGATTTTGTAATTGGCCCAGACTATTTTCCCATCCAACACAAGTTGGTGCTCAAAATCACCACCAGCTGGCACACCTTTTTCCAGACAACCTCAGGGCAACCAAGTTTGAGATGCATATATTTTTGGAGGGCAAACTGGTGGTTGCCCCGTCTTGCAAGAGAACTGTAGAAATTCAAGATATCCTAAACTGGATAGAAGCCTTTACTATCTATTGCATCATTTTGTGCACTCCTCAGCTGACCAGGTGGACAAGGATGCTACTGCCACAGGCCTGAAAGACTG
This sequence comes from Orbicella franksi, assembly GCF_964199315.1. Classification (NCBI taxonomy): domain Eukaryota; kingdom Metazoa; phylum Cnidaria; class Anthozoa; order Scleractinia; family Merulinidae; genus Orbicella; species Orbicella franksi. The sequence goes on from NC_138145.1 coordinate 28,721,135, forward strand.
GTCAATAATGACTCCTGACCTTTACAACTTCCACACCCTGGTTTGGATGCCTGCCATGTCAAATAATTCCCAAACCAAGGCCCTTTCTTTGCTGTCGGGTTTGGACCACAATCCCCACTCATCTCAGTTTTGCCCACTCATGAAATGAGGGGACAGCTGTAGATATCAATGGTTCTTTGGCTGAGATTCCCCAGCTATGAGCCCCTTAGGCTCCAGGCTGCCTTTCTGTCAGCTCAGAGGTCCCTGCAGCCTGGCATGGGGGTTCACAACTGAGTTGTGAGCTTGATGCAGCTGGTAAATGCAGTTAAATGCAATTTAACTAAATTAACAACAAAGAGAAGCTGGCATTCATCAGGCAGTCAGTTGTTCTTGGATATCGGTGCAAGCGCAGTGCACCCCATCATAGTACACATTGTAGCAAGTTCAACCATGGAGTATATTTAGTTGAGCGGTTTGTCGTTGGAGCTCCTACTGTAGTTATTTTGCCTCGTCTTTTTCTGCCCCTCCCCCCAAACCCTATTTCCACTGTTATTTCAGTATGACAGGTGCCTGGATGAGCACATGTGGGACCCATGGCTGGTTTGTGGGGATTACTAGCCATGGGGGTGTTTTGCTGTCTAGGGGTAGGCTAATCAAAGTGGAGGTCCCCAGACATCCTGGGTGCCCATCTTCCATACAGTTTGATACACTTATTAAAATACATTTATAAGTAACAACCTTCAACATTATTTGAACCAGTTTGTTACAGTAAAATTTTACATTTTATATTTTTATCACTGATGTATCATTGACTCTGGGGAGTGAAAATTAACAATTGGTAATAGTTTTTTAAACGTTTTGATAATCTTTCAGTAAAATTTTTAAAACAAAAATCAAAATAATAATATTAAGCCTTGCACACTCCCTTTGTAATTAGATACTATTAAATGCAATGGTATTGTTTCAATATGCAGCCAAATTTAACACCTAATGAATTTGCTGAAAGCAGCATTGGTCATTTTGGGTTTCTAGGCCATTCCTTTTTTATGATTACCTGAAACTGGAGCAAAAAAATTTCAAGTAGATAGTACACAACTTGGTAGGTGTGTACATTACTGACCATCATTCAGTGGAACCCCACCTTACGGTGACACTACTATATGGCCACCTCATTGTTATGGCTTCTTTATTCTGGCCTAAACAAAAAGCTCAGTCAGTCATTTTTTTTTTTTTTTTCACCTAAAGAACCCCTTTAATACAGGCTTGCAACCTATTAATACAGCCAGATTTTTGTGTCCCATTGGTGACCAGATTAATGCGGTTCCACTGTATAACCGAAGTGACTGCTAATCATAAACATTTGGTTGTCATAATAAGAAAGGCACTTCTAAGATATATATGTTGTGGTTCAATATTACCCCTAGTACATGTACCTGGATTTGGTATTAATTTTTCTTTTGTTTCATGTACATTACTGACAACACATTATCACACACCAGGACAAAGGAAAATACATACCAAATTGAACCATGCATGAAACTGAACCACAACATATAAGCATCATGTGATCTAACATGAATTATAATTATAATTATCACTCACCATGAATGAAAGAGTCAGAGTACATCGCTTGTTATACTTGCTGTCAATATAAGTTATTCTTGCATGAATTTAGTGCTACATTTTCAGACAAGTTGTCATTGTCATTATTCAACCTGGATGGATGATGAGAAGGTAAACAAATGTTAAACTGGTGAATAGAGAGAGCACTGTAAAATGTAACCTCTATGTTGTTATATGTTAACTAAATTGTAGCAAAGACACCCTAATAATCAAAGTCAGTAAACTTCAGCATACATCACGACCTAATAATACATGCTTGTGGTGTGAGTAAAGTTATTACTTCACTTCAATCACCAGACAAAATTATTTGGTACAAAGATACTATTTACAAGGCTAAAAAGTTACACGTAAGCTAGGAAAAATCAAAAATCAAACCTAAAATTTTGGACTAATTAAGTCATCTTCGGGGTAAAAGACCCCTGCACTCGGAGAAAGATTGGTTCGTACAAAGTATTCCCCGACCAAAAGAATGGGATGCAGGGGCATAGCCAGGATTTTTCAAAGGGGGGTCACACTGTGTCAAAGTAAGCTTCACACCAGATTGTCATGGCATTTTTGCTACCTATTGTAGGATGTTTGCTTTAAGTGTATATGACATGAAAAATCATTTTAATCTGCTTATTTGAAACGCCTTTCAAAATACAGAAAAATGGCGTCTTTCTTTTTTAAATATCTATTTTCGTTTTAGAGATATTGACGTTTTTCTATTACGCAAATTAGAGCAGTAATGACATCATAATTATTGTTTGCAACTAAAAATTGGTAAAATACTAAATAAACTTGTAATATCTCTTGAAATATTGAAGCAGTGTTCTTGAAACTTGGCACCACAAATGTGCATGATAAAAGAAACAAAATGACTCCTGGCTAGGTAATCATACAGTTTTGAGTTTAATTTGGAATTAATTTGCACAATTGAGTTTTTCAAAAAGCTGAAATTGCACGAGCCACTTCAGCAAGTGCAATTCAGCTTTTTGCAAAACTCACTTTCATCATTATTTCACTTGATATCACTGGCTTAGAAAATTTCTTTCAGCCAGTCATAATCCAGAATTATGATGTGTAATTTGCACTGGTGTTACACTTAAACTGAACTGCTCTCAGCCAATCAGAATCGAGTAATTTTTCATGTATCTTATTGAAGCTGAAATTTCGCGCTAAAATGAAGGAGTAATTTGCCACCCATGATCAGGATATTATGCAAATTACACTCACTCCCATTCGGGCATCTTCTAGTACCTATAGCATTGCCTAAAAGGATCAAGGGGTTCGAATTTACTTTTGTGCAATAAAAACTCAAACAAACATTAAGCCTACTCTCCGATATTCCTGTTCAAAGCAACAGATCGAGCGCGTGCCAAATGTTAGAAATTTAAATTTCCCGCGGGCATGAAGAAAAAAGCACTTAAAGTATTTTATTCAGCCAAGTTAAATGCTTACTTGGGCAATAGCAAGCGAGAAAATACCCGGAGAAAAACTATCTTAAACACTACCTCTTATGTCTTAGTTTACCTTGGGTAGGATTCTTGTATTAGCGAGGAATGCCAGGCTGTTGTCGGAACGTGAGCGTTATTGGTCAACGTGGTTTCTGTTTTAGTGTTTTGCAGCCGCTGCAGCCATTTTCCTTGGAACCAAATCCAGCCAGACGAAGTAAAATACCTTTCGAAACTCAACTGATATCACAAAAGGCCTCTTCGCCACAGCTTTAGCTTCAAAATATGTTTGTATTAACAAAACCTAATCATCCACCGCCATGTTGGATTCTCTTTCGTTCCCAGTTTCTTTGGGTCAAAACGAACGCGTCACGGACAAAAATCGCGCGCGGGAACTTTCGCGGAATCACGTTCATATGGGAGGGTCTCAATGGGGGGTTGACGGTTAAGTTCGAAATGACGTTTATAACACGAAATTAAAGCGTAAATTTGGCTTTAATTTTTCATAAAAGAATGCAATTTTGCCCATAATAATACTGCTACCTATATTAATCGGTTTTACCCGATACTAGAAGTAAAGGACTTGCACAATGTATTTTTGAGATGTAATCAATTATAAACAGCATAACTTGACCCCATTTAAGTCAATTGATTAGTTCTCAATTAAGGATACCTGAGGCATTTGACGGCTAATATTGACTTGCTCATTTGACGGTTGACGGTAAAGATATTGCGTTTTTGACATCATAACTCGAGGATCTCGAGGATGCATAGCTGAAAACATAACATTGTCGCGAAACTCAAACGAAGCGAATTTTACTATATTCTCGCCATGAGAGTGCATCTTTCGATTATTATGCACCCTTACATACATGGGTCTATATAGAGGATATTGCACGGCGAGAATAGACACGAATTTTATTTTCAATTGGTAAAAACAACATTTTATGAACGAGCGCAGCAAGTGATGTTTTAAGGTGGCTCCGTAGAGTATTTACGAACACCCTTCCTATAGAGCGCGAGATGGAAAAGGAAACTAAGTTAATTTCTCTTAAAGTTTTCCCTGTAGAGATTTACCAGTACGGGTACTGTTAAAATAAAGCTTATTTTTTGGATGTCAATTTTTGGATTAAGGCCGTTACCATGGTAACATCTCACCCAACGACAGGCAGATATATTCCTCATTTTGGCCTAAACTTTTAAATATTTATACTTTCCTTCAGTGAAATTTTTTCATCCTTTGCCACATCATGGAAATTATATTGCCTGACATTTTGAATTGGTAAAAATTCAAGGCTGTTCACACGGTTTTTCCAATATTCTGTCTACAATCTCCTGTCTACATTCAAAATCTAGTAACGTACTACCAACCTTCCAGAATCCTCCGATCATCACACTTATTACTTCTTAACCCCACGAATTTTCACCTGAAGACGTATGGTTCTCAAGCTTTTGCTGTTTCCGCTCCTGAACTCTGGAACAGTTTACCTGTTTCTATCCGTTCATGTGACAATCTAAGTTCTTTTAAACCTAAACTCAAAACTCATCTTTTTAAGAAAACTTATTATTCTTAGCGATTTTTATTTTTTATTACTTTCTTAAATGCACATTTTTAATTATTAAGATTAGTACAGCTCATTTTGGCGAATTGTACAGCGCCTAGAGCAGGCATGGATAGGCGCTATATAAATATTTATTTATTTAATTTGTCATTCTTCTAAATATATTAGATTAGCTCTGACAGAGTTCAACAAAAATCGTATTTTATAGGAACTGTATGTGGTTACAACTGAGCCAAGTTTAAAAAAAAATCACCGAAGGAAACGCGAGAAAATTCACTGTCAGCTTTGCTTTTTGTCCTCGTGTACGTTGACGTCATAAAAATCGAAAAACACTTACTTTTTCCTTTGAGCGCGCTCAGATTACTTGAGCTTTCGTCCTATGCGCGCGTGCAATCGTAAAACTATAGGGAGCCACCTTAAACACTAGAAAATAAAATTCATATCTTCAAGCCACTGAGTAATTTTACCTGTCACGTCATATGATTTATCGATTTTGCCATCCGTTACTTGCCAGTATTGTAACACTGCAGAATGTGAGTGTTCCGTGGGTATTCTTAAGACTTGCATAACCAACTGGTTAAGTCATGTATATGAGACATTGACCAAGCGTGTGGTTAAGATGGCAGGGTATTGTCCAAGAGCTTTTCTTTCAGCTTGGCTGCACAGGTAGCCAATCACAACGCAGGATTTTGTTCACTTGATCCTTTCGCGGAGCTCGTCAAAATGAGAGATTTAAAAGCCACTCTCAAGTCCCTAGCCTTCCATTCATGCAAATCAAGACTTCAAATATAGAATGGAGCTAAACTACTCCGTCGTAACATCGCAAAAAGTTATATTCCCGCTACTTGGGCAATATGAACTTTGCCGTGTTTGAACCCATGTCAAACAAGAGAGACGGCATTTCATCACCTTTCCAAGCACCGAGAAGAGGGCTGAACTTACGACGCGCAGCGGAGTATCTTTGACAACTTCCAGCTGCCGGTTTGGAGATTTATTAAATAAAACACTTCCTTAACTGTTTAGCTAAACCAAGGAGAAAACGGAGAAATAAAATAGTGAAAACGTACGTTAAGTGAAGTCATATGAGACCTTATGTAACACACTCACGAAGGAGGTACATGTGTGGTCACAGCCACTGCTCTGATTTCCCTTAAACTTGATTAATTAATACTGAGTTTGAGAATTTCTCTTTTCTTCCCGGCTAGATGCTCTTCAAATTGAAATATAAGCAACAAGGTCACCCAGCACATTACCTAATGGTACATCAGTTAGTCTGACTTGTAAGGCAGGGCAGAAATATGACATGGCGGCGAAATCTCCGAAATGAAGACCGAAAAGAATTGAGCGGTTTAATCCACAAGGTAATCGAGTGAATGAATGTCGTGCTACATCGCAAGCAGCTTAGTTATGAACTGCACGTTGTTGGTCGGTGTACTGACGAAAGACAAAGTTGGGAACTAGACATGCAGCACAAGAAATTCAGTCCGACGATCATTGCTAGACGAGAACGATTCAGGTTGATTTCCAAGGTAACTTAGTAAAAACCAACACGCTGTTATCCTTAAACGAGCTGGTAAGATTAAGATGAACAGTAGTTGTACAGTGATGTAACCAACGACTATAATCTATAGTGCATGACGTTTATTTCTCTGCCCGGTGCTTTATGTAACGTAAATAAAGTGTAGAAGCATTAACATTCTCAACGGACAAGAGAGGATGAAGAGTAAGAGAGTTAATCTCCCATATAAACCTTATTCACAAGGCGATCCTTCTCAATTTATTTTTAGATAACTGCCAGAAATGTCCTGAATGTCCTGAAATAACACTGATGTGTAGGGTAACAAATCCGGCATCCTTGTATTTGTCACGTCTTTTATTATCAAGGACAACTTTTTGACACTCTCTCATCAGCGGGTGCGTGTTGACTTGCAAATAGATGAACCGCGGTTCTATCTTCCATTCAGCCATTCAAATAACTGTTGTTTCTTTAAGAACTGGTTCATGCTTAGCGTGCGTATATCGAGTTACGGATGCACGCGGGAAGTTTGGAGAGCACGAAAGAAGCGTAAGAGTTGCTCGAGGCGACAGCCGAGAGCAACTCTAGCTTCTTGAGTGGTCTTCAAACTTTCCAAGTGCATCCATAACTCGATATACGCACAGCTACAAGCATGAACCAATTCTTTCATAACATGGCGACAGCAACTTGGGTGCTAAGTCATGTTTTATTTTTGACTGACTACAAACTTCTCACAATGTACGGTGAAGAAAAACAAAGGCCATTAGGATCCTAACACGCCACAATCAGTTGAGCAGCGGTTGAACGAAAACGCTTAACCTTGTTTCTCGTAAAATTGTCACTGATAAAAAATTGGCTTCCTCGAATTAATTACAATGAAAATGTAAGCAGACAAAGTCAAAAATACTCGATGAAAATGTAGACAAACTTCACTTTGCCGAAACTTAAACAAAAGGAACTTGCAGTAAACTCGACGGAACTTTTGCAGTTAAATTGAAACTGCACATGTCATCTTATATACGTACGGCCGTGCGTACAAAGAGATTTTGCTCATGATGGCTCAATGGGAATTAGATAGGACTAGTGCGCGCGCTATGTTTTAAACTATTGATGCATCAAGTCAAAATGTTGTGTTAAAATGTCGGCTGCGCCTCGTGGGTCCAGGACAAATTTTGACCACTGTGATGACGCGTATCGTTGTCGATAACACTACAGACCACGCTAAACCACATTTCGATTTGATTTTTACCACAACATCAACGTCAAAGAAAATGTTTTTTTCAGAGCGCGAGCTGAAAACGGCATTACGTGACGCATTGACGCGTACCGCGTTGTCTGGACTCTTATCGACAACGGCAAATTAGCCGATCAGATTGCGAGATTAGTAACAATTGTGGTAAAAAGAGATTTCGTTCATGATGGCTCAATAGGAATTAGATAGGACAAGCGCGCGCGCTATGTTATAATTATCTATGATAGATATATAGACTCATGTCTGGAAGCTGGATGCTGGATCTTCTCTTCCCAGTTTCTCGGAGTTGATTGACGAATTAAGGTAGTTTTAATAAGAAATGAGAAAAACAAGTCCCAATACAACGGTTTTAAATTTAAGTAAAAATCCACTTCCGAGTGGTCCAAAGAAATTACAAGAAAAAAAAAAAAAAGAAAAGAAAAAAAGGAACAATGAAAAAAGTTGTTTTCTTCTTAATGACAGTGATTAAAAAATAGATTACGTTATCATCTTTTTGTCTATAAAATAACAGGAAAGAATATATATGTGGCTAGCAGCTTCAGAAAGAGTTGCTGTTAGTGAGGGCTCTCTAAGATTGTTCCATAACAAATTAAGGCTTATAGAGTTAGCTATCAAACTGTATCAGGAATTTTGAACTAAAATAAATAGTCGAGTTTTTCACGACCTCTAACTGCGAGTGTCCGAATCACGGCTACGCTCTTTTCTCAGTGTTTGGACTGGTCAAACACGGTCTTTCGTGTTTGATATATTACTTGAACTTACGCTTAAACTTACATTTACACTTAGAATAAATTTACTATAGTTACCATAGCTACCATCAAAAGATGATGTTTGTGTAGCTTCATTCCTTGCCCTCGCGTTTACCAATGGCGTAACGCCAACGCGTCGGAACGGACGATAACAGCAGATTAAATCACGAATAGCTCCACGAAACTCAGGAATTCGTAAGATATACACAAAAGGATTCATAAAAGAATTAGCTAAGTGCATAAACTTACTTATCATAGTAAGATCCTTAAACAGTTTTATGTCAGAAAAAACACACTTTAAACAGAGATTCATAATGCTTAGTACAATTGGAGGCAGCCAGGTAAATGGGAAAATGACAGAAGCGATAACAAGTGTGATCGCCAGTCGCCTGTCTTTTTCTCTGCTTCGTTCGTGTCCAGATGCATGGCTTGTTCTCACCTTAAACCAAAGCGTTATATGTAAGCTATGGTAGTCACTACGATTGGAAAGGAACACGATGCTAGCACCACGTGAAACATGAAAAGGTGTGGCAATAACCTGAACATGTCCAACAAGGGCAAAGATGCCACTATCAATGCAAGAATCCAAGGTATTGCAATGAAAACAGCGTATGTTAGCGGTGAGGTAATTCTGTGACGAAGTGGCCACCCCATGGCGAATAGTCGTTCGAGTGAGATACTTGCCAAAGTGAACATTGAAGCCATGCCTGATAGGAAATCAAAGAACCAGAATGCAGCTCTTGATCGCAATGTCACCTTGGCGACACCCAGGTTGATACAGATATATATCGGTACTGATATGGATGCAACCATGAAATCAGCACAAGCCAGTGAGATAAGTAAGTAGTGGGGAGGTCGTCGGAACCTCTTTTGGGTGAAAGCAGCTATAGTGAGGACGTTTGTGACAAGAGCTATTATTCCAACAACACCTAGGAACATGCTCCATGTTATTTCCGCGCGTGTTGGTGGAGCCGTGTGAAGGTAATATGATGAAAGATCGATATCTTGTGACGTGTTGCTGCTGTTGGGCATGCTTGCTATCCTAACAGAAAGAAATAGCTAAATTTAAGGTTACTCCAAACCTTCGCGGGGCTACTTTTGCCAAATTTTCCTCTTTTTTTCTACCAAATTAAAGTTCATTATTTAAGGTAACACCTTCCAAAAAATGAAAGTAAAATATTAAAACGCGCGCGAGTTATTGGGAAAAAGAGATTTTTTAATCAAAAGTTAATAAAACGTCAACGCGAGAGAAAGATCCTAAATCAAATACTTTCAATTTTAGATTTCATTATTATTATTATTATTATTATTTTAAATAATTTTAATTTACAAAACACAGTTCTACAATACTTACTCACGTTACTTACAATACGGGTCACTTATGCTGGCAATGAATCCTTGTAATTACGCTTCGGCAATTGCTCCTCAGTTTCTTTTTGTTTGTTGCACATCGCTTTCCTTCTGTTTTGTTCTTTATTGTTGACCACCGGTCTAAGACACGTGCGCCTAAAACGTGACTGTAACACTATCGCTTTCCCGCGAAGCTCCAGTTTGCATACTGTGAACACTAAGGGTTCTGTTAGTACATTGGCTGGCTGCTTTTTGAGTTGACATATCCCTCTGAGAAGGCGTGACGTGTTTATAAATCTTTAGAAGGCGAAAACTCGCACTCGTTTTTCTGAAGAATCCCTCTCCATTCACTAATAGGTAAGGGAAAAAAGTGTGTCGGCAAATTCTTTCATTTTAAATACTTTTCTTGTGGCGGCCTCTAACGCAACACGTTACGCGAATTTTTCGATAGCGGAACTTGACAGATCTATAAACTGATAACCAATAGAAATGAAAGAAAACTGCTGACACACTTTCAGAGATTGATACTTTGTGATTAACACTGCACAACGATCGCATTTAATACCCGATTAATTCGCCGGAATGTCCCTCAGTCATTTTGGCCTTAACGGCTTCAACCGGCTTTAGAAAGCAACCGGCAAAACAGAATATAATTTTACCGAATTCTACATTTAATTACCTTTCTATTGATATTTAGTATAAATCTACTAACGTTCTATCGCGAATGCTGTTCTCCGATTGGCTATGCTACCCACTATCTATTCTGTGATAGATAGTGAGTAGCGTAGCAGTGTGCCCTTACTAGCAAAATAACGGCTGCTTCTTGGCGTTTTCGAAGTATCTGAGAAGAGGGTTTCGATAAAGTTTTGAACGACTAGTAGATTTATACTATGAACAATCAGATTATTCGCTCTCAATTTCTATGCTTGATATATATAGTTGACGAGGGTGCAATAGAAATCTCAAGCTCATAAACTTATTGTTTAATAGTTTGTGGGGGTTTCCTTGAAAACAGCACCCGTAAGAATTTTTTTTCTGGAGGACACCCGTGAAGGTTTGGAGTAACCTTAAACAAAAGTTGATTTCTTAGCAAAAAATAACAAATGTTTCCATAAGAAGAAGGAAATGTTGAAAGAAAAAGATGTATTATTTTCTATTTGGTTCCCAATTCCTTGTAAGGAAATAGCTTCATCACGCGCATCCACCTGAGTGGTTTTATCTAAACACTAATTTGCACATTCATATTTTCATATACTTTATCCGAATCAACTTTGTCAAGTAGACGTTTGAAACAAGAAATGTTCCTCCGAATTCTGCTCTAAAGAGGTCTACATTCTGACAATTATGAAAATTGACACAAGTTAGGCCAAAGGAAAGATCCGAAATAATTGAGGAGCTAAACAGTACATTGTTTTTGCGGCAAAAAGATAATCCAAAACTCTTACTTTAAATTGGCAAGGCACAAAAGCTAACAAATTCGGGCCACATACTAATTCAAAATTTGCACAATTTTAATCTGACTTGAGTATTATAATTTATCTCTGTTGAAACTAGGAACTTAAAAATGTTAAACCTGACTAAGAATTACAAGTAGAAATGGACTGAGTTACGAATTATTTTTGCCTGCCTGAAATTTGCCATAGTATCAAAATCAAAAGTGCCTCTCTTAATTAATCCGCATAAGCTTTGACAAGTGTTTTCACAAGTTATATGAGGGCAGGCTTCATATGTACTTGTCTACTTTAAAACATCAACTGCGTAGAAACTGGTGTCTGAAATGGGAATCAGAACGATTATACAAGTAAAAAAGAAACTGTCTATGGTAATACACTAAGCTATTGCGCTACACTAAACTATTGCGAAGGAGACTGATCTTCGAGGATAATGTAAGCAGTGGTGAGAAAATGTAATTAAAAGGACGTTGGATTTTTACTAATACCTTCTCACCCCGAAGGTTTTGAACCCTAAGCGCAACCTTACAAAATTGAGAAGAACTTGTCCAGATGCAAGCCTATTTCCATGGTGGAAATCTACTTTCCCTTTCTGTTTGAAATTGTGGCCTTTTGGGATCTTTCCATGAATTGTGTGCCGTGTTTTTTGCTCACTGACCTTTTCCACAAACAATCTCGTACCAAGCTTTTACTTACTAGAGGTAATGGCGACAGTCTGTGCGTTCTTTTGACGGACAACGCTCCCTTGAGCAACGTTTGAAAAATTTCGTATAAGGAAGGTTAAAATTTACAATAAAGTCAATACACCCAATACAATTAAAGTGGGCTGTTTGTTGAGAGCAGAAGACAAATCAGCGTAGAACCAATAAGAAAGCTAGAAATCCATTAACAGATAGTTTGCATTTAATAATAATTGATATCGTTCTATCGGTAACGCCACGCGTGAACACATGAGAAAATAAATGAATAATAAAATAAAGACCCCTTTAAGGTTGCTCGATATAAGCATTTCTCAAATTTGAAGACCTTTTAGCCACTAGCAATCCTTCCAGAAGTGAAACGGAGACTGATTTCGGTCATTCATCGAATCCACAGCGAGAAACGATGAATAAAGAACGGCATTATCCAGTTTTGCCTCCTGTTTCACAAAAAGTTTGTCATTCATAAGCGCGCCCAGAACAACAGGACACTTTCTCTTTCCACCTATAGTTTCCCAATCGTTGTTCGAACTTTCTATTTGCACACGAAAAAATGTACTGTCATTGTACACCTAAATTGGTCTTGCAAGAAACCAACTTTGTTCCAGGGTTTGGAATCCAGTATTAACCGCATATGTATGTTAGGAACTCAGACCAAAACCGTATTAAAGTCAATAGTAATAGCAATTTCTCTAAAACCCAGTCTTGGACAATTTTGATTCTCATTATATCCCAATTTAGGGTGAGGAAATTTCAAGGCTTAAAAATCTTGTCGAAATAAGGCAGGAGTAATGAATTTCGTTTGGACGTTTTTCTCTTTCCAATGTCCCACGCAGTAGTTAAAAGACATAGAATAAATTGACTTAAACTATTATTGGAGCCTTGATGGCCAACAAAGAGTATGTATTGTGTATTTCTCAAAATTTGTACAAGCTGAACTTTTAACAGCGTTTAACAAATACTTACTCTCGCGATCATTCAAGTTTTAGAAGATCTTACTTCTGGTGAGGTGGCTGACTGACTGTGGAACTCCTTTCCTAAGAGTTACAAAACCGATACTGCCATGAGACGTACAGGAACGGTGATATAGAAAAACTTATCGCCTGCCGGAAACTAAATCAAGATTACACAGTAAATACATTCTTAATATTAGCTCCGGTCTTTATAGTTTCCCGTATTTACTTTTAGCTCTGTGCTCTAATGCAGCATCTTAACAAGAAAACTGGAGATCTTGATGAAAACTAAGAAAATATTTGCTGACGTCAAGATGGCAGCTGCTGATTCTTTTCGTGTCATTTATGCTTCTAGTCAAACCCGCATGCCATATTATTAAGATCCTTAAAAATAGAATTAAAAACCTAATGGTGGCCTTGATATTATTGCTATCGAACCTCTTTTGTCCAGTTTTAATTTAGTGAAGCGTTCACTGCGAATTCGCCATTTTCCCTTTCGCTAACCAAGACGGACTTCGGACGGGCGCGATGTTATTTTGACGTTAAGCGTGAAAAAAATTGGGTGTTTTCTTGACATACTATTGTTGTGAACTACAAGTTACTGTTTCCTTACAGAAGTGTTATGGTTTCTTGAGGTCAAGAGATTGTCAAAACGCTTAGGGTACCGCAAAACAAAAAGCTCTGAAAGCGCCATGACAAACAAAACGACTCCTTAAACGGGGAGATGACGGTGAATTACTGACAGCGATTACGTCAAACGAGAGGACATCTGCTTCTCACTCAAGCAATTACAAGAGGATTTTTAAGTAGATACATTTAGTTTTGAGCATAATGGCAGAGTCTGTTCAAATAATACAAAGTAATACACGAGACAATTTTGCATTTTAATTAAACAAGCCTTTAGACTTCAAAAAAATAGGGGATAATGAATTGAACACACACACACAAAAAAAGAAAATGAAGGAGAGTTGCAAATGACACTGAGCTGAAGCTTTAAAATAAACATGATGTAAACCTATAAAAATATATCCCATATCCAACACCAAAAATGTCTTAAAACTTATTACCCTCCACTCCCGGACAAAAAGAAAATTAATTCATGAACAGGGAGCCAAACACAGAAATGTTTCGTTCTTTACCTTTTGTTTACTTTTCAGTCGGTAAGGACAAGAGAGTATGAAGGGTAAGCGAGTTGATCTCTCATAAAGCCTTTATTCCTAAGGTAATCTTTCTCAAGTTGTTTTGTTTTTTTTAAAGCCATTTTTGTGAGCGTGTGCATTTTCTTTGTCTCGTTATGTTTTGCTATTAATTTTTAAAAGGGTGGGAACATTTCACGAAACATTTCCACTCAGTTGTGGTGTTATAGTACCATGCAGGTTTACACGACAATACGCTTTGAAGGATTTTTTACAACTCTGTGTAGCTTCTTTTACATGTACAACATAGCACATACAAATGACATGTAAAAGTCTAACATGAGTTTATATTTATGCGCATACTGGTGCAAATAGACGAAACAGACATATGATGCTAATTACATTAAAAAGGTCATACTGTAGTACGTATCAACTACTACATTCCTTGATTAAAGAACATATCATCGTCAGAATGAAATTAATCACCAAAAAAACATAGTACAGTATGTTATTCCATTCTTCTTCGTAAAAGCTTAAAACACTAACCTAAACTAACATCAAACAAATTACGTACATTAGATAGTTGAGATACATAGTTTACATACATTAGATAGTTGAAATGTGCTTAGACTAGTGAGAAAAAGGTTCTAGTAAGCAACAAACTTCCACGTGACTCGGAAAGATATATTTAAACATCTACGTCTGCCTTGAAGGTGGAACAAGAGTTATCTGACATACTGATAACAGGATGCGAGTATCCATGAGTTGAAATAACATCAACCACTCGTAAATGCCGCTGAGCATCGGTGCTTTTCTTCACTTCCTTTCCCAATTCTTTTAGCGCGAGAGTATGTCGCTCTCCATCTTCCTTTACAACCCTTAACATGTCGAATAATGAATCGAAACCCTCGCTTGCGATATTTCCGAGCCTATGCACTTTCTCATTAAACTTTGCAAGCAAATGCCAATTTAATAGCTCTTCCTCACCACAGTTTTGTCGCTGAAAGTTGCTGGAGGTTGCCGAGTTAGTTGTCGAGCTATCCATTACCGTGACAGGCACACTTGGGGAAGATGGTCCAATCAGATTCAAGTGAGCACATATCTGAGACTTTAACGAAGAGAATTCTCTGCCAGCAATATCTAGCTCGTGGCGAATGCCAAATATCTCTTTCTTAACATTTGTTAAGTTATCTTGGAAAGTCTCAGCTAACTTGTCTAGCTCTTCAACAGCCATCTTGATCCTCCCTCTTCCCTCCTGGCCAATGGCTTCAAACGTGCATGCAGTAGCACGATTTGTACCTTCACTACAATTCATCTAAAGATTGATACAGATGATGCAAGTTAGTCACATGACAGTTACAAATAAATGTCACAACAGAGATGGGTCATTGTAATAAAATGCGAGAATACAAGTAAGGCCATTACAACTTCATAAAGTAATTTTGTAGTCTGTTCCTTAGCAGCGGTACATATAAATGCAAGATGAAGCTAAAATAGAGAACAAGAATACCTTTTGGATAAAATGATGTAAAAAAATGAAATCTTTTTCGTAAACTGTATTACGTATTTCGTAATTTGTTACTCGCTAAACGTTTTACCACAGATGACTGCTCCTGGTCAGATCTACACACCTACCTTCGCTAGTACTCTTATTCCCTTATGTGCCATGCCTATATAAGGGTACAGAGGTTTCCTATTGGGGTTGTTTATCGATATCTCTTCTTGCGTGATTTGTTTTCCGTTCAGAGAAAACACAACTAGAACTTTTCCCTCCGTTGCCACATCAAACTTCACAGTACAGCCAATCAAATCGCCTTTGTGCGCCATGGCATCTAAAACATACATAGACAATAATATTTTAGTTTAAGACAGCTACATGCACGTCGTTTGCGACGTCGTCTTTGCTCTTGAAATTAAATAAACAATAGCCTCCATTTGGTGCAAAAATATGCTCGGATATTTATCCGAGGACATTATCTGGTCCGAGAAGGAAACATTTTTCCGAGAGCGAAGCTCAAGGAAAACTGTGAGCCTCGAGGAACAGATAATGTCCAACGGCAAATAACGGAGCATGCTTTAAAGTCAAATGGAGGCTACTGTGTTTATTACTGTTCAAATATTTTTCGCCACACGCGGGATTTTTTTTTTGAAAATTGGCGGATATCACCCGGATATTTCCCATTTTTAGCTGGGGTATTCAGTCACCTGACGCACTTGGACCAATCACGTGCGAGCGGAAATATTTGATGGATTATAATCGGATTCTTTGTATCTGCTAAAGCTATAACTCATTTGCTTTACATCTGACTTGTTACTCATTTCCTTGTTAAGAAGACTATCCATATTTGCTTCGCTTTAACTTAGCTCCTAGGTTTCTTGTTGTGTTTCACATTACAGACAATCTTTTGTCGGAATCTTTAAAAAAGTACTTCCAAATTTTGTAAAATGGCGTCCTGTCACATTTTTGTACATATGAGTAATGACTCATTACCAGAGTGATCTTGAATATATGGACTCCATTGAAATTTAAAATACTACAATTTTCTAGTCACAAGATAAGGTATCATTACATGAAATAAATTAAGATCTTTAAACTTTAAAGATTCATTTAAAAAGAAATGATTTCACTGGAGTATAAAGCATGAAAAGCACAGAACAAACTGTTCCCTACCCTCAATTTCCTTTCCAGTTGTTTCATTCCTGGCGCCAAAAATTGTACCATCATCAACATGGTAGCCCCACAGTGCCATGTTGCCATTCCGGCATGACATGACAGCCATAGTCTTCCCACACAACACCAATTCCTATGAACCTCATCTCACTGCTCTCTTGTATTAAAACCTGCAAGTGAATGTAACAACGATCCAAGTAAGTATTGTGAGCGTGCATATTATTGTGTCTGATTATGTTTCCATTTAAAAAGAATAGCTAATATATTTGTATGAATGTCAAAAATGGGGAAATATGAACTGCACATAAATTTAATACAGTTACAGTTACTGCTACAGTTACTGTTAATTATTTTAATTTACGCATACCATTTTTCCTTCTTTTTTATTTTCGCAAGAGGGAGCTTTTGGAACAGTTGGTCACATGACGTGCTTTTCAAGAACACACTGATTTAGTCATTGGTTATACATTTTATCAGAAATGGACAGAACATCTACAAATAATAAACCACTATAAACATAAAAAAAAATAATAATAAAAATAAGCTTACATGCTACAGTGGTTTTCCATATAAATCCCAGTAATTTGCAAGTTTTCAAACTGCCATAAAATAATTATGTCCCTAGAATTTTCCACTCTCTCTGATAATTTACCCCTCTTTCTATCTTCAACAGTTGTATGCTAGCAGCTTTATTTTGTAGTAATTTAAAATGGAAAGGTTTCTGGAGGGGAAATCTTCCTCACCCCCCTCCCTGGGGAAGCACCTCCCAATTAAAAAGGACGGAGGTCCTCGTTGGAAATTTTGAAAAGAACCCTTAAGAGGTACCAATTCTAATACAACACATTATCTCCTGTCATATGTTTTGAAAGCTTCCACTGAGGAACACCCCTAAAAGGTACAAAGAGCACCCCTGTCCTTATTTTATGGGATTCCCTTCACTGAGTTCCTCACAAACATACAAAACCTTCCATTTTTGGCAATATTCAATTCGTCATTAATCTCAACCTTAGATGGTATGGGTCTGAAAATGGGTGTTCTGGCTATCTAAAACATGCTCTTTCCAGTTCTGAAATTCATTTAGCTATCGCTAAAAGTTTAGAAATTATTGGTCACGTGACCAACTGTTGCAAAAGGCCTATTAGGGAACTTGCGGTAATAAAATCAATAAGTGGATGTGAATGGAAGAATATCAAGACATATATATACATATACAGAGAAAATACATCCAATAATTATGTAGTACCTTGAAATGAGAATGTTCTGGAGAGAAAGGAGTGAGGTATCTTGCACCGTGGTACTCAGCTGGGTCATCTTTACAAGTTGGACAAGCCTCTGCTCCTTCACAAGTCAAAAGACATCCTTCAACTCTTATGCCCATACTTTGCCACGCCTAAACAAGGGATCTTTGATGTAAATTGTTTTGTACCTGTCAAATCCTTTTTTGGTTTTATGGGAAGGGTGGTCAATGCTAGGTCACCTTTGACAGCAATAGCACCCCTCTCCCCTCCCCTCTCTTATCGCAGAAATCTGCAGAGCCATGGTTACACAATTACGCTGAGAGAGAATACTGATAAATCTTGCAATTATGTCTTGCAATGTTTTCCTCAAGAAGAAAACACAGGCATCTTGCTCAGGTTCTTAGATTGGAGTATTCACCGGTAGCGTGGTTATGCATGTATATATTGGCCAAGTTTAATACTCTGGTTATACAGCCCTGATTCAGTGCTGTTTGTTTGCTTTTTTTTGTTTTGTTTTGTCTGTTGCTGTTGCTATTGTTGTTATTTTTTCCTAGAAAGAGCAGAACGGTCAATTTTTTTTATCAGCCAGACAAGGGAGCGGTAGTTTTGCTCTGTTACCTTTTCACCATAAGGGAGAACTTCCTGTTGACAACCATGTCCCGGATGTCCCGGAAAAATCCTCTGAGTGATCTGATTGGTCATTTGACGGCTTCTTTCTGTTTCTTGAAGCACCTGGTCTAGTTTAGTCTCCTCTGAAAGGGAAATAGGATTATTTAGAGTCTGTATAAGATAATGTTCCTCAGCTTTCAACAATTTCAGAAGCCACAGCCACACAAAGGATTGCTAATTAAAAGTTCAAAGTTAACATTTTGAAATTTAAATTAATGAAGGATTAATGAACCATATGGGGGACTACAAAAAAGCATGCACTTACCTGTCAGAGGAAAGGCATAACCATAAGTTGCAAAGTAGGTACGGTAAAGATCCTCGACAACTGCATCTAGAGCCTTGAGATTAAATGCATGTGCGATTAATTTAACTAGAATGTGGACTTATGTACATGTAAGTACTGTGTTCTGGTTCTTTCTAAATCAAAGGCATTTGTAACCTTACTTATGTTCCTTGGTTTAATGATCTCGTGTAAATACACGTTATTGTTCTGCTATAGTCTATCTTCTCCAAAGCCTGTGTGCCTCGTTTCCGAGTTCAATAAGACAAGGAGAGTCAGGTTTAGTTATAGCTTACTATGACAAGCAGACCAGCAAAAAGGTCAATCAACTGTCCAGTAAATAAAGCGCTTCAAAAGCGACTATAATTATTGACTGACTATACTAATACTCCCTGGATGAGACATTAGTCCATAGCAGTACTCTGTCACTTCTTTCAATTACGGGTTCTTAATATTCTTACATGCAGAGAGTGTTGTAAAAGTGATGGACTTCTATGCCTTTCCCTAGGAAGCATGATGCTAGGTTAGGCAAAACTGTGATTTCATACACGTTTAGGTTAGTTACTCAACTTAAAATGATTGGAAAGAAACGCGGTGTTAATCACATGATGAATGAGTACTGTTATTGGTTTTGCACTACCTTTTCATAACAGTTACTGAGAGCGTTCAAAACGAACCGCTGTTGTTATTGAATAGATGTCCCCACTTACCCGCTGTTTATTCGTTGGAATATTTGATCTTGTACAATTTCTCAAACACCACAGTAGCATGACGCAATTGGATATCAGGTTGAAAGGTACAGGTATGGGATTGTAAGCACTGTAAACTTGGGTAGTGATTGCTTTCTTGTTTGACCACTCCATCAAAGAATGGTCCTGAAAATAAGCGCAAATAGTCCCTAAAGTTGAACCAAAAATCCATCAATAGACAAGGATAGGAAAATAAGAGCTTAGCAGCGTAGCGGTGTAGAAAGGAGAAAGAGGGAGGAAGGGAGGCTGAGGCAAGCAGACAGGCAGGCAGGCAGGCAGGTAGGTAGGCAGGCAGGAAGGTAGGAAGGAAAGAAGGCAGGCAGGCAGGCAAGAAGGCAAGAGGGAAAAAAAGGGACGGAGAAAAGAAGGCAGGAGGGAAAAAATAAAATAATATAAAATAAATAAAAATGAGTCTCTGGCTTGATAGATTGTACAAGCACTCCCCATGTTATGAACAATTCATTAAGTACTTTCTTACCTACTAAGGAAGGAAGGATGTAATGACTGATTCCTTCTATGAGACCCACCTGCAGGGAATCATGGTAGTTGTATTCATGAAAGCAATATCCAGTCCAAGATGATGAACACAACTACCATGATTCCCTGCAGGTGTGACTCACGGAGGGAATTGGACATGACAAAACCCTATGTACTGATGTATACACCTCAGTACGTACCGTGACTTGCTGATATGTGTTTGATAAAAGAGCAATCATCATGTTGATCAGAAGAATAATGGCCATAATCAAAAACACACCGTACAGGAAATAAGCTTGAATGACTGAATGACTATCAACTGAATCGAGAGGACCCAGATCTGCTAATCCCCAGCAAGGACCATAAGAAGTGTTTGAGCATCGACCACCAACTGTCGAAATGAAGAAATTATTGCAGTTATAGCTCAGTTGACAGGGCAGATTTCAATTGAGTGTCATAAAACCAAAATCAAAATTATCACTCTAGCCAGTCACATTTTAAAGAGGCAATCCCGTGAACCAATCAAATACAAAGCAAATACAGGTTGCCAACACAAAGCGTGTGAAAAATGGTATCACATAAAACATACACATTACATAAATAGCTGAAAAGCCCATCGGCATTTTAGAAATCACAGCTGGCTAACCTTCATATTCAATTTTGTGCGGTTCTATGGAGTTCTGCTACTTTTTAGTTTTCATGGCAATTTCAAAATGCTAACGAGCGTGCAAAGGCATCCCTTAAAATCCAGCTGCATCATCAACGCCATTTATCCATCTATCACAGAGATGCTCATCATGTCTACAGCAGTCAATGCTGATAGGAAAACTTCCAACAGCTTAGTCACAGCATTATGAGTTATTTTGGCAACGTACAAAATTGCCTTTAAATTAAAGGAAAAATGAAAATAATAGCTTACTAAGATAGAAACGCACTAAAGAGATAATGAACCATAAAGAAACCAGAATGGTTAAGAATGGAGAATATTGACACGGATTACAAACGACGACTAAACTTGAAAAATTTGGGCAGCTGGCTAAACTTTTTCAAGATGCGCAAACCGTAGTCTCCTCCGCAGCCGTTATTAGGGTTGTCCCGCAACGCTTGAGAAGCGTTGCGTGACGACCCTAATAATGGCTGCAGAAGAGACTACGCAAACCGTGATGTGGCTCCTTTAAATGGCACTAACCACATCAAACAAATAAAATAATTAAGAAAGCAGTTTACAAGGTTAGACATATTCAGGAGTCATCTTAATCATACCAGCGTATTCCGGTAGTGCTGGATGCTCTGAAATAACACAACATATTGACAATTCTAGGCAGTGACATAAAGATGGCATACACATTTAAAGGTACTAGTTTCACTGACTGCACGAAGAAAAAGTATATCCAAATGAATTCAACATCAGTGCTCTAGCCTACAGTTATGCAAGAACCCAGCCTGCACTAAAACATCAAAATAGCTTTAATAAAATTAATTGCTAAGAGCAATTTTACTTACAGATCTCTTCCAATGCCATTTTCGATAACATACGATTTTTCAGCCATATAAACTTTGGTTGCAGCCAGGGAAAAGGCTAAAATGGTTGCCAAAAACTGCCAAAAGATAGTGACCACATCTCCAGTTATGTGGAACAAAGCAATCTGAATGGTACCGATTCTTTTTGTCGTCTCCATCATGTGACCAAATGCCCTGAGTGTGAGTAACATGGTATTGAGTCCGTACAAGTAACCAGTAATGACCAAGACTCGATTGTTGACAACTGCACCAGATAAAGCCCACGTGACCATTCTCAGTGTAAATGTAGCCAGGTAAATCATGATGTTGATAGTGTCCAGGATTTTCCAGCAATGGCTGAAAAGAAATAATAGTGTCTGTTAGCTAATTTCACTGATTACTGCCTTCAGCGTAAACTGCTTATAATGGCCTTGTTCACAATAGCGACATAACGAGATAAGCAACATAATGTCATAATCGCTTATGTCGGTAATGTGAACATTGACATAAAGATAATTATAATGAAAAGATCAGTTTTCTTCCCTTTATTCATTATGTTCGTGCTGTTATGTTGCTATTATGTCATTATGTCAGGATGTTCACACTGCAAACATAATGACATAACGACATAACGTCCTTCTTATGTCGTTATGTGTCGCTACAGTAAACTAGACCTTACCTGAATGCCAAGTTTGGAAAGATAAACAGTGTGAAAGATAAAAAGTGAGTGAAAATATTGAGACTAGTTTCTTTTGGCACTTGAGGTCTTAAGAACGCTGGCCTTCGGTTTTAATGAGGGTGCAATTAAGACTTTGTTCAGCAGTTTTATATAAGAAGGTATACGCAGACAGTGAACATGCTATTTTATTTTCCAGAAATAGCTGGGAATTACTTTATGGACAGAAAAATGAAGATGTATTTTTGGCCTGTTTTTAGTTGCTACTTTTAAAAAAAAAATATTAAACAAATTAACAAACAAAGTCACGTGGAGTAGTACAAATCGCAGCTACAAAGTTAAAGTTCACAATGACGTTTTGTCTTAATTCTGAGGTCGTCGTTTTCACTACAACCACTAGAGAGGTTTTCATTTGAGTGTCGAAAATTAATTGGTTTTGCACTCACTACTCTTCGCGACTGGCTTAAAAACCCGCGCCAATTTTTCATCCAATCAGAAGTAAAACCAAAACCAATCATTACTCGCTTGCACTTGTTTTCCCGCCCTTTAATCGCCCACTCAACTCCACTGAAGGTAGTTGTGGAAGGACCGAGGCACATGAACAAATGAAGACCAAGCAGGGCTAGGTAGCTGAATGTGTCACAAACAAAGATGAAATAAGGTGTCATGAAGTATTCCAAGTAGCAATCTAAGAGAGAAGAATCAGTGTCCAAGTTATCATGGATTAATTTTGGGTATAAATTAAATTAAATTAACATCAGGAAAATTATTGATGTATCCAGTGGTACTGTCATGTTGTCTCCAAAAGCCTTTCCTGAAATTTGTTTTTTAATTACGAATAAAATTTTTAAACTTCAAGGGTTGTCAAAACTTTCTTCAATGTATGAAACAAGAAGTAATCAGTACTGCGCGTACCGTAGAAGTCTTTTCCTTCTATTTCTGTGAAAGGAAAGGAAATCAGACATTGAACAAGGGTGCTTAAGTAGGCTTGATCATATCCAGATCATATCCACAAACATCTTAACATTCCAAGATGTTGACCGTATTACTGTACTACACATAAAAGTGGAATGAGTATTTATAAATGAAGTTATTGCTTCCAAACATTTAATATTAGCAAGTGAAACAGAATTTTTCAGCTTTAAAGCTACTTCACCAGGATGGCTGATTGTAATTCCAATTGTGAAATGAAACAAAAAAAATTTCCGACCCAAATGACCCTGGACCAAAAGGTTTCACACCTCTTATGATTGCTTGTAAACATGGATGAGATGAGAATTTGAAAGAACTTTTAGCAATGGAAGATCAGAATATCGATGATATGGAGGATGATCATGAAGAAGTCATTAAGAAACCAAGAGTTGCCATTGATGTTAAGAATACGCACACTAAGGCAGCAACATACTATGCTGCTAAACACGGACACCTGGTAGGCACTGGTGTTGTTGTTGGCTATGTACACTTGTCAGTGGCAGGTACAGTGACACTCAGAGATAAGCGAACATTGCAGTGTGAAGGGCATCTACCTAGTACACATTTTCTCTAATGTGTACATGTGTTTTCTGCGACACACGCTTACTTTGTTATTCATATAACCAAAATCTCTTTAATATGTGATGCATTGTTCATGGCAAACAAAACATGAGTTCAGCTTAATCCAAAAAACAATTAGTAAAAGCACACTAAGCAAAATTCAAATCACAACATAGTGAATTACATGTACATGTACATGTAACAAGCCAGCTGAAAATTCTACCATCCGCAATACAACTTTGTACCACGTATACTACCTGTGAAAATTAGGTCTACTGATGTTGTAGTTGACAGGTAAATTTAAACACCTTCATATCAAACCAAAACTATGCTCAAGAATTTTAAACTCAATTGCTGGAATGTGACACTGTATCATGACATGTACATGCTGTTGTAGCTTATACCAAATGAAGGTCACACTTTTATCAGGTGGCTTATAACAATAAGTGCAAGTATCACAGTAAAGATACTGCGGTGGATGGGGTTGAACCTGAATATTGCCCTTGTCCTGTAAAATAGGGTTGACTACGCCTACACGACTTCTACGGTTCGTGACATTTGTACATTTGCTGTTCTCTGTTCGGTCACTCAACCTTTCTTGTCGCTTCATTCGTGTTCATGAAGGGCACTTCATGTTGTGTAATAAGGAGGAATTTTAAGTGGAGTTGAGCCGTTAGATAGTGCTATGGCAGATTTATATAGGTCATAGGTCTGAATGGTTATCGCTGTTATCTGAATGTCGACTTGTTGAGTTTGACACCTCTGTAATTTGCCATGTGTTTATGCATTGTTTAGGCTCATTTCTATTGCAAGATATATTTTTAAGTCTCCATGAATTTGCTTTTGAGGGACAAATTATGAAATTTACTGTGAACATGTCGCTTACTTGCATTCTATATTGTGACGCCGGGCCCAGCTGTGATTAGAGCTGTTTGCAAGCACAGTAGGTAGACCCTTATCACGGATATCATACTTGTTCTTGTACGTTTTCCTTTGGAGACGCCGTAGCTTTACTTTGAGAAAGCTATACGTTTGTCTAGTGACATGCTTATGTTTCTTGCAGCTATCTGATCAAGCTTATGTTTTTCTTGCTCGATATATAGGTTTATTCCTCCTTTGGTTGTTCTGGCACCACATGATTCAAATGTAGTTGTTTACGTGCAAGTCCTTTTGACTGTTTTGCGTGTTTTATATGCCATTGTTCGGCTTAGTTCAATTGCTGTATTATGCCTCAAAGCCGTGGCTCCTTTATACATAATAAGCCTAATATTATTATAGTCTTGCACCTCTCTAGCCCTTATGTTAGCAGGAATAATTCTACATGTGGACAATACTTAAATAGGAATGAAAATCTGATGTATACTCTCTCACAGATGGCTTTTTATTTCTATTAAGTTTTTTTTCTTGTATTTCATTGTAAAAGAGTGTATAATTAATAAACAACAACAGTGAGAGGTGTTCCAGATCATCAAGACGAAAAGAAAAAACAGAAAGATATTTCTGGGTTAAGGCTCAATTCTTTCTAGTCACTTTTACACTGAGCAGTAAAAATATGGTCATCCAACGTCAATTGAACAGAACTGAGTCTACACTTTAAATACATTACTTACCCAGTGTGAAAGAGTGACAAAAGCGGGCCATTTCTCCATTATTTGCATTTTGCTTCCACATTCGACCAACTGTAAACGTTTGAATTTCGAAATTGGACGAACTAACTTGCAGTATAATGTTTATCTATCCTTTTCGTACATTTGATGAAGCCAGGTATTCACATCATCTTATACACTTTACGTGGACTGCACTACTGTTACTATCGAAAGCTAAGGTACAGAAAATTCTCTGTGATCAACTCTGAGTTCACATGGCCACCAGGCGACTGTTTGGAACACGTGACTTAGTTTGGTCCCGTGATCAAAATGTACGGGAGCTCACGTGAGCTACTCGCGCTCACGCGAGTATGATTACTCCGACAGAAAACAAATCGCCAAACTAATACTCTCCGAAATTTTAATACAGTAATTTATTATCGGGTGATTTGAAATCACCCGAACACTTAGCAAGAGAACTCGAATTTTCGTGGCACAGATGTCTCGTCTCTTTAGAGCATGGAAACCAGTTAGCGGCGCAAGGGTTACTGGGAGAAACAAAATGGTGGAGACCAGTGTGTCTGGTATCGATGTCTCAATTTCTAGTATTTCGTTGTGAAAATGTCGTTCTGGGCATTTTTAATGTGTCAGGTGGAAACTAGTGAAAGTTTGTAAGGTTTATTTCCTTGTGGTCTGATCAACAAAACCTTCGATTCGCTGTACAAACTGCCAGGGTCATCAAAGTTTTCTGGAGCTTGACAAGTAGTTGGTGAAATTTGAAAGGACGTGTTCTTACGCAGGAACTTAGCATGCGATACTCATTATGGTATTGGAATATTTTGCCTGACTGAGGCAGGAGAGCATCAAATCGATTGGGTCCCTGAAGAGGACTGAAATTGACAGTGGAGATGCCAAAAATGGCACATAAGTCTACCAAGATAACCATTTTTATAATTCGGGAAGCATTGTAAATTAAAGGCATGTAAATGAGCTAAATTATTTTTAATTTCCCTGTTGTTTGAATAATTTATGGAAAATATACAAACATTTCAAATTAAATCAAGATATCTTAAATTCAGAATTTTTGTCACTGTGAATATATTTTTATTAGTTTTGTTTGATTTTTTTATTGTGATATCTTCACTAATATTCATGCTACCTTGCTGGTGTTTATTGTTATTATTATTGTTATACTGTAGCAGTAACTGTTCAGTGTTGTGGTAATTCTTTCCTTAATAGTATTTTTTTTCAATGGTTTGAAATCTGGCCCAGGTTGTTCGAAAGACGGTTAGCGCTAACCCAGGTAATATATATTTTTTGTATAGAAATATCTTTGACTGCTTATGGTGGTGTAGTTTTAAAATGAATCAAACTCAAAACTGAAAGACAAACAACATAGACAGAAAACTGGAACAAAATGTTACAAAAATGAAAGTAATTAAAATTCTCTCTAATCCTGGGTTAGTTTAACCAGGCCTTGAACAACCCGGCCTTGGATATTTGAGACTGTGGTGACTTAATTATGTACCAGTATTGGTACAATGTTGGTTTATTGCAAGAGATATATGGAGAGACTGTTGCTAAGTTTAAATTTATTTTACTCAAGTGAAATAAAGTATCCTCAAGTCGCCTTAAATCGCCTTAAGTCGCCTTAAGCCGCCTTAAGTCGGCTAAAATCGCCCTAAATTGCCTAAAGTTGCTATGATTTTTCTGCCAATGTTGTTTAAGTTGCCTAAAGTCGACTTAAATCGCCCAAAGTCACCT
Organism: Orbicella franksi; assembly: GCF_964199315.1. Classification (NCBI taxonomy): domain Eukaryota; kingdom Metazoa; phylum Cnidaria; class Anthozoa; order Scleractinia; family Merulinidae; genus Orbicella; species Orbicella franksi. The sequence goes on from NC_138145.1 coordinate 28,747,980, forward strand.
TAAGTTATGGCGACTTAAGGTGCCAGAGTAGGCCTATTGGGGTAACCTAGTCAATACACATGTACCAAAGTATTGTGATGGACTAGTCAACAGGACCACATTCAGACAAAATTGTATGCCAAGTTGTTTCATGCTACAAAAACTGGATTTTAGGTTTCAGTGAGACTTTTGTCACTTGTAACTGAGTTGTACATGTTCCATAATAATATCAGAAGTATAATGTAATGTACATGGACATTTTAACAATCATTTTCAGTTTTGTTTGGCTACAAAGCTTTTTATGAAGTTGAATTTCAGAGGATGTCAAAGATTGTTTTCCTTTTGTTTAAACAGAGCACCATTAAGTTGCTAGTTACAGCTGGTGCTAACATAAATCTTCAGACTGGCTCCTTCAGAGGAAATGTTTCAGCCTTGATGCTGGCAGCTGTTAAAGGGTATCTGGATGCTGTTAAAGCACTTGTTGAACTCAAGGCTTCACCTGACAAGAAAGGTAGATCATAACAAGCACATGGTGTTTAATCAAGAAACTGTGGCTGTATCTAGATGTGATAATATTAATGATATCAATTTTGTATCAAGCTATGCACTTCCTACATACATGTAGTCTGAGGTACCAGTGAACCTTTGAGACAATCAGGTCTGATCCAGAATATGTATTTCCATTTTATTGCAATTTTTAACTTACCGGTACTCCTGGTGCCATTTATTTCTGTATTATTTATCCATCATAGGTAAATGGAACAAGACAGCCTTGATTAATTTTATGCAGTGAAGAATGGCCACTCACCAGTTGCAGCATACCTTCTCAGGATCGGTGTTGATCCATGTGCTGCAGACACGTCTGGTAACACTCCAGTTCACTATGCTGCAGCATATGGCTGGCTGCATTGCTTGAAAATGCTCATAAAAGCTGGAGCAGATCCAAATGCTGCTAACCAATGGAAGGCAAGTATAGTGGTCTTGAATCTAGTTTTGCAGAACTAATGTAAGAAATGAGTGGCTGCTGAAAGTAACTGAGAGCTATTTTTCAGAAAATGCACTGATACATCGCTAGCGCTACTTGTGAACTAATGTAATGAACAACATCTATGATAGACAGTTCAATGCCGCAATGTCGAACATTTTTTGTTAGGAAAATGAAAACATAACACTTGTCAAACCTTTGATTAGTACAATTTTCTGTGCATGGCATATAATTAAGTCTTATTCATGTAGCTTCATGCCACTCATTTAGATGTTCGGTGCCAATCAATTTTGAATCACTGATTTTTCAGGTCACTCCACTAGCCATTGCTCTCATGAAAGACCAGATGCCTTGTGCTGATTATCTATTAAGTCTAGAAAATGTTGATGTCAACTTTCCTGATGACTGTGGATGCACTTTGCTCTGTCAAAAACTCTGCTGTTCAACTCTTAATGAGGTGTTGCTGCAGAAGGTGACCTTTCTTGTGGAGAAGAAAGGTGCAGACGTCAACAAAGCTGATATTGAGCAATGGACACCAGTAGGTTACAAGTTTGTTGTGAAAGTGCTAAGTGCTTAAGAGATTTAAAGTACTCTTTTCCAAAATGAGATACTTTGAACTGATTTTTTGTATCAGTGCCATTGAGATAAATACTGGATAGAGTTGGAGTACTTTACTTTTGGCTTTAATCACAAGTTAAAAAATGCAAGGCATATTGTTAGCATGATTTTTCTTACAAAATTGTTCTCAGTTGTGGGAAATGATACCCTAATTTTCTTTGATAGGCAAGCTTAAGGGTATGCAAAGTATACCTGTCATTCTCACTGATGTTGCCTAAAATTACATACTCTGTCGTTTTATTGGACATATTCTGTAACCTTCCAAACGTTTAGTCCTCTTAGTCTATTGTTGCAGGACACCTGTATAAGTTACCAGCTATTCAGTTTCTTGTTTTTAATTTATACTTGGTTTACTCCTGGATGTGGAAAGGTTGAACTTATTGAGTTTTAAGGATGCATTACTCAGGCCAAGAGAGTATAGTTGCATTGGGATAGAGGTTAAGTATGGCAAATGTCCTGGTCATGTATAGTTTATGGTGCAGGGGGATTCCCATGTGGTCATCAAGTTACCCATTTTCTGCATTTTGGGGATTTATTTATGTTTGTTGTTTGCAGCTTCATTACCTGGCCACAAACTCTATTTTTGAAAGACAATCACGGGTAAGTCTTCTGTTCAATGTTTCAGATTTTTTGAGAACCATCTTTTTTGGACTTGTTTTTCCTGTTGAAAGACATTTTGATTAGACACCTACATGTAGCCACATTTCCATTAACAAAAAAAACATCATCGACAGAAATGAGTAAAAGTAAAAAAAAAAAAAAAACTTAGTTAAAATAAGTAAATTTAGAATCATTGGTTTGGAAATGTTGTTGAAACGATGCGCTTCACAATAGTGCATAGAGTTTATTTCATCTACGTTTAAAGGATGACCAGCATGTGGTAATGTAGCAAGAAGTGTTTCCCACAAGACACCCAGAGTTCAAAGAAAAATTGATCCCCTTGCAGTAGCATTGAGATGTTCTTCATTTGCAAACAAATAGCTTGCTTCCATTTTCATAGAATGCGAGCTTGTCGTATACTCTACCTCCAATACTGATGATGCCACTGGTGGAAGTGTCATGTCAACTGGCTAGATTCTTCATATCAGCTGGGGCAGATGTGGATGCCATCAACAAAGAAGGTCATACACCTATTACGGTCGCCATTTTACAGGTGAGTTTCTTCAATAATGTCATCCCAATTGTCAAGGTTGCCCACTGGTAACCAGTAATGGTGAACCTTTTTAGTGATGATACACGTTGTATCATAAATTGACAATGTCTTCGTCATTGCTTTTACTGTAATTCAGAAATTTTAGTAGTCAATTCAGATGATACTTTCTGTTAATTGTCATCTAGCTAGGCCATGCTAGTGATGCCCGCTTTTCTTGGGTAGATAGAGCATGTGTTAATGTGTGTACCAGGTTTGCAGATTTGTTTTTGCGAGAAGCTGATGTTACATAGATTGTGATTTTGTGTTGATTACCAGAAATTAAATCCCAGGAATTTCGTGGATTAACTTCCCTGGCCCCAGTTAATTAAAAGTAGAGGACAATGCAGGTTGTTTTACCAACATGCACCCACTGGACAGTGATTTACCTGACAAATAGTGTTATCTATCGTTTGACCCTGTAGTAAGGGCACAGAACTACACAGGAGGATAACGATAACTACAGTGATATTCAGATATGTGAAACCTTTTCAGAAACAAGGGCAGGACGATTGATATGAGTTTGTTGTTTTGTGTTGATTACCAGTATTTGAACAAAATTTATTGAAACAGGAACATTAAACCAGGAACATGTAGATGGGACTGGTTTCGGTTAAGGGTTGGATTTTTACTCTTACCATATTAATCAAACTTTGATTTATAATCTAATCCAGGTGTTATCTGGGAACCAAACTGAGCAGCGTGAACAGCAACAGAAGCACTTTAAGTCTTTGGTCATGAGAGCAAGCAATGAAATGATGGAGAAATTGATTGCTGGAGGAGCAGAAATAAATTGTGTTAGATCAGATGGCCTCACGCCTCTTATGCTTGCACTTTCAAAGGTAGATAAATATAATGTCTTTATAACTAACATGGAGAAACTTCAATGATGTATGTGCAGGAATAACTGAACCGTACATGTATATATGGGAATACTATGAATGCACTGGGTATAAATTATCTGATAAATGAAAACTAGTTGATGCCCAGTGATAGCAAAATACATGTATCTCAGATAGAGGAATGCATGTTCATTTGGTCTAGAAGTCATGTCTCTAAGTCCTAGCACGGATTTCTTTACCCCAAGGATCCAATTTTCACTACAGGGCTAGTTATCCAGCAGGAGATTTCATAAGGCATAATTTAATGGTTCGCATTTTCCTTATGTAACTGTAGATGTAGTGCTTGACTGGTTCTTGTGATGTCAAACAACCTTTTTATGCTTCCAAGAATCATTATAATTGCTTTGTCATGAAGCAACCTCAATTGAATATTAGTTTGCTCTGTTCACAGGGAAATATGGACCAATTTTCTATGCTTCTTGATCACGATGCAGATCCCAGCATAGGTCTCGCGAGGAGTGGAAGAAACCTCCTTCACATGTTAGCTACTGGGTGTACTGAGCATGACCTTAGAAGGTACATGAAGATTGTTCTAAAGAAGGTATGAATGACGAATAAATTTAAACCAGCACCCTTTGGCTCTATCATAATTATTACTTCGGAAAATGTTGGCCAGAATTCAGAGACTGAACCAAGTCTGGAAATCTGTTACTTTAGATATTTCTATCATGCAGGGAAAACAATTTCTTCCTTTTCAGTTTGAAAATCTGACCTAAAATTGTGTGCTCCATTATAATTGTTAATTGCACATCTTTGCCTTGTTAAATGTTAGACCAGCCCAGAAAATCTCCAGGACATGGCCAATTTGGTTGATAACAATGGCTTTACACCTCGTCTTCAAGCCTGTGAGACTATTGCTTCATCGCCTCCCAACAAGGTGAAGTTATTTCATTTGTAGGGTTAGTTAAATGTACTTTATGTTAGTGTCACTATAACGAGGGAGCGGGTAAGCAAAGCAAGGTAAGCAAAGTCTGTTATCATTTGATGGATGTTTTCTTGCCTTTAATTATGTCTGAGATCTCTGTTACCTCAACGTAACTGTTTGCTAACAGTCCTCTTATTGTGTTTTTTGCAACTTGCTGTGTTCCATATTCAATCAGTTGTGAATTACATATTGTTCCATTGTTCACCTCTCTAATGAGGTTAAATGGAGTATTTCATCTGCTAATAACTGAAAGCTTGAGAAATAACAGCAGGTCATCATTTAAGTGTTTTGCAGTATACAGATGCATTTAGAAAACAAACATTTTAAGGTTCGAAAAGTTGAAAATAGGTTATAAGTTCCTGGTTAAATAAACACTGTGTTTCTGGATTTTAGGAAATAACTGAATTTGCCAAGGAATTTGTCAAGGTAAACCACAATTTCCTATTTAAACTATGCATGCCTGTGATTCCTATCTGTACTTTGATAGATAATAAAATATGATTGATTTACAACACTCAAGACTTCTTCACATTCTGGAGATTAGGCGTATGACATTGCATTTTGTTTTTATCACAGACTTTGATTGACAAGTTTGGCTGCAGTGAAAAAGCAAGAGTTGGGAAAATCAACAAAAGCCCAAATGTATGTGATCATGATTGTGGACGATTCTCTCTGTCATTTGTTGGTTAACCTTATAGCTGTCCATTCCCGCAAACATTTGCTTGGGATGCAAGGTGTACATGGTAACTCGTGCCATTACATGTAGAGTACACTTTTTGAGGCTCACTGACGGAGTAAAACAAAGCAAATGTGTTTTTTTTGTGTGTAAAGTACGGCATTCATTTCATTCAGGTGGCTCTCTCTGTAAGCTCAGCCATTTTCAATTCCTACAAGAAAGACTTGACGCTTGAGTTAACAAATTCCACACTATCTGATGACATGTCCAGCACTGCAGAGATCAGTGTAGTGTGCATTGTTGTAACCTAATGTTGAACAAGCAATCAGAAACGCCTCAGGGATAAGCGTTCTATTACCGAAGTTTAAAAATGCTACACATGAGATGTGAAACTTCCAAAACTTCTAAACGAACCCTAGAAACGTTACTGCAAACTAGCTACAATCTTTAGTTGACGAAAGACGTTGATACTGGGTTAAGGTCCTCTAGTTTTCATTGAAGTTAGTATTGGCGGAAAGGTCATTAATAAAAATTTCAAAGGTTGCAGGTTTACAGTTAACTCAAGGGCACTCTTGTTCATCTATAAAATTAATAATGCCAACTCTGTGTAACGGCGTAACGGTGTAACAGTATATGCAGTAATTGATGTTACTTCATTGCTTATGGAGGCTTTCGAATTTGTGTTCATGTCATTAGGTGTTGTTGAGAAGTCCTGAAACTTTTGGCTTAAAGAAGGAGAACGGTAAGGAAACACTGACCATCCATAAACGTCAGAAACGTAGTGTGTGGAATGGCGGCAGTGATGACGACGATGATGATGATGACGATGATGACGACGATGATGATGGTGACGATGACGACGACGATGATGATGATGACGATGACGATGAAGATGAAGATGACGGTGACGTAGAAGAAGATGCTGAAGAGGAAATTTCAAATGGTATACAGAACAACCTGTAATGTTACAACAGCATTTTTAAGCATAAAAGGGATGATAAGAAATGATTAAAACAATTTGCTTCTCTTCCAACAAATCATTTACTGCTAGCCAAAAGTGTTGCACAGAGTGCAAAATTGTACCAAAGTGAAGTTTTACTGATCAGTGACTTAATCTTATCACCATAAGTGCTTTTGCTGTGGACAAAAACTGTAGGATTTGTATAATGTAACTACCATTAACTTGTAAACTACCTTTATTGAACTAATTTGCAGTCATTAATATACATACTTAGTTCCAAACCAAGCCTGCTTCCAAACTTCATCTTGGTTGATCTTTCAAAGCTAGTTCCGTCCCGTCCGTAGGAGGTCTCGTTAAAACTGTTTGCACGCCTGTGAAGAGTTGTATGACTTGCTCAAATTTTTCACTGAGCAATCTCTAACCATTTTTGAGATGTACAGATATTGCTCAAATATCATCCACTACGACCGAATTTTCCTTCTTTTGTGGAATGTGGCAATTGACTTTTTTCTAATTTTCTCTCTTCACAGAAACAAGTGACGCAGAAAATGATTATGGTGTCACAGGTTGGTAAAAAAATTAGCAGCTTAAACAAACCGTGACGGCGACACCAACTAGGACGTCACCAAACTAAAGGTTTAATAAGTAAAACAATGGCTATGCACGTGTGTTATAAATCATTGAATATTTCTTAAACGTCCTCTGCAATACAGCAAGGTGAAATGACCAAGTTCTGCATGTTTTGGAGGACGGTCAATTTTTCTTGTTTTCAATTGGAACTGAACGCTCAGCTGACATTTCACTTTAAGCTTACTTGAACAAGCTCTGAGCCTAATATTCGCACTGAACAGTTCTAGACAGTTGCCAAATTCGAGGGGAAAACATAACTTCATTTTTTTGCTAGGTGTTGTCCTCGGGTTCGCCGGACGTCGTCACTTTGCTTAAGCTCCCAAATGTCGTCTTTGAAGGGGCACCATTATAAGCATGACTTCGAAAAATGATAACCGGAACGATGAATTTTCATCGGTGAAACCGAATTACATGTATGATGGCCTTGGTTTGTTGAAACCTCCTATATAAGTGCACTGCAACTTATTGCTAATATATGTTGAGCATGCAGAAGTTGTGTTGTCAAATGTAAAAAACTCTGACTGATTTTGTCCTCATTCTTTTGTGGTTTCTTTGAAAAAAATCGCCACAAAGTAAATTCTTGCAATTTGCCCCCACTCAACAATATCACTAATATCTCAACTCGACCGTTATTTTCGCATCGTTTTCACCGAGGACGCAGCAAAATTGCCGTGAAACATGTAAATGTTTTCGTCAATAAATGCTTTGATAGACTACAAAAGGTAAAATTAGAGGTGTTAAAGTTCTAAAGTACTAAGATACTACAGTGTATTGCCCCGCTACACCGGAATTCCAGCTCAGCTTTGGCGAGCTGTGCCAGGAATTGTGAAACGTTTCATATTCATGTAGTAATCAAGCATTGTGCTGAATTAATTTTTTTTTTTCTCAAAATTCAACGAAGTCAACGATGCAAAGAGTAGGACGGCGAGTACCACTAAGTCACTAAGTTACCAAGGTAATCATAGTTACTATTGAAACTCGTCAAAGTAACAGACTAAAGGATGGTTCTATTTTTTGTCAGGACTGTTCTCTTGCCTTCACTTCCTTGTTTATGAAAGCTGGAATTTTTATCCATTTTTGGAGCTGATGCTGGGATACGTGAAAGATGACCAGTCTGTTATCAACTGCTTTGACTGCCATGGCCGCACACCACTTCATTTAGCAATCAAGTGGAGAAATGCCAAAGCTGCTAAACTTATGGTACAGTTTTATCTTGTTTGGATCTCATGACCCATGTTTTAGTCTATGGTAAAGTAAATTGAAAAACGTTTTTATAATGGAAAAAAAAAAAAAAAGAAAACCCAGAAGATGACAATTGCCAGTGTTTTTTTTTTCTCTTTTTTCGGTTTGGCAACCACCATTGCTGTAAACAAAAGACAATAAGGCCCAGTTCAGAAGCCGAACTTTTCATGAGCCGAACTTAATTCGAATTTGGACCGACCCAAATTATCAAAAGTACACCTGTTGATTCAGACGTCGAACTTAATTCGTCGAACTTTATTTAGTTTAAACCAAAACACATCGAAATGTTAGCAATTTTCAGGCAAAGTAAAAACTGCTTGTAAAATACGTTACAATAATTTAGACATTAGGTTCGGCTCATAAAAAGTTCGACGTCTGAATCAAAGCCGTTCCAAAGCCGAAATTACCGGCTGAACTAGGCGGGAAGAACGGCTGGGCCTTTCCAAATTCAAATAGCTGTTCTTAACTGATTCAGACGCCGAACTTTTCATGTACTTAATTCAATGTATTTGGTTCGGCTCATGAAAAGTTCGGCGTCTGAACTGGGCCTAAGCGATGACTAAGTCCTATAAAAACAAAAACTGTTTATACTGAACCCCAAGTAATACTAGAATAAGTTGCCAATCCAGGATTAAGAGTCAGTTTAATGTGCTCTCAGTAGTCCCTCCTCTTAGTTGCTCTTGCCTGACATTTTAAACTTTGCACAATGTCAAACTAACACTCCGAAAAACCCTTTTGAAAAGACAAAAATAAACGTCTTGGTCATAACTTTTATAGATTGCATTACTGTTGATCACCCTTCAAACAACTGTGCGTTGAAGTAGTAATAAATGATATTTTGGTCTTTAGATCGATAATGGTGCAGATGTAAATATCCGGTCCTTGAATGAGAAGGAAGATGGATTAGCTACACCCCTGATTCTAGCTGCAAGGTGCGAGAAAATATTTAATGGCTGTGCTGATTATTAGTCTGTGCCGGTCAGGTTTATTTGGAGTATGACGCTCCATCCTCACTACACTGGAGAATTTTGAGAACGCAGCTTTATTTCTACGGTTAGGCCCACTGTCCACGCTAATCTGTCACGAAAACGGAGCTTGTCAAAAACGCTCTTCAAACTGGAGGAATTTGAAAACGCTGGCTTTGCGTTTTAGTGTGGACGGAAAACATTTTTAAAAACGGAGCTTTTCGAAAACGATGACGTGACGATAATTATGTGTTTTCCTTGTCGGAGTTTCCTCACACACAAATCCAAAATGACCAGCGATTGTTGCGTTTTCAAATGGAGAGTGAAAACACCGATTTCAAATTTCTCCAGCGTAGTGTGGACGGGCCCTCAGTGCTTAGGCAGTTTTTCTGGCTTTTAGTTAATTGCAAGCAAAAAGGTTTGATAAAAACACTTTTGATGGGGGTCAAATGTATTTAGTAATCCTGTTCTGAGTTCGAGATTGATGATGTTCACAGATTGTTTTGCACTTAGTGGAAAGCTGATAAAATGTGATTGGGAAAAAACCCTACACAGAATACACTTCACATGGACATTTCTTATAAGCAAGTTTAGTTTCAATTTTGTCGTAATTTTGAATCAAATGCAGAGGCACGATTTGTGTAAAGCTATGATGACATTTTTGTTTTGTTTTGAAGGCCAGCCAATGTATGTCTCACTACCCTGCAAGACTTGTTACATGCTAAGGCAGATCCTAATATTGCTGATAACGTCGGACGCACCGCGCTATCATGGGCAGTCACCAACAAGATTGGTATGGTACCCTTTGCTGCTTATTATACAGTTGGTCATTTTGGTCAACGGAGGCCAAACTTTAACTCTCCACAAAACAAGAAACTTGATTGCATTTTTCATTTCAATGTCCCATTCTTCAGTTTAGCATTTTACCGTGATTTTTCAAATATCAGGAGTCTTTAAAGGACCCTAGTCAACCTCAAATTTTTTGCAAGTAATTTAATCATTTTGGCTTTCGTTTAGGTGCACTTCAAGCAACACTGTAATTGCCTTAGTGGAAAGTTTTAGTACCTTGTCTGTAGTGTCAAGTTAACATTGGATTGTGCCTTCTTATTTTCTGTCCCAGACACCAACTCTACCCCTCTGAAGCTCTGCACAGCATTACTTGACGGGGGTGCTGATGTGAACAGTGCAGATAAGAAACAACGGACTCCTCTTCATTATTCCATAAATTATACAACAGGAGGCTCTGAGACAATCACCGAGGTGGAGGATTTGTTGATCAAATATGGAGCAAACACAGTTGCACTGGATTTGCACAGCAGGATCCCTCTTCACTACGCATTTGTGAAAATGAACAGTGGGTGAGCTGGCTGGTTAATAGTCTCCTGTTGTACCTAGGTGTCGAGCATCAAGCTTTTGAAACCACATTAAGTTGTATTTGCTGTACTTTTTCCTACAGACACACCGATTACACTATGTCTGATCTGTTTTCTGTTTATTGAGGTTGAGAAGATATATCAAACACTCAAGAAAGTGTTTGACAAGTTCATTACCAAACGCCTCCAAGCTCGTCAAAAGTGTTCCGATACGTGTCGTATTTCAACTTTCTTCTCGGTCTTTGGAAATGTGTTAAACACGGCCTTTCGTGTTTGATATGCTGTATTACTTGAAATGCTTGCAAGCCACGTGAGCTTATCCCGGTTTCTGTAGCAGGAAGTGACCAGGAGTATTCTACTCCCCCTGGATAGGATGCTAGTCCATCGCAGGGTTAACCCCTTGAATTGTCGAGGCATTGTTTTGTCAGAAGCAAATAAGCATGCAAATTTTCATAGAAACACTTAAATGCCTTAACACACAATAAACTGTATTTGCTGTTTATTTTCCCACAGGCACACCGATTACAGCATGTCTGATCCGATATCTGTTGTCAGCCTGCTGTGTGAGGCAGTAACGGAGCAGGGTAAAGATGCCAAGACACAGGTCAACCATCAGGACAACTTTGGACAGACACCTCTCCACAGGGCAGCTCTCAGGGGTGCCACAATTTGTTCTCTCAATCTTCTTCAGGTAGAGAAATATCTAATAACCCTTGATGATAGTTTTGTTCTCATCCATCAGCTAGGAGAGTTACCTGAAATCTGAGCGCAATAATTTTGTTGGAGTTAACGTCATTCGCCTTTACGTTACGTAATATGAGCAAAGAATTGAAACACCAAAATGTTTCCCAATGGGTTTTAGGAAAATTCAGGAATTTGGTTATTAATGCGTGGATATTTTTTAAGTAAGCAAGTTTGAAATCATCGACAATCCTTTATGGCCCTCATCCCCAAGCTATTAAGGGTTAATTAAGAAAAGAGTTGTTGTCTTTGGGGAGGAGAGGACTGACTTATCTCCAGCAAGTCATTTTGAGGGGGGCGGGGGAGGGTCCTGACAGAGGCGAATTTGTAGTTTCTATTAATTAACGAATTACATAACAGAAGGCTAAATTGTCTTCCGTGGTATTATTAATGATATCTATTCATGCAGAAAAATTCAATTCCTGTCATTCTTTCCACAGAAAGGGGGATCACTTGAGATTAAAGACAATGACGGGAACACTCCACTGTCATTAGCTCTTCGTGAGCGTCATGATGGGTACTGTTATTGCTATTTTAGTAATCTAGGCATGTATGATTTCGAGCTTCGTCCTCAGAGTTGTGTTCTTGTTGTTGCTGTTTTAGAACAGAAGCTAATGTTGGATACCGTTAAGAGTACATTCAATGTTTTTCTAAAGAAGAGGAGATTCGTTGTTCTGATACAGCGTTTTGCATTGGCCAAAGTGGTGTTACATGAAAAAGCTATTTCAAGAACACACCAAAACAGATATAGCATCCTTGAAACTTGGCTTAAATTGCTTCTCTCTATACGTTTTGCTTCTGTGTGGCCCATTGAAAGCCATTTTGATCTAGATTAGTACACCAAAACCAAAAACATCATTAATTTTAGCAATTCTTAAGAAAACCGCAGTCGATCGATGACACTAAAAGTTGCCCTCTCGCACTCATTCGTTACTTTTGTTGTAAAGCTGTTCTGTTTTCCGTACGTTAGTTGTGCCATGATGTTTATGCAGAGTAATGCACCACCATCTTGTCCAGTTATAAGACCCCTTACACCAGAGGACTGGAAAACATATGAAAAATAGTGAGTCATTCAACAATCATAAACATTAATGGAGCTGAGTAACGGTTTGCGCATCTGAATGTTTCAAGTTCGTCGTTTGTAATCCGTGTTAATCTTCTCCATCCTTAACCAGCCATGTTCCTTTATGGTTTATTATTATCTCTATGGTGATTTTCTATCTTAGTAAACTTCTATTTTCAGGTTTCCTTAAATTTCAAGGTAATTTTATACGTGACCAAAAGAACTCAAGAAACTGTGATTGAGCTCCTTTAAAGGTCACTTGGAAAGTTTGATTCCTAGTGTTAGTCTGATGGCAAGGTGTGATTGTTATTTCGCAATACTCTCACTTCTCCATCCATCAGACGTTCACACCAGGTGAACTACCGATAGCTGTTCCTAATTTAAAACCAGTCACTATGCTGCTCTTTTTATTGAACGTTTTGGCTTTCTTTCATATACTGGAGATGGTCCTTGGCTTTACTAAGGTTCGATCGTTTTTGTGCAGGTTAAAGTTGTAGAAGAGTTGCTAAATACTGTTTAATTAGCTGACTATCTGATAACGAAACTGTGATGATCTTATTCTTAGTATTTATAAATATATAAGCTTTTTCAGCGTCCAGTCCCAAGTGTTTTCACCGTGTAATGTTTCTCAAAAATTAGGTATGTACACTTGCAGGTGCATCTGGCTTAGTCTAGTTCATGATGTCTTTCTACAGGAAAAAGAAATATCGGTGGGTGTGGAAGAATGTTGTCGACTTGAAGGAGCCCAAGCCAGATATCAGAACAGCCTTCCGCGTGGTGATTGATAACAACTGGCAGGGAATCGCTTATTTAATGTTGGAGGTAGCCGGACTGGACTTTCTTGAAGCTATACAGGTGAAGTAAACATACCGTTTTACATGTGGATTACCTATTTTCCCAAAGAGCCATTACAATAATACTGTAATGTTGTTAATAACAATGTTGTATTTCAAGGGTTTCTCAGTAAATTTCATCAGCGATTAGCATCTAACTTTTCTGAATTACTGTAATTTCTGAAGGATTCTTATAATAATTAGGACCTTATTTCCATTTCTTATGCAGTATCATTTTGTAAAACATGTAAGTCATTAAACAAACATTTTCTACGCTCGATTTTCTTTTGTGAAAGATGCACGAAAAGCTAAATTTGATGCCTGAATAGCTCAGTTGAATAAGAAGGATTGTGATTTCAGGCAACACTCGAATCGAACAAGCTTGATCTTGCATGGACACTGCTAAGGAAACAAAGAAAAGATGCATCGGTTCAGAAGCTTGATAAGAAAGGACGTAACTTGCTTCATTTGTTAGCCATTCACTCTGCAAAACTGTGGACCCAAGTGGTTGAAAAGGTAAGCGCTATATTGAACTTGACTTCAGCCAGGTTACTCTAAGGGTAGTCTTGTTATAATATAAGCCATTGTGCAACCACATTTGGACATTTGGACAGTCAATATGATTGCTGGAGACGTCAAAACAGTTGGGAATAAGCTTTTTTAAAAAAAAGGAAAATGTAAATATGTAATTTCTTTACCCACGGAGCACCAAGGAGTTCACAAGAACTCGTTAAGAAATGCCCGTGCATTCGGGATCGAATTGGAATTTGGAAATGTTGGTTTTTGAGGAGAGGGGAAAACCGGAGTACCCGGAGAAAAACCTCTTGGACCAGAGTAGAGAACCAGCAACAAACTCAACCCACATATAACGCCGGGTCCGGAAATTGAACCCGGGACACATCGGTGGGAGGCGAGCGCTCTCACCACTGCACCATTCCTGCTCCCCCAATTATCTTTCTGTCAGTCATTAAAGTTTGTATATGTTTATAGCATTGAGTTACATGTGTATTAGTAAACATACTTCAAAACACAAATTTAAGGTAAAATGTTTTTACTCAATCTAGAATAATTCTGCTGCAATGTTCTGCCTCTCAAAGCAAATTTCATTTTGTTAGGAAGCCTTACGAAATTATTGATACATCATCGGAAAAACTAATTTTCATTCATACCTTTAGATAGCCAATCACCTGGTTCAGAGGGGAGTTCCTGCTGGTGCTGTTGACTCACAGGGTGTCACGCCCTTGCATTATGCTGCCTGTAATCATAATTTGGCCTTCTGCAGGTTTTTGTGGGGTATGACCGTTTAGTACATATTACTTTTGTAAGAAATTGTTGTTTGTATGTGCGCTATTGAGAATTTTATTAAAGAACATCTTATTCAACACGTTTGGTGAAAACGGTCGGTGTCCTTCTGACACACAAGGTTTTGAGATACTAGTTATTTCTATTTTCCAGACTCCAAGTTACGTTAGTAAGGCTGTAAGACGTATATAATTCATCTACAAAACATTTGTTGATATGATCCAAGGTATATTTGATCTGTGATAGATTTGGGTTGCTGGCATAAGAGGGAGAGGAAATAATGCCATGTGCACGACTTTTGAAGTGATGTCAAAGATCTGTTCATTTCTGTGCGTCAAAAGATTCTCTGTTCAAATTCTGTTGCGCAGCCAATGTCTTTCCCTTTTGAAATTGCTACGTATTTTAACGTACCGGGTCTCTCTATAGCCTGACCATGGAAGTTACATTGTCTTTGCTGCTTTGTTTTCTTTCAGAACAATCCCCATCATCCTTGGATATTGCTGACAACGACGGAGTCACTCCGTTTGCCGCAGTGTTTTCCAAGACGGAAAGTGGAATAATAACCCTTGTGGAGTAAGTTTTGTTCAAAATATGAAGAGGTCAACAAAAAATCGTTGCGCTCTTTTGGATCCATCGTAAGTGTGGAACAGGTGGTCAATCTTTTTCATGATTTTTGAAAATTGAAAAAATAACTTCAACAGTAAACGTCTGATCTTGAAGAACAATACTTTGAACAGGACAGTAGTCCATTTTGGAAGATGTGGGAGAGATACATGTGGTTTACAATAGCTCGGTACACACTTGAAATCAAGATTCAATTTCCAGGTTAAGACAAGAATTTCGTCCAAGTTATATTTTTATGGAGAGTTTTACCCATAAAAGTAGAAAAAACTGTGGATTTAAAGTAATTCAACGCTATGCAGTGCAATCTTTGTCCCATATGTTTGTGTAATGCGCATGCGTAGTAGGTTGACTCGGCAAGGTGAATTTCTTACAGCGTTTTTTATGGGTATATGTATATTTGTTGAAGTGCTTACATTAAGTAACAATTTTTTTCCTGCAATCACAAGGTTTTTCGTAAGCCCGGCAAACTGCCACGTAAAGAAACTGGACGTTTGTTACAGTGTTCGAGACAGTAAAGGAGATAGCGGGAGCCATGACACCACCACTCCGTTGATTGAGGCCGCGTTGTCAAACAGTGAGAAAGTAGTTACGGACCTGCTGAAACATGGAGCATCAGTCAATTTCCCAAAGGTAATTGACAATACAGCAACAGCTCCATGCCATAATCCAATTCTTATTCCACAGCGATGGAGTCGAAATTAAGTAAGATAGCGTCATGTCGACTTATGTTCATGTACCATTGTCAGACCTAATATTGAGAGTTAGGTTTGTCGATGAGTGTAAGAGCTTGCAAGTGAAAGTTCAGTGAATAATTCAAGCATCGGCCGTGTTTACCAGTCCTAGTCTGTGAATGAAACCCTTGCATGTCACCGACTGTGTGAAAGCTACTGAGTTGTACTTTCATGTAGTGCTGTTTGTTATGTTGTACAAGTTGTTTCTAACGTTTTTAAGTCTGTGAGTGAAACCCTAGTGTGACCATGTAAATGAAGGGTATTGAGAAGTGTTTTCATTTGGGATAGTTTATTAAACATGAAGCACAGTGATGAATGTGGATAAAACTTCTGTGAATAAAACACTTATGTGGGACCATCCAAGTGAAAACTATTCGGGATTACTTAAATAGGGTGTTTCATGTTGAATGCTCTAAAAAATGAAATTTTGGGCCTTTATATTCAATTTTTCACTGTTCTGTTCCAGGCTCTCGGTCAGTGGGGATGATCGAAAAAGCGGGTGGGCGACGAACGGGATAGAGATGACTAACGTCATATATTTAATCTAGAAGCCGTGATGTGAATGATATAATGCAAAGAAACACCATCACTTGAATTGTATGCTCAGACAATTGAACGAATGAACTAATCTATCTGTCCCCACAAGCTTTTAATTTAAAGTTTTTATGTTTACTCAGCACAACGGCCGCACTCCGCTTATGGAAGTTGTCCGTAGCAACATGCTAGACATGGTCAAAGTACTGATTTATGCCACTGATGACAGAGCTGTCTGGGAGACTAAGGATACTACAGATGTCGATCTGTCAGTACAGGACAATGACGGAAAATCCATGATTCACCACTGTGTGCAAAACAGAAAGGTAAGAACAAAGAGTAACCAGGTAACTGGATATACAACCGTTGCTACGATACCATACTGCAAAGTGAACTTTTTGCATAACGCGAAACTATCCGATTGTTGATTATATTCTTGGCTTGCACGTGACATCATGGTCTTCATGTTAGTGGACAAAAGCAAAGGATTTCTAGTTCTTTTCTCTTGTTTGGTTTTTCCATTAAAATCTTTAGGGACTGGTTACGAGCCAAAACGTGTATCTTCCTACTTGTATGTTTGGCCATCACGGAAATCAATAGATCAGTCATTACAGGTTAGTTCTCCAAATAATAAGTGTAGTCTTTTTTTTTCATAGTATGGATCTGCCGAAAATGTCGAGATGCTAAAATTTCTGGCCAGCTTTGAAGCGCCACTGTCTCTCAAAGACTTAGAAGGACACACGCCACTTTACTATGCTAAACAGCAGGGATCTGGCATTATGAAAATTGCGCTGGAAGAACTTCTAGAGAAAGCTGAGGCTAGCAAGGTGAGTAGAAAAGAATGAACTTCGTGGTAGTTTATCAGCTATCTTCAAATGCCGATAGTGACTCCTGTTCACCTCCCCCTCCTGAAAACAAGTCTACCAAATCTTAGTGCAAAAAGGTATCTTGTCTTCTCTCGGTCGTTTACTTCTCTACTATAGACCTTGTATTTCACCTTACAATGTATACCGTTCCCGCTTGGTTAAAGGGCTTCTGGTTCTCTTGATGGCAGAGTTGAGTTGACTTGTACCGTGCGGTCTTCTAATATTGACGTAATATTAACATTAGTCCAATCACACTTGAATTAATTCCTTCCAATAATGGGCCCTTCCAAATGTAAGTTCACCAAGAGACTCTTTCCAGCTTTATATTCCAAGACGATCTGTTTTGTAAGGCCAAGGGGTGGGGATCTCACTGAAACTTCATTGTAGTCGCATTAATACAGTATTTGTGTAAATTGTATCGATCATCTAAGTGCCACAGACGCACTTTTCTCTTTTCAAGTCCTACCAGGCAAGTGATCCATTACATCTGTAGTCGTAAATCTTTGGCTGAACTTGCCACAATTCGACCTCAGGAGTCTCAGGATAAAATAGGCAAGCGAGCGAAGCGAGCTGTGAGGTTTTAGGCCGCAAAGCGACCGAGCTCGGGATGAAGTCGCGAGAGGGTCATAATTAACCAAGACGAAGGACTTTTCTGAAAGTCTAATCGTTGCTTTGTCGCTCCTGTTCATCTCCTAAATTCTTCTATAACAGGACACAGAGGAGCCAATGGAATATGACTCGGGATTTAGTTTTCTTACTTCCAGTGATGGCTTGTGGGAAGGCGTCACGCCATATCCTAAAGCTGATGCAGAGAAAATACTTCAAGATGCGAAGGCACAGGATAAACCAGCCGACGAGGATGACACTAAAGTCAAAGTTGATTCAGCCTTCCGTATGGAAGGTGGAGGGTATGTGTCAGAGATTGTACAGAATGTACACAAGATGTTGATTCAAGCCTGTTTCCTTTAGCTTGACGTTGTAGGTAATCTAGAACGCTTAACTTTTTCTTTAGGTATGTGTATACCCGTATCGGGCCTACAATATTGTAGGCGTATCATGTGTAGACCCCGAAAGCGACGGGGACCGAGAAGATGCGATTTAGAAACGAGAAAAATAAGCCACAATTAGTGTAAAGCCATGTCGGGTGGCATTATTTTACTCTTCACCGCGCAGTTCCTAAATTCAGCGATGTGAAACTATTTGATATTCACCCTACATTGTCCATTAAAAGTACCCTTGACCTCGTTTTGTCATTTGTATAAATATAGAGGTGAATATGCGATGTCTTTAATAAGGTCAGGGTTGAAGAAGCCCGTCTATGGAGCCTCAAAAAAGACTAAATAATTCTATGCCACTAAGAGCTTTCTGAACGAAACTAAAATTAAATCAGAGACGTGAAAAATTTAAAGGTGATGGCCAAGGCAACTTTTTTTTGGAGTTTGTTTCATAAATATATATTTTTTTATTTTACAGGGAAGTATTTGTCGACCCTGAGACTGATGTGCCATATGATATCCTCATGTCCAAAGTTGACGTCAAATATGGAATGTTCGGATTAAATAACTTCTATAAGATGCAGGTTAGGTCTTTGTAGTGAAATACGTTTGCTATTGGTGGTTGATAATTTTAGCGTACGCGTCTCATTCTCTAGCTACATTTTAAGTTGTTACCAAAACTTTGCTTGCTTTCTTCCAGGGAGTGAAACATTGTCTAATCTCTCATAATGTAACATAATGTCTTTGCGCTGGGCAGTGCCTGTTAGTTCGTATACCCGCCTGTTGATTAGCTCTTTGCCTACAATTAGTTCATTCCTGAAGAAATTTAAACTGTGCATGGAAGAACTAAAGAGAGGAACATATTCTCTGAAATGTTGCAACTTCCATTTTAGCAAGGAAAGGGTAAAAAAAAGTGTTCAACTTGATCGGACATCTAGCGTTTGTGATGCTAGCGAAAGCACTCAATCAGTGACTAGGAAAAGTGCTAGGTGTGAAGTACAGTCATTGCACTGATGAAATAATTAAAGACAAAGTGATCTTTCCAGACACGTTTTCTGGAGCGGATCTAGGGGGGATAAAAGACTGAGACATTATAACATGCTGACTAGGCATTAGAATAACGGAAATCCCATTTCTGTGGACCTTCGCATCGCGAAGTCCCTTCTCTAAAATCCTGTACTGTATCCGCTCCAGGTTTTAACTTTAAGGGGTGTTAAGAAAACTGTATGAAATGTTCGAATGAATTTATGTGACAGTAGTTTGAGACAGAAAAAAACTCTATAATTTTCAGATTATCCACCACAAAGCCAAGGACCTGCGGGTGTTATTCAATCGCTGGGGTCGTGTTGGAGACAGTGGGCAGCACCAGAGGACACCTTTCAATGATCCCAACAAGGCTACAACCGAATTCAAGAAGATTTTCAAAAGCAAGACTGGCAATGAGTGGGACAACAAGAACAAGTAAGATAAATAGCTGATAGTCTAGAATACAGATTATCCATGTCATCCATCTGTGTCCCTCGTTCCAAAATGTCAAGTTCGCTTGTTTTAGGGGCCGTTGCATTTTTTTTTTGTTCCATATAACTCATGATTTGTTTGCAAGGCGTATTGTAGCCACGACTTCGCAACTAGTTTATTCCTTTTTTAATTTTACAGTTTTGACAAAAAGCCCAAGAAATATGCCCTTGTGCTGCCAGAAAGGAACCCTGAAAACAAGCGGAAGCGAATGAGTGAGGTTCTGAAGCCGTTCGAACTCACCAAGTGTCCTGCGTCACGTCTTGGTGAAGAACTGCAGTCGTTCATGAAGGCAATTGTGAGTGATTTACAAACTGAAATGAGACTGATCTTAGATGCACCACAAATTTCCTTCCGAAAGTTTCAAATACTGTTATCTCTTGCAAATCCTCAATTTCACGATATGTATTAAATGAATTTGATTTTGTCCGCAATCCTTTTTCCCTTGTCACATCGTCATAAAGCTACTCTTTTCTTTGTTTAGCTAAGCTTACTGGTTGATATCATTTTGATCTTACATATCCCCAAGCCAGTATTAAATTCTTATTATGGATCACGAGCGTGACTGGGTTTTAGATATCAATATGCCTATAAAAGTACCGTGCCAAACTGCAATCCACCTTCTCCTTTTGATGCAATCTTTCCTAATCTTATGGTTTGCACAGAAACCTTCATGTTCTACCAAGTTCTGAAAGGTTTTCAAACCAGTATCACAAAGCTTCGTTGTCATCACATGTTGTTTAGAAGTTTGATTTGTGCTAATTTTCTGATAACGGATTTTTTTTATGCAGTTAAAGTGTACTTGCAGTGGACATACAAACGTTACTGTTGATGACAAAAGAAAACACGTTGTCGTAGAATGTAATCACTTCAAAACGGATGTGGCAGCGAAGCTTCAAGAAACACAGAATCGAATCAACAGCGTTAACTGACATTAGCTGAAGCACCTCTTGTTTTTTTTCTTTTAGACCGATGTTGGAATGTTAAGTTCTGCAATGGATTCGGGCCACTTGAGAATTGACCATGACTACTTGCCATTTGGAAGACTGTCCAGTGAAACCATCGAGAAGGCCCGTCAAGTTCTGACAGAAATCAAGTGAGTGTTGAAATTTGAGCATAGTTTGCAGTGCGCGGATCAAATTTGACGGTTGTTGTTGTAAAATACCATTGCAGACATTATATTTAAGGTGCTGTGAGATTCACTCTAATTTCAAAGAGGATGCTCAATTGCTGACGGCATAGTACTACGATTATCAGTTGAGTACGGCACGACAGAAGTTTGGTGACGAAGTTTCGGACTTAAGATTACCTTGTTGTCACGAGCAACTTACCTCGTTTCCATTGGTAACAATATCAGCAGCCGTGCGTCTCCTGTCGCGTCACCTACAATTTCGCCCGCTTTGCTGCCAATGACGTCAAAAGCCGACAAGTTGCCACTGGAAACGGAGCCAGTTGCTCGTGACAACAACACGATTTTCTCGTTAAAACCTGGTGACCAAACTTTCGTCGCGCCTTACTCAACTGATAATCTTAGTAAGGCAGTGTTCCAAAATGTAAAATGCAATTTAGGCATCATTTACGGTCACGCTCGACGGACTTAACGAAAGAGGAAATACTTGTAGTCTACATAAGTGACCAGTTGAAGCTGGTCAAAGGAACTAAAAGAAAACTGAATTCATGTGAGGTCTGGCATAAGAGACTGTTATCATCAAATGATTCCTTAACAACAGCCATTTGATAAGAATAGTATAGCTTCTCTTTCATAAAGGCTTTATTGACATTCTTTTGTGTTCTTTCAAGATAGATAATGGACTGATTTGTTTCATAACAGAGCAATTGTGGATACTATCGACAGAAACAATTTGGTAGGAACCGAGGACAAATTTGAGAAGGTACACATGGTGTCAGTGTGAGTTCTCCACCAAGTACGACCCCAGAGTTTAACTCCAAGATCGGTCAATGGTTTAGGGCTAGGCACAAAGTAGGGGAATATAAATTGTATCGAAGTATTTTCAACCTGAATCGTCGACGAACTTTGCTAACTATTAATTTGAAGTTGGTCAAGGTAAATTAACCGCCGTGGTGAGTTTACAAACAAAGTTTTTGAGCGTTAGCTCTTCGTTGGATCAAAAGGGAGAGTTATGGGTTGTGTGGTCGTTAATGGAGTATAGTAGGAAGTTGCATTATTGGAGAAAGCATGGTAAGGGAAACACTTCAAGATAGAGTGGAATCCCGATTTCTCGAACCCTCAATTTTTCGAACTTCCCGATAACTCGAACCAAAATTTGTTTCCCCTCCGCAGTCAAACGTTGTAATTTACCCCCGATTTCTCGAACTCTCCGAGTTGTCGAAGCAGTTTTCGTCTCCGTTGGAGGTTCGAAAAATCGGAATTCCACTGTGCATTAATTTCTGTTCTTCAACTCACCATCCCCCTAATTTCCAACAACGAAAGGCAAACGTTCGGAACATGAGCTTTCAAATCAAAATCGTTATCGCTATCAACCCAATAACCGTGTCTCTTTTGCCTATGTAGATTGCCGAGCTTAGCAACACATATTACATGCTGATGCCTATAGCGCGATACACTTATGAACGGATTCCACCTTTGAATGAAGCTCATAATATTGAGCAGCACTTAACAACGCTCTACAATCTGACAGAACTGGCGGAGGCTAGCAAGATCTTGTTAGGAGCTCAGTATCGCTGCAAAGGTGTGTTGCGATTTTTGTACTCGTTACCTCCCGCTTTACCTTCTTTCTTCATTGTTTAAGTTATCGCTGATCTCCCAGTTTCTAAATCAGGTCCTTAAAGGTCTTGAACTTGAGAACCAAAATCCAAATTTGTCAAAACGTGAATTTGGAGCCTGAAAATCCATGTTATCTCTCAAATAGTCAAATATCTCCAAAAAGAAATGGTAACTGTGTCATGTCAGTATAAAATTATGCTCTTTTGTTTAGTCCTTTACAGCTTATTTCTATCACTCTCTGTGCAAGAGCCTCAGAATTCTAATTTGTCTTTGCGCTATCATTGCATTGTCAGGCGGATAAGGGATGAGAATGGGGAAAAATCGACAACAAACACCTTACTCGATTTGCGCTTAGAAATTTTAAGGGTTGCGTAGTATTTTCAGAGGCCCATAAGGAGGCTCAGGGGAAAAATTCAAGCAACGAGTAAAATACTGTCCGTGCCTATTAATTCTCTTTTCATTGAATAAGGGACTTTTTGTTCGACTGCGTTAGTTTCCTGGTATTCTAGGATCCTTTTTGTGTCATTTTTTGACCAAAATTCGGTCCTTCTTAATCGTGCGGTGTATAATCTCATTCCGCTTGTGAGCACACCAATTTGAATTCACCGTGATCTAATCCAGTTGAGTACAAGCCTTCTACGCACACGTTGTAATGGATCGTCATGCACTCCTTCCAACATGGGGGAGGAGCGATTGCGTGACAAGCCCAAAGAACGTCTGCGTAGGAGACTATTAGAGAAGTCAACGGGCGTCATAGTTAATATTGTATGGCTGGACCAGGAAATTCTCAGTATCCTTTCCAGTCGTTCAGATCGTTACACAACGCTCCATCAAAAATAACCACAATAAAGGAGAGTGACAAAATTCTCATAACATACTGTTAACTAAATGCGTATTTTACAGTAGGAAGAAGTCGTATTTTGATCTTGAGTCTCTATGATCCTTTTGTCTCTTTAGAGATAAACCAGTTAGATTATGTGTACAAATCACTTGGATGTCGCTTGGAGTTACTGAACCCAGACTCGGATGAATGTCAACTTGTACTGGAGTACGTACACAACTCACGTAAGTAGTTTGTTCAATCACTTGTTAGCAAGTTGATCATGAAAGGAAGTTTCCTTGGTGTGTTGGTTTTTCTAGCGTTTGAATTTTCAATCGCTTCACTGTTGAAATGTATACGATATGAGTTGGAGAAAATGGTGTATTGAGCTGGTATAAGTTGAGTGTGTTGTAAAACGGTGAAATGGGTACAAGGCTAGCCCGAGACCACGTAGTAAGTACTGCTTGTGCTCTAGTTACGTAGAATGTTTCTTCTTAGTGGGCTATACTTTGTCATCTGGAGGTTAGTAGCAAAGTGATGAGTGTTACGTTTTGTTTCTTGGCTACGTATACCTGGGTACGTTATTGACCACTTTTGCTTTGTCCCCAAGGCGTAAGATACTAGTCATTGCGGCTCACGCGAGAAACTTTGCTTAATTATGGCGTTGGTTGTTTTAAGTCGTTGGTTGTCGCTCATTTGCTGAAGCCATAAAAGAAATGACGATGACCAACGGACCTATCAATCCTTTCCACTCCGCCTTTTGACTACTGCTTACTCAATTGAAATTTTTCTTTAGGTGGACATCAACGCTTTGAAATTAGTGCTGTTTTCAGGGTCTCTCGTTCAGGTGAAGCCGAGCGGTTGGCTAATTGTGGAGTGCCTGGTAACCACCACCTACTGTGGCATGGCACAAAAAGTGCGAACATGATGGGGATCCTCCAGCAGGGCCTCAGGATTGCTCCTCCAGAGGCCTCCCGCTCAGGATGGTCCTTAGGAAAGGTCGGTGATAGTGTAATTTCCGCCAATTTCCTGATGTTAGCTTTAATACATACACATACATACACACACATTGTTTCTTGCACCGCGTGACAACCAAACAGAAGAATTCCAGTCAGACCTCACACGCTTGACACAAGTGCGCGTCGAAAGGCATCTGTTTCTGCGGGTTATGCAAAATCCTTTCAACAAACAAAAGTTTGTCCTTTGTAAACATCGTATCCACGGGGAGTAATCACTAGTCATTTCCTGTTGTAGAATTCAGGCTGGAACAAATTATTCTTTCTACATGTAAACGCACACACACAACTGACCCGTAGGCAGAAAATTGCAATTGCAACACGCACGCATTGCAGACCTATGAGGGCATCTACGGAATCCATATAGTCAAACTAAATCTGGTGTTGCGTTGTTTCTTTCTTTGTTGCATGTACTACAGGGTGTGTATACCTCTGACAGTCTGGAAAAGAGTATGGGCTATATGGATTATGATGGCACAGGATTTGCGCTACTTTGTGAGGTGAGCTTTGAGGAGTGTTGCTAAGTAAAGACCAAGTGTTTCACTTTGTTACCTTCTACATTACATGTAATATATAAACGCAAAAACAACTAAAGTTGATGTGAAATGAAGTGTGTATCTTCTGAACTAATTATCTTTTGCATCACTACGATCAGTTACAAGCAAATAACAGAATTAAACGTTGAATTCATCGCATTGATCGATACGAAACATGGTGGGTTACTTCATATGACCCCTGCGTGCACTGGACACACTCATCGACGAAAGAACCGGTATTATTCGGACTATTTAACTTCTCACAACGCAGTGCAACAGTGTGAGTTGAATACCTCGCGCCACGCCATTTCCCATACTTCAGTTTTTTCATTTACATGCAAATAGACCATTTAACAGTTTTCTTTTCAGTGTCCTGGCCTTTGAATGACGGCGAGGCTGGAGGTGACCTTGTTTTGACTCAGACCTCACTGCTTTTGTCGTGTGAATCAAATTGTACTTATGCTTACTAGTTTTCATTTACATGAAAAAAGCAGAGAGGTCTGTATCAACGCAGGGCCACCTCCAGCCTCGCCGCTAGTCAACGGCCAGGTAACTGAGCACACAACTGTAAAATGGCCTATTGTCCAAATGCTAACCCTATCCTCGTTTCTGTAGGTTGCCCTTGGGAAAGTCAAGGAAGTTGTCGATCGCGAGTACCAAGAGAGTGCTCCTGAGGGATTTAACAGCGTGTTGGCCGTCAGCAGAGAAGTCCCGGACCCGAATGAAAATGTCACCACTCCATACGGGGCTGTAGTCCCTGCTGGAGTACGTATCAACCAGTCCGGCTTAGCTGAAAAGTTCAATAACCGCTTTTTTTATAACAATTACAGCGAGTACGTTGTGTACAAGGAATCTCAGTCCTCTTACGTTACGTAGTGCAGTTGAAGAGGACTTGGAGATAAGATACTTGCCTCTTCACCAAGTGATTTGATTACTGATCTTAGAACCATGTAGTAAGGCTTTTATATGTTGCACAAGAAACCCATAAGGTATTTGTCTGATGGTACATATCAAATTCGATAGGTGATGTCATAAAAAGCAGTTTTAAACTAATTTATTAGTAGTAAACACAGAAGCGTGATATGAAATTTCGTTAGTATTCATAAATCTGTGATGAGAAAGATGCATGCGTCAGTCATCACGTTTTGGACAGCAGCTTAAGAAATAAGCTTGATTACCCCCCGCTGGTCATGAAAAGAACTTGCACTCCTCCCTCGGGGAAGAACGAAGCCAAGACTAACACTGTTTGTTTGTGTGTTTATTTTTCGTCTTTTGAGGTTCTAAGTTTTTCCTGTAGCAGCGTGATAAACTAGTTTTATGTCGGTACGTAATGCGTCTTAACTGTCCAGCAATAGGGGCATATAATTCATGGTAGGTCACCCATATAGTTGCCCTGCGGTTAGCATTTTATTTACTGCTGTTTGCTTGCGGTTGGCATTTATTTACTGCTGTTTGAAAAGAGAAAACGAAATGAATTCTGGTAGTTGTAATGAAATGACCCTATCGTGCAAATATGCTGTTGTCTGAGACCGCGAGAAGACATGTTGCTTAGTAACCTGATGTATGATCATGACGTCACAGGCTGACGTCATAGCTTCCAGCGTGATCTTTCAATGCTCTTGCAAATTTCTGATTGGTTAGTTAGATGCGGAAACTCGTCTGATATTTTAAGAGGATTTACTTTAATTAAAAGAACGACTCTTGTACATGTCCCCCAAGCTATGCGGAATGTGAATGAGTTAGAATAGCCCTTTTCACGGTTACCTTTGCTCATTTGCATTACAATCAAACCTAGCATGTATGTGAGGCAATTTCGGACCATTTTGTAGTTTTAGCCCGAAATTGCCTCGCATCCACGTTGGATTACATTGTAATGCAAATGAGAAAAATTAACCGTGAAAAGGGCTATTACGCTAGGTAGGAGGAACATCTGATCAATTTGTGTGAATCAAGGTTAGTTTTTTTATAGTTTATTTACTCATAAAAGTTTTTAGCCTTTTAACATTTTTAAAGTCATAAAGTATTGCCCTGTCATTGAATTCGTTTTTCTCCCAAATAGAATTATATAATTCACATATACACAAACAATAACTAAATGTTGTTTTAGTTTTTGTCCTTTACAAATAAACCGAGTTGTAAACCACGAGTCACAGAAGAGGATTTTCTTCCATCATAACTTATTAAATTTGATAATACAGATAACGAAGTTTTAGCTATCCCACTGGTTCACTGAATCTTGGCTATCAGCCAGTGTACCTGAGTTTGTCCTCAAATGGACCGTAAGTGCGCCAAGTGTCTCTGAGTTTAATTATTTTTAGGCCGTAGGCCAAAGGTCTGCTAAAAAGTGGCTGAAAAATGGATTTGGTGAGCCTTCTACCACAGAAATACAAGAAATAATGGGCACTGTCATCCCCGGAACTGCAAATAGGGAGCTTTAAGTCGCGGTTCTGTAAAGTCCCTTACTTTGTTTATCACTGTCAAAACTATCACGAAACTGAATCTGGGACACGGCGATAAATTTGCAATAAACGTTTCACGTTCTCCAGACATGAGCAAAGCATTTGACTCTCTGCCCACCACTCCTGATCAAAAAATTAGAATCCTACCATTTTCCAGATAATGCACTAAACCTGGTTCGGTCGAATTTTTCCCAGAGGAAAAACAGGGTTAGGTTAGTGTCAGCGACAAGTCAGTGGAGAGATGTTGTAAGAGGCTGTCCCCAGGGGTTTACATTTAGCCCTCTGTTATGGAATTTATTTCAGAACGATCTTACTCAGGCTACTGTAGAAGCTGACATATCAATGTATGCGGACGATCATCAGATATTTTCATCAGATCACTCGATCGGTAGGGTGGAGGAGAAGTTAATACATGATGGAAGCAAAATAACAAAATGGTATGAAGAGAACTTATTGCAAGTGAACATTAAGAAATATCAGTCGATGGTACTTGGTGAAAGGAATGGCACAGTTGAAATGAACATGCAAATAGGTGGAGTTAAAATAGAACAATCCCACTCCATCAAACTGTTAGGCGTGAATATTGTTTCTGATCTGAATACTAGTAATCACATCAGAGAGGTGTGTATAAAGTCTAGTCAGCAAATTGGAGTACTCAGGCGACTAAGGAACCTTATACCTACCCCTGCCAAATTACAACTATTCAAGGCCGCTATTTTACCCCATTTAACTTATTGCAGTACCGTTTGCATTTTTGCAGAGCTTCAGATAGGCGTAAATTAGAGAGGCTACAGGAGAGAGCTCTACGTACAGTGTTTAACAGTAGATCGGACTCATACGAGAATCTGCTTCTGCAGGCCAACCTACCGACTCTTTATAACAGAAGGTTACAAGATATAGCAATTCTAATTCTAATGTTTAAAGCTAAGAACAACCTACTACCGAAGTATTTTTTGAAGACCTCTTCAACCTAAACGGGGAAAGAGAAACACGATGCAACTTAAGGAATTCCGATTTTACCCTACCACGCTTTAACACTATTAAGTACGGGAAACATTCTCTGAAATATCTTGGGCCTTTTTTGTGGTCAAAGTTAACAAAGGAGGAACGTGGCATGGATAGTGTGAGTACTTTTAAACGTCGGATAAGGAAAAGAGACTTAACGCACTTAATTGAAGACGGGGCTGCAAGAACTGTTATTTATGCAATAGTTAATTTAGAAAGTGATCATAATTATGTAATTAGTGTATGTTTTTAAGTGCGTTTGTAACTAGAGTTCCATTTAGAATAAGTGTATGTTTTAAACATGTTTTTAACTAGAGTTTCATTTAGAATAAAGGTTTCAATTTTCACAAAATTCTAATGTTTTTTTTTTCTTAATTTTTCTTTAATTAGTGTCACCAATTAGTGTGTAAAACGCTAGAACGACTGACACTTAAATAAAGTTTACTACTACTACTTTACTGCATCGCAGAATTCGGTCATTTCCCGTTGTTGTTTTGCACCGGACGGCAAAGAAATGCACATTGTACCAACAATTATAACGCACGTGCGCAGCCATTGTACTGCTCATTAAAACTTTTGTTTAGCAACGCTCCTGTTGCCGTTGCCGTCGTGGTTTTCAGAAACTCCCTAATATCCATGGAAAGCACTTTAGATAACGAACATTTAATCGGCCATTTCCGAGTTCCTTCATACCACTGTTCGAGAAGAGACTTTCTTTTGCCACTTCTAGTCCTTTCCTCCCTTGAATGCCTTTCTTCTTTGTAAGTATGCTTTGCTTTTTTATCTTCGGTGGATTTGGCTGCCCTGAATTAAAGAAACGATACTAAACAAACACGCTGGAAGGGGATACCCACATCACTAGGGCCTTGGGTATGCCACTTTAATTTGTTTTCCTTTGTCCAAAGATAAGCCTTGTCTACTTTATTTATATTTATTATGGATTTGTCTCCGAAACAAAAAACTCCTTTAATGGCATAGAGAGCTTTTCGTCGGCAAAATCTAAAAGGAGGGATGGTCAAGGAAAGAGCGACAAGTAACTAGTCTACTGACAAAGTTCATTTCAGACAGGCAACATACACAGAGGTCAGTCATAGCTTGAGACATGCATATTGCGTGACGGCAGTATCTCAGTGTGTTCTCTCGCATATTGATTAAATTGAATCACTGAACTAAAATGCCATGCATTTCAAGGGTTATCGATAGGCACCAAGCGCATGTTCATACAAGGAGCTTTGACGCGTGAATCCGGTTTTGTATGTCGTCGTCGGCTGCGGACTTGGATCAGGCAGTCTGTTATGAATTTCGACTATTTTCAGAGACGTATTCTAAAGAACGCTTAAATTTTTGAGACAAAGCTTCGTAAGAAGATAAATGAGTTTTGAGCAGAATTATGGATGATTTCACTTGCCCCAGTTTTACGCTTTCAGTGTTTTGGGTATCCCCGCCCCACTAGGGATACTTACAGGGGTACCCAAACACACGTCATTTGAACAGTGGAGAAGGCCTTGGGAACGAGGTTAAGACTTCAACAACAGATAGAGCATCGCACCGGTATCGCGGAGGTCACGGGTTCGAATCCCGTTGAAGCCCTGATTTTTTTTTTTTTTTTTTTTTTTTTTTTCAGGCTTCTTCTTTCCAATTGCTTAAATTGGAAAATCTACTGCGATGATCATTCTTCACTTTCATCTACAACCGCAGTTCATATATGAATTATTTCATATAAACTTCACATCATTTCACTCCTCACGGGAAGATATGAACTCAATTAAGTGGCCTCGCTCCCAATGTGTGGCTTCATAACTCAGTTGGTAGAGCATCGCACCGGTATCGCGGAGGTCACGGGTTCGAATCCCGTTGAAGCCCTGATTTTTTTTTCAGGCTTCTTCTTTCCAATTGCTTAAATTGGAAAATTTACTGCGATGATCATTCTTCACTTTCTTTGAAATAGCAATAATGGCGGCCATTTCGAAATGAACCGGTGAGACTGTGTTCCAAGGGATGGACCTACTGCCGCGTAAATCACACAGAAAGGTAGTAAATCTATCCCTGTTGACTTGTAGTGAGGTTCAAAAGTGTTTTCTGGGGAAAACTCGGTTCGTACGAGAATTTTAAACCCGTGCTTAGCTAACCGTACTGTTAGTCAAAATATTTCGAGTTGCATCTTGCCTTCATTTCACTTTTTGATAGTAAAATACGGTGGCGTGTTCGGCTATTTGGAAGGAAGTCTCTCAAAATGGTATCCAACTGGAGTTTCCCAGAAGCAATACACCCACTGAAAATGACAACAGGTGAGGGTTTTAGCACATTTGACATTTATTCACTAAATATCGATACCGTCTGATAGATTTATGTAAACTGGGAAACTAGACTCCTGGTCCATGGACCGGGTCCTTGATGGGCTCCCTGTTTTTCTTACCACCAAAAATACATTGTCGTGGACTGTCAAGCTGTTTTAGTGTTGTCAGTGGTGGAGTCAATTGGTCAGTTTACTTTTACTGTTATTGTTATTTTTATTATCTATTTTATTTTATTCAGAGTTTATCAGTTTTGTTACTGTCAAGTGTTACCCTTCTTAAATAAAGTCTTACAACTACTTACTACTAATACTACAGTTGTATTAATTGCTGACTTATGTCATGGTTTTTTATCGGTACCCAGAAGCACAAATCCCACACTTATGACATGGTCGAGGAAGGTAAACACTGCTTTAAAATTAAATTACATTCTTTTCTTTAGTGCTGTCATACCTTGAAAATTAAAAATTGCTTGGAGTGCATTCAAAACCTGGGCTAGATAAATGGCCCACCCTGAATTGCACATTTTAAGAGAAAGAAGGAAGAAAGGAAAGCTACTTGTTGTCAGGGATCAAGTGTTGAAAGCACAATTACGGCCATGCTAACGTTTTTTGATGAAACACATCCCATGGCCTTCTCAGTTTTGGTGTTACTTTTAAGGATGCATGTGACAGCATTTGCTGGGAATGTCTGAAGGATGCGCAAAATGTTTAACACCATTCCAAATAAAGACATCATCTCGCTCCCAGGCATCAGTGGTTGTTATTATTGGAGGCCATTTGACACTGTTTGAGACAGGTGAGAGACATTTTAACAACATTCCAGAATGTTGCATGGACTCTTGCGCCTCCATGATTTACACCTTGCACTCTCCAAGAAAGCGAAAACAAAAACAAAACAAAAAAAAAAAATTCATGGCGTCAATGAAAAGTTCATTAGCATGAAAGTGTGATCAAGTTAGCCTACAAACAATCATTGCCATTTGGTACCTCTCTAACATTATCACCAAAAACATTTGTAGTGATTTTAATTTAAATTATATTTTAATTAATTTTAATTACACTTTTATGTTGTTTTTGAAAAGAGAAAGGAAAAACATATTGGGGGTCCATGGACCTGGTTCATACAGTACATGGGTCAGGTGCATATTGACTCGAAGTCTAGATTTTGTCATTTCCCATGCAAGCACTTACACTGTATAACAGTATGTAGCACTATTGTGCTACCTGTGCCTACAGCAGTAATAGATTGAAGCCTTCTTTAATTGCCCTAACAGCTGCTTACATTTGCGGAAAAGCTACTACTTCAACTACTACCTTCAAATTCTTGATCATGTTGAGAATTGTTCTATGGAAAAACTGATCCACAATGGTGAGTGATTGTCTTATTAAGAAAACAAACCTTACAATTTTAAAAGCAATCTGCTATTAGTAAATAATTTACACTGTATAGTGAAAAATTAGTAAATAACACTTACAGACATAAGGAATGACTATTTTAAGCTATGGATGCTGACAACTTCGAATCAAAACAAGGTGCCACTGTTTTACCCATGTCTACTCATATTCATGTTTACTCATGGCTAGGCTTAAAAACTATGCCTGGACGTTCAATAAGCACCTCTTGAGAGGCGATGACTATATCATGAGATGACTATATTGTGATGTAAAAAAAGGATTGATTTCAATTTTTTTACACTGAACATGCTCATGAAACTGAGCTCTTTGTACCAGATTATTTTCATAGGATCTACCTTGTACGTTTTATACGATGGGCCTTAATGCTATATGTGGCTTGAAATGTGTTTTCATCAACATTTCCCTGTTTTGGGTCTTATCCGCTATTGCTATCAGCTTTAGCGGGCACGTTGTAGTAAGAGCGTGACTCATCATGCTTGTCCAAGTCACAATATGGTACATCCCTCGTCATGATCACCTCCAGTCGGTCAATCAACTCCGAGAAACTGGGACGAGAAGATGGATCCTCCCTCCAACATTCGCATATCAATTCATATCTATTATGGGTGAAGACAGGTTAAAAGATGGAAATTAAAGCAAATGGTTTTATACAGCGCGTTAAACCACATTGAGATGGTCCCCTCTGGTCTGGTAGTACTTTCTTTGGAGTTTGGACTAAAATTTAGGACAATAAGCTCTTGTAAGTAACATTACGCGAGGAATCCTGTAAATATTTTCAAATGCAATCTTCATAGTCAAAAAAAAAAAAAAACAGTCAAAAGTCTCACTAAAACAGCAATTTCAGTTAAAAAAAAAAGCGGTAAAGCACCCTTTAAAAACATGGTTGCCATAGAAAGAGTTAGAAACGAAAAGGCTTGGAATGTTCAGCGACACTTCTCTTCGCAGTTCATTCGACGGTACACGGGAGAATTTTGCTATTGAGAATATTGAGAAGCGGATAACAGTTGGGGTAGCAGGGCTTTTTTTCCAAATGTGTTCTTTACGATAATTTAATGAAAGCAACAACCTCCATTCCTTTGTCTTTGTAATCTATAAAAGATCCAACGAAGCACGTGATTGGCTAATAAAACCCGCACATGTTGTTCAGTTTCTCTGTGAGCCATCTCGGGATCGCAAAGACGTGAAGGTTCCTTAGTCAGTTACTCACACTTCATCACAGCACATGTCTGGCCTTTCCATGCGATAACCAGCCTTCAAACGTCTACACAGCTCTGAATTGGTCAGTGTGGGATATGGGACCCCTCCTGAATTACATCACAAAAATTAGAAAGTTTAAAGCCGTGATAATATTATTAAAAACATCAACTAGAAGGAAAAACAAGCTATTTATATTGACTTAATTTACCGTAGAGAAGAAGCGCTAATCTCAAAGCGTCCATGCTAAACTTCATTGTGTAACACTAAAAAGAATATATTTTGTTTCACACTGGTTTAGTCGCAAACCTGCTGTGTAATAATAAAGTCTAACTAGTCGTTGTCAATGAACTCCTGTTTCCTTGAGTGCCGATGAATGATTCGTCTACTTTTTTTGCCAAGAATATAGGCGGCTTTAAATTAGATTCTTTACGTATGACCAGTTTACCCAAAAGGTGACCACGTATGAACTGATACGGACAGACATTCAGACGGACTGAGAGAGACTTACGCAGCGGTTAAAAATAGGTAATTTGTGTTGAACGTACCCATGGTAGCCATTTCCCATAGAAGAACGCCATATGACCAGCTGCGTGAAAATGCCAAAAGAAAAAGAAAATTACTAATCACAGTTGTGAGAAGTATTTAATAATAAGGTACATGTGAAAATAATTTTCTTGAAGGAACATATTCAACTTGATTATTTTGGAAAGAGCCCCATAGAATTTTTTTGTGAACTGTAGTGTTGAAGACCTGGATTTAAAGTATAAGAGACAGATCTTTGTTTCAAGAGCAATTAGATCTCTGGTTTGCAGAACAACCCGGGGACATACAAGCAAAATGATACCCCCACCACTGTACAACATGGATGTTCTGGACCTTTGGCTATTCATTCTAATGAGATACAACAAAGTAGATTGCTCTACAAGACGAGATGTCTGTGTTGGTTGTGACGTGAAATGATGTCATTAAAACCACTATATTAGATTTCACTCTTTCTCAGGAACTCAGGAAATAACGTAGATTGGTGGAAAATTAATCCAAACCGTTAATGGATGTAAACATGTACTAGTTCTACGTTGCAACTTAAGAACACTGAAACACATAAAATTCTGGAAAAAAAGACGAAATTTGGTTTAAGTATCTAGTGAAAATCCGGTTGTTATGACAATGCCAAATGACGTGGAGAAACATTTAACACGTCTAATTTTCCGCGACAGAGTAATAAACAGCTATTGCAGACAACCAGTTTTAACTTTACACAGTAAATTCCTTTTCCAAAATTGCGGAAACACTCAAGGGGATGGTGTCCGCTCCCTCCCCTTTGTAAGCATGCGGACTAATATAGAAGTGAAGTTAACATGAAACATCGCTTGGCGAGTAAATAGGGTTTTGATTTGTTCCTTTACTCCAGATATGTATTATTTAAGAAATAGAAAACATGTACCGTGTTTTTATTCAGTTATAGAAACACGAGTGGAAGTTTGGGAGAACGAGAAATGCTGTGGGAACACGAGCCGCAGGCGAGTGTTTCCACAGCTTTTTCGAGTTCTCCCATACTTTCACGAATGTTTCTATAACTCGATAGAAACACGGAGAACATGTCTTCTATTTCTTTTAGATGACACCGCAACGTAAAAAAGGAAAACAACTTGTTAACTTTGATTATCAAAGTGTAAATTCTCTTTGCTCGCGCCATCATTACGTCAACAGCTCGTGCTAGTTCTGTGTTTCTATTTAAACAATAGAGTGTTTCTGTCGAAGAACTATCGGTTGATAGTTGCCCCGCGGAAATTTGATGTTCTTAAAACAAATATTTGCCCGAGAAGCGAAGCTTCGAGGGCAAATATGCTAGTTTTAAGAACATCAAATTTCCAAGGGACAACTATCAGACCGATAGTTCCGAGACATAAACACTCTATTGTCTTTATCGTTCACCACTAAATTTTCTTACGCGCGCCAGTTCAAAATTCATTGTGAATTATTTTCAACTTTTTTAGATGAAAGCCGTGAAAGGTCGTTAAAGCCAAATGTAAAATTTGAAAAGGAAAACAGACAAAAACCCACTTAATACATTTCAATTGTTTACTTTCTGTAAGCCCGCTTCTTTACAGAAACATTTACACGGACGAGTACTATCCATCCGGGTATTTTCCTGGGACGGGCACTATGGGCTGATAGTGTGTCTCCACGGATGAACACTATCGCGTCACGTGATCAATTTAAACCAATAAGAATCGGAGAAAATTTAGTGGTGAACTATAACGAGTTATAGAAACACGATTTTAACCAATCAGCGCGCGTATTTTCTTAGGACTGTTTTCTAAATTCGTTTAGTATATGATAATACATTTAAACTAATAACTAATATAACGGAAGATGTGATTAAAAGAAAGCACTCACACGTCACTCTTGATGGTGAAAACGCTGTAGAAAATCGATTCTGGAGCCATCCATTTCACTGGAAGCTTTTTCGTCTTCTTTGTACTGTACACGTCCTCATAGACTTGACGCATCAACCCAAAGTCTGACACTTTTACTCGATTATCACTGCCAACCAGAATGTTACGAGCTGCAAGGTCACGATGGATGAAATCTTTCTCGGCAAGGTGGTTCTAATAAATACATCGAAGAGATCAGAATAGAAGTCATACTATGAATAACTACAGAAGATATACGTGGAAAGACGGTAGAGAGCCTAAAATTCCTAACCTCGCGGATACAGCTTGTGTTAATGTAGACGTTTGCATAGTACAGTTCGACACAACGTGCTTCAGTATCACTTCGTTGGTCATGTTCTTAGATGATAAATTGATGGTGTGGAATTTTCAGTCTTATCCAAACGAAGTGAGGGGATGAAATGGCCGCAAAAGTTATGTCGCAATGCTCACAGTACTGTATGAGTTGAATTCAATGAGATTGCCCTAAGTGACTAATAAAAACAAATTATATTTCCTTCTCTTTTAGGGAATACTTCGCTTCAAAATTGATCCGTGATTACCATTCCCTTTGCTATTTGCCAAGCAAAGGAAAACAGCTGTTGATTAGTAAAGCTGTCTGTTTCGTCTCCGTTTTCATCAAGAGTATCCGTTGATAACGACACGGCAGCCGGGTTGTTGGTTCCTTTTGATGTCGATGACATCGCCAACAATTCAATGTTTTCTTGATCCAGAGGATCTTTATAATTGCCCTGAAAAAATTCAATCAATCAATCAATCGACCGATCATCGATCAATCAATTAATCGATGAACAACCAATCAATCAATCAACCAACCAGCCAATCAATCAGTAAACAATAAATGAAAAGATGAACAAACGTGGAAAAGAGAAAGACATCATTTCAATAATCATTCACAATGAACAGCAAAATATTTCACTCTTTTGTGAAATAAAAGGATAAGAAACCTTTGAATCCCATTTCCTTCTTTACCTTTTTTTTTTCCTAGGGATGCTTTAGGCACGTGGCTTCCTTGAAATTGTAGTTGTCGTGAAAATTTGTGAAACTTCCCAATGGTCGATCAGTAGTATTTTGAAATATCAGTAGAATTAATGAAACGGACTAGGTTAATTACCTTACCCGCGAAAGTGATACGATCGGTTATAGGTGCCCCGTAATTCCTTGCAATATACGAATCCCTCTGCGCTTCGTTAGAGAAGAAAACATTTAGAGAAAGAAATGCCCTATATATTGTTTCAGATTAACTGCCCCGACTACAAGCTAAGAAAGCATGTAATGCAGATTTTTTGATCAAAGAGCACAGCTTCAGGGAAGTCTGGAATTCAATTCAATTCAATTCCATTTTAATTTAAACTCTCACAAACATGAATTTTATAGAGGTGTCAGAAAAAAATAGAATACATATAAATATATTCAAATTACATATAGAACATGATAAGTAGCACTTGAACGTCCTTAGAAACTTCAGACATGCGTGGACTTGCTTCTTGTATATCATGCTCCACGGTATGGGGAGCATTCAAGACTGATTTGGTGGTGGTTACATTCCAGTCATAGCCTTAAACTGGGCAAAAAGGAAGTCCCCAATGTCAAAAGATCCACAATATTGAATGGCAAAATGTTTGAAAACTATCAATTATCGCCTCAATCTCATCTGTCGCATGCAGGACAAAAACTTTTCGTTTTGTTCTTGGTGACTTACTTCATTAAGGTTCTTTGAGGTCAGGGCCATGTCCACGATAACACCTTGGGTATCTGTTGGAGGCGACTCCATTATAAGCGAAGCTTCCCTTGCCAGCGCATGATCCTCCTTGATCCCTTCCTGGTCCACTTCTCCTTCCTGAGTATTAAATTTATTTATTTATTTATTTTGTTTAATGGTGAAAACCTGTAGAACTTTTTTACTAGTATGATAATGTACTCTAGGGGCGTGTGTATGCCTTGCATTTTTTTTGTCCGTGTAACATCCCCTTTTTCGGCTCACTGAATGTGCGTGAATTTTGTTTTGCGGCAGTGGTCGTGTGTATGGATTTTTTGTTGGTACAAGTATTCTTGCAGGAATGTTGTTTTTTTTTTCAAAATCACCCACCCCTTCCCCCCTCAAAAGCCAAATGGTCCACCCCTAATTTACATCACAGGTACAAGATCTTGATGTGTCAGGCCACGGGCACATTTTGCCTAAACCCCAAGGAAACCAAAAAAAAAAAAAAAAAACCCTGGTTCGAAAACAATGTAAGGTACATACTTGGGGAAATTTGCTGGTTTCTCCTTGATCGTTGAAAGTTTCTCTGTCTTCGTCCGATTTCCCATTTTCTTTTCCTTCAGCGGCCTGGAGTTGATTTAACTACAACGACAACAAACTTTTATTTCACCCCAGAGTACAAGAAATAAGGCTAATTCTTAAAACTGAAGAACAGTTGTGTCTTGTACGCAAAGAAATTTAAAACGAGGTTAGAGCCTTACAGACGAATTGTTATAATTTCTTTCGAACTGATCTTCCAAAAATTAGGTTGAAACACGCGGTCATGAAAACCCTAACGTTTCACGTGAACATTGAGACAGATTGGATCACCGCCTTCTTAAAATAAAGTTCAGGTGAAATGAGTTAGTAGTGAGTAACGAAACAACATCAGATAAGTCTAAGTTCCCTACCGATCCTCTCCCACGCCTTAACCACTGCAACAGATCACCATACGGGGCGTACTCTATCACCAGGAACTTGTGCTCCTGCAAAGTGCAACAACCAACCAGGGATACAATATTCTGGTGTGCACCCAACAGCTTC
Source organism: Orbicella franksi (assembly GCF_964199315.1). Lineage (NCBI taxonomy): Eukaryota > Metazoa > Cnidaria > Anthozoa > Scleractinia > Merulinidae > Orbicella > Orbicella franksi. Next base: position 28,786,361 of record NC_138145.1, read on the forward strand.
ATCTGCATTATCTCACGCAGGAACTCTTCTTTCTGTTCTGAGGTTGAATCATCTAAGCGCAAACAGCAGAATAATGCAATTGGTGAGGTGTTTTTAAACAAAACACCACTAATGCAAACAAAGACAAAAACAACTTTCATGCTGAGCGAGCTCATTCGCAAGACCATTGCCGGGCTTCTTCTCCAAGCGTATATGACACAATGCCTTCAGTTTGAACTGCGGTTCACCATTCAATGCGTTTTGTTATCTCAGCTTGCAAGCGGGAGGGGGGAGGGGTGGGGTAAAGGAGGGCTTCTTGTTGATATTCTTTAAGGTTTAGGACCATAAAATGGTTCCAAAGCCTATTCCCTACCGCTACTTGCGAACTAATGGCATCAAACACTCTTGACAGTAAAGCACAAGCCGGATTTAGTGGAACAATCATACAATGTGTAAACAGGCTAAAGCACACGTGTAAATCTTGCAGCTAACGAAAATAGACTGACTGCTTTTGACCCTCGAGTTTTTTTCCCCAGACTCTCGTTCGCGTGCACCTCCTCGTCCTCCTAAATGAGATATTACATTTACAGCTGCAAATCAATTCAACAAAATACTAATTAAATGTAGAATAGACAACATTAGATTTTAACAGACTCGAAAACGTCTTCCACAGCAACCTTTATACTCTTGTTATTACGGAAATTTCTTTGCATTGTCTCTCCTATGAGTCCAGCCCTAAAACAAGAGTTCGTTGGCTCTAGACAGTTCGTTTCGTGTTGTAAGTTTGAACTTCACCTTGCAATACTTTGACAGCAACCACCTGGCATGGCTCCTCGGGCTTCAGTGTTTTTCCGGTCTCAAACACTTCTATTCCAACTCGTCTCTTTAGAGTTGCTTTGTAAACCACACCAAACGCTCCTCGACCCAGCTCATCCTGGTATTTAATTTGCTCGGGAAGGAGTTCCCACTTGTCAAACGGGATAATTTCGCGAACTGGTCGAGTTGATCTGGGGGAAAAACCAAATGCGTGGAGTCAACATTGAGAACAGCATATATTTAGACTGAACAACTGGGTTATAAAGATCATTGTGCTTGGTAATCAGTAATAGAAAAAAAGCAACGGGCTCGTCAATACATTCTTATCATGAAGTCATGATTATTTCTTAGAACGGAATGCTTTGTTTCGTTTTTCTGAGGCTTGGTACAATAATTCACTAGAGGTTATGTTAAAACATCGTAACACGTACGCCTTTTGAAGCTATGAGCGAAACTGAGTTTCATGAATTGCGCCACAATGAACGGTGCAGGAATCATAACACACTTTAGCGTTTGAGTAACCTTTAATGCCAGTTGAGATTATTGAGTTATTAGTGTTTTGGTCCAGTTTCCTTTTGAATGATGAAGTTATTTCTTTTCATGGCAGGGGCTGCGAAACCGGTGAGCTTGGTGAAGCATTTGCTGACAATGACGGAGGGCAGAGTGGAGTCCTGTGGCAATGTCCTTTGATCAAGTGGTGAGGCCTTAAGTAGAGTTTGCAAATATTCCGTGTATTTAATGAAAAAATCTTTAGCTCTAAAACAACTTGAACTGACACTTGAAACACCAGCATCAACGAAAGCATTGTGTCCAACTCAGTCTACTCGATCGACTGTAAAGGCAAACTCCTTAAAAAAGTTTTCTTTTCAATACAGTTATGGGAAGATTCTTTACGGAATAATCTCAATCTATAAATCAAGTCACAGATCAATCTAAATAGGAAGCACAGGTAACAAGAATGAATGACCTGATTTTTCGTTTGTGATGTGACCACCAGAAGCATAGAACGAAACACAAAACTAGTAATAAAATGGTGACGCCAAATGAGATGTAAGTTATCGTCTGGCTGGAAATCACATTGTTCTCTTCCGGTTTTGCATTTCTCTGTGTTGATTCGGCAACGTCTGTCGATTTATCACTTGATTGTGTTGATTGTTTAGCTATAAATAAAAGGAAACCATAGAAGATCAGTGGTCTCAAATTTGTGAAAGTCGCCTTTCACGGCTACAAGCGACAAAATATACCGAGAACAGTTATGCGAGACATCTATTTGATTGTTTTATCTATAAAAGGGCGGCGGGGGAGGGGGTGGGAGGGGGGGGGGGAGCGAGGGGGAATAGCATAGGAATGGAGCAATCCATGCCCAAGTGAGTTTTGATTGAACAGGACTGAGCAACAGAATTGACGTAATACAATAAGATAATACATTCTGGTGTAGAGAAGAACCATATCTCTCTTTTGTGCCAATGAAGGATAATACTCACTGGGTGGAATAGCAATGAAGTAAATCAGAAATCCTCTTTTCTGATGACTGTGATCTGAGTGGAATTTTATCATTATGTAATTTCCAGTTACTTCAACCCGCCACCCAGTCTTGTTACCACAATACACCTTAGATTTCTGGTCGTGCTCATAGATTATATTTAAATAATCTCGCCTACAAAAGATGAAGACAAGCATGTGTTATCATAGCTCTCAGTTACTACGCACGCTGTGATTGGTCAATTTAGCGGGCCGTATTCTGCTGTACGGCCCGCTAAAATTTAAAGCTCTTGTTGTTTTCAAAATGTTTCGTAATTTATCACTAAGTGTTATTAACTTTTATAGCAAGTAAAAGTTGAAAACTTTCTTTTACTTTAAATTGTGTATTAAAACGTGCTAACGGCTTAACAACGATTTCAAATTGACTCATTTTGCTTTCTACGTGCGTCAGAAATTTGAAGCCGTTCGACGTCAATGGAAATCGTTCCCGAACCCGTCAGACACACGGTAGAGATATAATAAATATCTTACTCGTCTTCTCGGTCCGTACTGTAAGTTACGGATCCAGGGCTCGAAATTGCGACTCACTGGTCGCCAATGCGACCAAAAATTGAGCACTGGCGACTAAATTTTCAGAACTGGTCGCCAGCTGGCGACTCGCGTTTTGTCCGATAACTAAAGAAAACCACGACACAACTTTTGTTTTTAAATCTTTATATTAGGAAATCACCCACCGTCCCCAGTAAAACAATGTCTGAATATTACAAGATAATCGAAAAAATTGAATGCATTTCGACACGTCGATACTCGTTCACGGCGCGCCATATTGTTTCAGCGGCTTCTTCCGAAACTGGGATCGCAGGCGCACTTCCACACCCTGTGCTTTTCGTTTGCCACGAAAATGGCGACAGATACCAATCGGTTGAAGGAATTACGTGTGTTTTTACGTGCGGGGAATGAAAATTCAGCCAAAAGGTGAATCCAAACTTAAGACAAAATAAAGAACGGCATTTCGAAGAAGTAGCAACGGGAAAATACGTAAGGACCCGTGTTTGTCTCACAATGCAAACCACGGACTTAAAACGTATTATGCTTCGCTTCATTTAAAATGACTAAGGAGACAACCATCACCTTCGGACCAGAGACATATCACCTGAGAACAACTGTAGCTTTAAAACTAATTGTTACTCGTGTTGTTTCTAATTGTTTTCGCTCTTCAATCGTGATTTTTCTTGCATGCAAAGTAACGTATGAAATCGTGTTCTTGTGTAAGTTATATATAAAATACGTGTAAGTTGGCGACCAAAATTTACGATCTGGCGACCAAAATTTTTCCGTTAGTCGCCAGCTGGCTCCCGAATGAAAAAGTTAATTTCGAGCCCTGGGATCCCTTATTTTTTTCCCCCTCGATTTATGGCCCGAGTGCGAAGCGAATCTCCACATACTTTTTAAAACTTTGTGAATGTTTGCATCTTGCCATGCTTATCACAATTCGATAAAAAAAATGTGAGGTCTCCGAGCTCGTTTTTGAGTTATATGCGCTTAAAGCTAAAATTAAGGGTGTTTTTAACAGGTTGTATTGTTGCTATGGTAGCCTGCTATATAAAAAGGATGACCGCATTTGATTGGGTATTTTCATTTGTATGATACCATTATTGTAACATCGCTTGATAAACAGTCGTAGTATTCATCCTTCAAAGTTTAGCTGTTGGAAAAGTGCTGGAAAATGCCTGCCAGCCTCCTTAAGAGGAAGACAATTTTATGTAGCAAATATGTGATTGTAGTAAGCCAACAATTACTTGCAAGATTCACTGTACTCCAGTTCAAAATCGTTAAAGGACATAACCATCTCCATGCCTTGTGGAATAGGAATCCTAGAAAAGCAATCTGTATTAGGAGGGTAGCTGTTAGGATATCCAGGACTTTTCACTGTGTTATCTATCTCTGGACCACACCCTACACATATATAAGAAAAGGCATTTTCATGAATTTTGAGTTTTAAACAAATGTATTGCTGCAATTCAAAGAGCCGATGTGGATCGATGTGGTCAGTGTGCCTTTTATGTGTTTACAATTACTTTTGGTGCCTACAGATCTTATATATCTTTCCTTCTAGTTTTCAGCTCGTTTTCAAGACGCAGAGGTTGCTTTTTAGATCAAGATCTGTTGAATGATGCAAATAAAGCTTAGTTCGTTGTTACTTAAGGCTGGTTTCCGTACCATCGCTATCGTCCCTGCAAAAAACCTTCAGCGATCGTTGCAGTCGTAGCGATCACATGGAAGCTGGTAGTGGTAACGATCGCTCAACTTTTTCTGTAGCAATGGCCGTGATCATAACGATCGTGTAGAAACCTGCTCTTACTTGTTTCTCTTACACTAGAAAGAGGCTTCGTTGCGCTTGATGCTTGTTGATAAATGCATTTATTATACATTGAACCTACTGTCTCTTTTCTGATTGGCCAAAAGCGTACAGTGAATTTTCGAAATCAGCGCCTATGACGTCATCAAGCTGCAGATTATACAATAATCATGTCAAGGACACTCAAGGTCACGGGTAGTTATGTCATGTATGACCGCAGTGCATGATTTCTAAGGGTAATCATGTCGAGTTCGCGCGCTTTGTGGTGCTCCCCGTCAGTGAAGAAGCAAAAACATGACTCCCATTTTTTTTCCTGCAATGTATAATAAAACAATTATTAGATTGGGTTTTTGTGATATCCAGAATGATCAAGGTCTCGGTAAGGGTTATCAGTCTCAGCCTTCGGCTTTGGCTGATAATCCTTACTTCGATTGTGATTATTCTGGATATCACAAAACTTCATCCAATAATTGTTTAAAATTTGCTATGTCTTATTACAATAAAACCTATGGGGATCGCAATCCACCCCCCTCCCTGTACCCCTTTGGGGGGGGGGGGGAGGCGGGGTGAGGTTGCTTGTACTTCCGAGTGTTAATTTTACAGCTTTGAGTCGACAGGGTGACTGGGTCTGATAAATTGCTTGTCTCATGTATCCATCTACGATGGCCCAGAAGGCTCACAGTTCAGTTGTGAATTTTCACAGTTCAGTTGTGATTTTTCACAGTTCAGTTGTGATTTTTGAAACAGTTCAGTTGTGATTTTTCACAGTTCAGTTGTGATTTTTGAAACAGTTCAGTTGTGATTTTTCACAGTTCAGTTGTGATTTTTGAAACAGTTCAGTTGTGATTTTTCACAGTTCAGTTGTGATTTTGAAACAGTTCAGTTGTGATTTTTGAAACAGTTCAGTTGTGATTTTGAAACAGTTCAGTTGTGATTTTTCACAGTTCAGTTGTGATTTTTCGGTTGGACGAAAAAGACTGGAACTTAACATACGGGAACTGAGACAGGCGAGTGTTTTTCTCCCGCCATTTTGGAAGGCGGCAAAGTTGTCCTCTAGTTTGTGTTTTGCAGTGCTTGGCGTTTTTAAACGATGGATGCTATAATAAGGCAGACTGTCCGAGAGGAAATAAGACGTCAGGGTGAATCTGCCTCTACGAGTTCTAAAGCAGCGACCAGTGAACCAAACCAACGAACAGTAAGCCGACTGTCTGGATTGCTCGACCGCATCAGAGGTCAGTCAAGAGGGAAGAAAAGAAAGACCGATAAAGAACATCGAATCCAAGTTCGCTGGATTCATTACGACAAGAAGTCAGAAGTTTTTGTTCCAGTTCGTCAGAAGAACGGTGGCGGAAACCGGTTCGTTGCTTATACTGCGTCGGAACCTCCCACAGTTGAAGAACTTAAGCAAAAAGCCACTACTTTGTTTTTCCCTGACGGGAAAAGTGCTTTCGCTGGCTCTGTTGACGACATGCTCCTAGATATCTGCGACACAACCCAAACGGCCATTATTCGATTTCCTGGTGAAGGAACTATTGAAAGTTATTTAAAGGAAAATGGTCTCTATCCGTCGACAACTTACCTCTATCTAAGATCACAGCACCAAGACACATTCTTTCCACAACTTGAAGCAGAGGAGGAAAATTTTGAACGGTCAGTCAACCTGAATACTTCGCAGGTAGCATCAGGTGCTGGTAAGCGCGTTGTTTGTTCAGTATGTAGCTGTACGTATTTGGAAGGTGAAGAATGCATTCGATGTGAGCAGAACAGAGAATATGAGTTTTCTAGGATCGCTGATGGGGGGAATTCATGTACTACAGAAACCCCAGAAACACCAGAAAACCCAGTTTTACTAACTATGGATGAAATAAGATCTAGGCGGGTAGCACTTCTTTCAAATGGTGTGGCTGAAATCGAGGCAGAAGGATCGCATAGCAATGTGGCTGATGAAACCAGTTACCCAAGGCTTACAAATGAAGAGAATTGTAGTCGTGATGAAGGCTCTGTAGAGCAGGATTCTCCATGTCCCTCTTCATCAAGAGATCTTCCAGAGAGAGTTCTCACAGTTCACAGATCATGCATAAGAACTGAATTGATTGAACATTTTAAAGACCCAAATGTAATGAACTGTAATATTGATTTTAAAGTGATTAATGAAAAGGGAGAGTTTGAACAAGGTGTGGGTGTTGGGGTAATTTGTGAAGTGTACACTTTATTCTGGAGTGAATTTTCCATCTCCATGACCATAGGAGAGAGAGAAAGGGTTCCCTTTGTTAGACATGACCACTTTGTTGAGGAGTGGGAGGCTGTGGGGAGAATTTTAGTTAAAGGGTTTGTGTCTGTCTCCTATTTTCCCACCTTTTTGTCAAAAGCTTTTTTATGCTACTGCCTCTTTGGCAACCAAGTTCCAGATTCCATGTTTGTTGATTCATTTACAAAATACCTATCCCCAGTAGAGGAAGAGTTCATTGTAGATATTATGAGGAAGAATCAGCTTCCAGATGATGAAGATGAATTTACTGATTTTCTTGAAAGGTTCAAGTGTAGAAGGGTGGTTACCATTGAAAACCTTAGCCAAGTCATTCTTGAAATTTCCAAGCAGGAACTAGTTCAGAAACCACATCTCATGATTTCATCTTTGCAACCTTTTGTACAGCAGTTGAAGCAGTATCCCCAGTTCCAAACTATTTCAGCCGTTGAGGGCTTCTATGATAGTCTTAAAGCTACAACGAAAAAGGTGCTATCTTGTCTCACCTCAAATCCACAAAGTGAAGGAGAGAGAGATGCATTTAAATTTTTGCAGCGATTTGTAAGAGGTCTGGAGATGCCAAAACTCCTACAATTTTTGCGATTTACAACAGCTATGGATATTATGATTGACAAGAAGATAGAAGTTACTTTCATTAAGTGCGAGGGCTTGAGTGTAAGACCCATTGCCCACACCTGTGGACCCCTTTTGGAAATTCCATCCACATATGCTAACTTTGTGGAATTAAGGGAAGACTTCATGAACATTCTTAATCGGGACAACTGGGAAATGGATATTATATGAAAGAAACTCTACTGGCCTAGGTTTTTGATCGATGTTTTTCTGTCACAAACTAACTGTCGAAGGGTTGAATCATGCCCTGTAAATAACAGGCTATTTAATTGGAATGCACAAAATTGGTGTCTGAAATGACCTAAAATCTCCATTATTTTTGTGTGTTCTCAACTATGTACTGTTGTAGTTTTAACTAAGGCAGCCTCAGAACCAGAGGTCTGTGTCAGCCGTGTTTTCAAGCTGGGCAGAATGTTGTGTTAGTCTGTTGTATTTTAGGTATGAAGTTCTGATTTCAGGGTAGACCATAAGAGGTCTTGGGAGGAGGTGACTGTGCAAGAAAAATTTTAAAATGCTGAGATTTCAGGCTAGGGAAAGTAGCATGCACTCAACATTTTGTTAAGATCCCAGACAATTTGTTTAATTAATTGTCAAAGTTTACTTTAAGTTGTTGACATAATAAGTGTTTGAGTTCTAGCGTTTGTCAATTCCAGTTCACACACCAACCCAGTTATGTACGTATTTAGCGTTTCTGGTTCTTAACATTTAGAGTGGCTTACATGTAGACAAAAACACACTTGTCATTTGCTAAATAAATGGTTATTATTATATAGAATTTGTGTCCTCATTTCCCCCCAGTGCTTATTACAGGTTGGCTGCTTAAAGACCAGGCAAACTGCTAGAAGATTATTTTACTAGTATTGGTTTTCTTCTTGTTTTTGTGAAAACCACGACACTAAACACATCTAGGTCTCAGTTTAAAAAAGTGTATCAAATACCATCCCTGCAGCGTAAGATGGAAGACAATTTTTGATGTTGCCTTGTCTTCCCTTCTGAGATATCCCATTAAAGACTCTACATTGTCAGTGAGAGGGTGGGGTAATGAAAATCAATGTTCATACATACAGGTGCAATTTGAAATATGGCAATAGCTCGTGCTTTTGGTTACAAAACTGTGGAAGAACACGTTCGAAGGATATGCTTTGAGAAAAATTATGTTAACTTTTCCACCTCTTTGAGGAGTCTCATATAGAGATCAAGAGCAGAGCTAACATCGTGTGGCTCTGGAAAGTCATGTTCATTCATAATAGTCAGAGCAAATTCCTTGAAATCCTCACTGTAGTCAGGCGGGCACATTGTGGAGTGATCATAGAACTCCTGAAGGTCATCTTCGTCTACATCCGTTGTATAGTCATCTGTATTGTAAAGGTGAGGTAGAAAAAACATGCAATCAGGTCGTCCCCGAGGACCACTGCTGTTTCCAAATTTGCTTGACGATATTCTGTGTTGATTCCACAATTCCGCAACTTGATGTAGCTCATTTCTTAGAATAGACATGAAGCAAAATCGAATGCAGTCAACATGAACTGGATCTGAGTCAATAAATAGACCCAAGTCACGCAGATCTTTAAAAAAATTAATCCACCAACCAGGACCATCCTTAGCTAGATGTGACCAATAGGCTTCAATCCTCTGATTTGCTGTGGACCTGCCAGTGAGAAAACACCCAAGACCTGCATCCTCGTCACTGTGGCTCGACCTCAGAAATGTATGTACTGCAGCAACCATGCTGTTCTCAGTTCCGTCGTCTGATCTCACTTTTCTCGGTAAACCACCGATTTGTTTTACAGCATCAAGGTAAAATTTAGTGATAACTTCAGGGTTGTTATTTGTGGGACCAACCTCGAGCCAAATTAGCCTCCTTGAAAATCCATCGATGGCTCCATGCACACAGAATCCATAAGGTTTCAGTTTGTCATAGCCATCGATGTGCCAGACAAAGTTGGGCCCTTTTGCATGGTATATTCTTCGGCGAAGTCTCTTCCTTTTTCTGCTCTCGACTCCCTCTGGATCCAGCTCTCTTAAAAGTTTCATGACTGTTATTCTCTTTACCATATATCCTTTCCTTCTCAGTCTGGCCCATATCCTGCGGTAGCCTACGAAGCAGCCACTGCCACCGAGCTCTCTCTCTATGATCCCCTTTAGCTCATCAAGAGGCATATTCGCGGGACGTCTTGACAAGCCTAAGGTTCGAAGTCGTCTTTTCAGCGTTGATATACTTATCGTTATTCCGTGAAGTTTTAAAAATTCCAGCATTTCCAAGTTGCTGTATCCCTGTTTAAAATAGCTCGATATCAATTCCAACTGGTCATCCTCTAAAACACCATTCACATTCATACATGGTGAATAAACTGGTAGCGGCATTTTGTAACTTCTTCTAGAGCACCGTTAAATATAACCACGTCTCAAAGATGGCTGTTATGCTAAGTTCGAAAACTCCCGCCTTTTCTAGACGTAGAAGCCCGGATATGATGAATGAAGTGCCAAGGGCGGAGGTTTTGTTCCAAAAGGTCAGAATTGAACTGTACGGAGAATCACAACTGAACTGTTTCAAAAATCACAACTGAACTGTTTCAAAAAATCACAACTGAACTGTGAAAAATCACAACTGAACTGTTTCAAAAATCACAACTGAACTGTTTCAAAATCACAACTGAACTGTGAAAAATCACAACTGAACTGTTTCAAAAATCACAACTGAACTGTGAAAAATCACAACTGAACTGTTTCAAAAATCACAACTGAACTGTGAAAAATCACAACTGAACTGTTTCAAAAATCACAACTGAACTGTGAAAAATCACAACTGAACTGTTTCAAAAATCACAACTGAACTGTGAAAATTCACAACTGAACTGTGAAAATTCACAACTGAACTGTGAACCTTCTGGGCCATCGTATCCATCTGATCTATGTTTACATTATTGCATTCCTCTGTTTTAAATGTTTGCGAATTCCTTCAATTCCGTTAGGTAAGAACAATATTTTGTGTTAACTTTCTAATTAGGTACTTTGCGATTGCACTCACCATGTGGAACAGCATTGAAATGTATCCAAAATCCCCTCTTTTCTACAATGTAGTCTGTGTGAAATGTTATCTCTAAGTAGTCTCCAGTTAAAAGAACTGTCTTCCCAGTCTTCTTTCCACAGTACACAGCAACGGTGAAGTTTTTATCATTGGTTATCTTGAGATAGTCATAGCTGCACGTGCAAATGAAACAATAGTGGCCAATAATGTCAGCGGTTGGTTATCTCTTGCTTTCTATGAGTATACTTAGTTTTGGGTGAAAGATCAGTAATTAATCGACATGTGCTTATTTAAAATCAATGACAGCGCGTGGATATCACACTATAACTTCCATTTGGTTCGAAATCTCGCAGTAAACATGTCCGCAGTAAACATTATTTTTTATTGGAAAGCGAAGATGTTTCCATTGGCGAACTCGAGGTAAAGGAAAAATATCCCTGTTTATCATTCGATACATTTTTTTCTTCCTTGGCATTGGCCGAGAGCCCGACACGTCACCTTCAAGTAACTGCCTACAAATAATGGTCTGTTCATGCGTAATATCATCTAAATGTGTTTTGCTACAAATAATATTCTGCTCGTGCGTTATTGTAACCACGCTCTTGTGTGAAAATGGCAATTCGCTTCCCTGAGCTTTAAATTCAGAGGGTGATTTAAATATGAAGACAAACTTGGTGATCGAATGATAAAACAATTATTGAACTCGGTTATCGAAAAATATCGTGATTTGTCAGTGTCTTGCAAATCAATTATTTGCCTCAGCCTTCGCCTTCAGCAAATAATTGATCTGCTCACCACTGACAAATCACGATATTTTGCTCAACCTTGTCCAATAATTGTTAATTATGAGGGTCTGGATAGCGATACTTCCATGAATATGAACACTTATGAGGCCCTGCACCTAAGAAACGACCGATGATTTCCGGCTAAAAAATAAAATCGGCCGATTTTTATCTCTCAAGTAGAGGTTACCGAATACTATTTAAAAATGAATTTCTTTTGTTTCAGTTTCGCTTTAAACCAAAAATATCGAGCCGCAAAGTGTTTCCGTCTGAAAGCAGCAAAATCAGGCCGAAAATAAGCCCCCGCAAAAAACTGTTTAGAAATTACTACCGCAACGCAAAATAATGAGAAAACTACACAGTGTTGAAGAAAAAGGCCTTTTAATGCAATATCATTCGATAAACATCAAAAAACTGCCGAAGCGATTAACAAATAAAGTTTCAAATATTGCATACTAAATTAGATGGAGCGTTGGAGCTGATTTTAAAATAATTATTTCTCAAAAGTTCAACGCTTTTGAAAGCAATCACAGTGATGAATGAGACATTGGAGGGATACAAATCACGTTTCTGGAAAAACATTTTTCGGCCAAAGTATATTGACCTTGTACAAAGCGTTCAAAGTTACCGTGTTCACCGTTATCCTGCTACTTCGGCGAAACGCTTCTCTTTTGCCAATACGGCCGTGGATAGCGTGGTAAACGCCACTTTAAACCTTGCTAGGCATTCAGAGACTATCCTGAGTAGAAGGATGTAGAATTGAAAGAGAAAGGAAGATGAAAAATACGCAGAAGAAGAAAATAACTCGAAATTACCATCTGCTAACGAAAGTTGAATCTGGAAAATGTCGTCGCCTAACAGCGGCCAGTGACGTCATTGGCACGTAAAGGTCGCAAGAGCGTGGGAAAACGAGTCTGCAATGTCCTTCGGGCGGTCAGCGGCTAGAGATCCAGTCGTGACCCCATAACTCAGATCACGCTGCGACCAAAACGGTGTGGCGGTTGGGGAAGTTTTTCTTTTTGAGTGACCATCATTTGTGAAAAATAACATAACATTGTTCCACTAAACGTTTTCTGGCCGGGAAAAATTGTTTTCCTATTTGTGCATTCGTTTGGATTCCGCCGCTATTGATACAAATAGAGACCTTAAGCAAACACTGGAGGCGGCGAGGTGGACGCCAACCGGAAGTAAAATTTCCCGCTCTCGAGCTAATTAGCATAATCAGGTTGAGTGTTGCCCGCGTCTTCCAACAGTGGCGGCGGCGAGAAAGGTAGGTTTGGCCGCCTCGAGAGACGGTCGCTTTATTTTTCCATTTGTAGCACCTAAAATACACAGAAACTCTTTTATAAAGTTAAAAATGTTTTTTGACACGTCTCTTTGTATTTTTTTTTTTGCAAATATTTGATATTTCGTTTGCTTTACAGCGAAAATCTCACTTCACATTGGAGGTGTGAGTGAAGAAGAAAGATGGCAAGCGAAGGAGAGAAAAGCAAAAGAAATGGGTGAGTTTCCTGGATTCACATTGTTCCGAGTGATGTTCACGTCTTGTAGACTTTAAAACTTTAGATTGCAAGTACTTGCTTGTACAAAATGCTATTTTGTTCTTCCAATTTGTCTCTATAACTTTGGAATATTTCCGAAAGGTGAATCGTTAGACAGGACCTGTTTTTAATAAGCTTTTGTTTTCTCTCATCTAGCTCGATCATGGAGTGGACAGAAGCACATGATTTGATCCTAGCGAAAGAAGTCAGAGCTTCAGAACCATGGATCTTCAAACCAAGGACTGTAGATCGAGGAAAAGTATGGAATGCCATCACGGATCGTCTGAATGACGAAACCTCCGTGAAGTTTCAGGTGAAGCGGAAAAACGTACAGGAACATTTCAAACTACTACTGGACAAATTCAAGGCGAAACGAAAACATCACAGTCAGGCGAAACTGAGTGGAGTTGACATCGAAGATAGCGAGATGGATATTCTGATGGAAGAAATATCAGAAAAATGGGAGGAGGCAGAGGCCAGTGACCTTGGTTGCACTAGTAAAGAAAAGGCTGATTCAGTCTTCGTAAGGAAAGTAAAGATTTTTCGACGTGTGTAGATCCCTCAGCAACAGAAATTCATCCTCGTCTATGATGTCCTCAAAGCATGCAACAGCTACAAGGTCTCGAACTTCTCGAAAAGTTGCCATTATACTCGTAAAATCCACGAACAAAGTCAAATTGGACAACTGAAAACGAAAGCAAAACAGCCGTTGCTCGCTGCCGCTTCTACGAAAGCTTAATATTCTAATTTTCGCGCCAAGAGGAGGCGGTCTCAACCCAACTCCCGCGCGGTCATCGCCGCCTCCACCTAGCCGCCTCAAGTGTTTGCTTAAGGTCTCTAATAACGTCAATGGCCGCTGTCACGCGACGACATTTTCCAGATTCAACTTTCGTTAGCAGATGGTAATTTCGAGTTATTTTCTTTTTCTGTGTATTTTTCATCTTCCTTACTCTCTTAATTCTACTTCCTTCTACTTAGGACGGTCTTTGAATGCCTAGCAAGGTTTAAAGTGGCGTTTACCACGCTATCCACGGCCGTATTGGCAAAAGAGAAGTGTTTCGCCGAAGTAGCAGGATAACGGTAAAAACGGTAACTTTGAACGCTTTGTACAAGGTCAATATACTTTGGCCGAAAAATGTTTTTCCAGAAACGTGATTTGTATCCCTCCAATGTCTCATTCATCACTGTGATTGCTTTCAAAAGCGTTGAACTTTTGAGAAATAATTATTTTAAAATCAGCTCCAACGCTCCATCTAATTTAGTATGCAATATTTGAAACTTTATTTGTTAATCGCTTCGGCAGTTTTTTGATGTTTATCGAATGATATTGCATTAAAAGGCCTTTTTCTTCAACACTGTGTAGTTTTCTCATTATTTTGCGTTGCGATAGTAATTTCTAAACAGTTTTTTGCGGGGGCTTATTTTCGGCCTGATTTTGCTGCTTTCAGACGGAAACACTTTGCGGCTCGATATTTTTGGTTTAAAGCGAAACTGAAACAAAAGAAATTCATTTTTAAATAGTATTCGGTAACCTCTACTTGAGAGATAAAAATCGGCCGATTTTATTTTTTAGCCGGAAATCATCGGTCGTTTCTTAGGCGCAGGACCTCTTATATTTTTTACTCTGAACATCAAACAGTTAAATTTTAGGCTTTTTAACATCTAACGGTTAAAAAGTGAGCTGTGACAGTAAATTTGATTGAAATTAAAAGAAAATTTTCTCCAAAAGGGCTAGCATGGTAATAGAAATGGGCACGACTCTTTGATACCTGAACTTTTCCCGTCAAATGTAGTTCATTCAGTTTTGGTGGCTGTTAACACACACAAATTACTCATTTGAAATTGTTTTGTCAATACTTACATGCAATTGCTATGATGTTCCACCTCAAAATCAACGAAGGTCATGTTCATCGTCATGTTGCGTGGAATGGAAACATGATATTGACATTCTGTATAATTAGGATAGTTATCAGGGTATCCAGGACTTTTCAGTGTGTTGTTTATTATTACTGAATCACACCCTAAAAAAGCAAAAGGATATCATGGATGGACCAATAGATTATTGCTGGAAGTGGCCGGGATTGCATGATTTTAGCTGCTTGATTATATTTCCCCCTTCCAGCCCTGCGCCTTTATTATGCTACTTCGGAATTTTATGTCTCTGCAACCGTTTTGCTGGGAATTCTTTACACTGTGACGCACCTGCTCGATATTGGTGATTTGTCCAAGCCATAGTATAGCAAACAAATTTACAGTAATTCTGACAGGTGCTTTTGCTGATATAAATGATGAAGTAGGTTTCTTTCAAAAAATCTTTTCTTATTTACTTCATAAATTATTTGTCCAGTACACATGCGGTGGCTTTTCGAAAAGTTTGAAGGTGTGAAGATGCTAATAAGTTCATTAAAAGTTTGACAAAGTACTCACATCGCCGACTTATTGATTTATAGAACGAAAAGCCACTTTCATTTCAAAAGTAGTAGCATGTTTCCCGATAATCGTTTTCTCAAGCTATGGAGGAAAGTAACAGCCAGGGGCGTAGCTAGCAATTAAGCCATTAATTTTTTTAATAGCCGAAAGGCCATATTTTCCGTTTCTTACTTTTCAGTAGCGAATCACCGCTATATGAATGTTTTATTTTGTAAAAACAAAATAATGACTTAAGTGAATATCTTATACATGAAAAAATGCTGAAAGGTTATTAACAACGCAGAACTTTGTTTGGACGTTGGCAAAATTTGATATAGGACTCACGCTGTACAATTTGGGCTTAAGTGGAAAAAATAGCTGGCTACGCCCCTGATAGCTATGAGGACCTTCTCGAGCGGAAAACAAGAACCGTTACCCGAGTGTAAGGGGCTGTGGTTTGCGAAGTGTAAAGAGGTTTTGCAGTTATCATGTCATCAAGAAGAGTTGCGGATGGAACAGTCGATATCGCAGTACAAGGCGCCATATCGGAGGTAAGACCATGGTCCAAATCGATCACGAAAAACCTTTATTTTGAAATTTTTTGATTTTATAGTGAGACCTAAATAGCCATTTCATTCCGTGATTTGTGATAGTAGACCCATAACCGTAATTTCATTTTGTTGCCGTTATAGATATCGTGGTATTGAAGGCTTTTACAAAGACCTCATCAAGGATATTTTCTAAGGCAGCCATATTTTGTTCATTATTCCCGCCAAAACAATTTTTTTTTGTTAGCGGCAGGAAGTGCCAACATTCTTCCGGCTCTGTTAAAATACGGAAGTGACAAAAACACAGAAACGAATAGCGAAAATCTAAGGTCAAATTTCGGATTTCAATATCTTAGGAAAACGACGAAAAACGGAAATGGCAAAGTTCGAATCCCATTTTCATTGTACAAGGAAAACGGAAAACGAAAATGGAAGTTTGAATTCCGTTCTCCCATGTCGTAGGAAAACGGTTGGCACTAAGGTACGCGCGTTATAAAGTACAAGGAAAGCCGTATTTTTGCAGTATTTGCCCCCCCCCCCCCCCCCCACACACACACACAGTGCTAACGACATTGTGTATGCTAGGTTTGAAGATTTTAGAACTTTTCTGTAGGTTAATGTACCAGTCGCCTGCGGAGTATCTTGTCCTCATGATAAGCTCCCTACTTCTTTAAAAGTTACAGACATCAGCAGACAAAATTGGTTAATTAATTTCTATATCTCCGAGTAAAAAGGAAACAACGCATTCCTGCACATACCTTTGAGTCGAATAGCGCTAAAATATATGAGAAATCCTTTTCCTTGATTTTTGTTGTCCGAGTGAAAAGTTATAATAACTTTGGCTCCAGTAACCAAAGGTGACCACCGGCGCGTACCATTACCACAGAACGTACCAAACTTTCGATTGATCTCGTTAGTAATTTTCAGAAAGTCAAACCTACAAATGAATACATGTCACATAATAAACATTTAGTGCGCAAGTACGAAATTCTCCTGCTACCTACCAGAGTATTTTAAAATTGGAACCCGTTGCGTTATCAGAGTCTCCTTCGCAGCTGTCGTTTGAGATTGTAACGCATTAAAGAAGATATAAATATGTACCTAAAACGCTTACTTCCTAGAAACGACACAGCTACAGTAGATGTAAAATGTGAATTTTCGATGACTAGGCTGATATCAAAACCCTGTGTGACCAAAAATGTCTCAAAACTTGTTTGCGTGTTCTCCAATGGAAACTGTCACAGTTCGGCGGGGTGATTTAGACTGAAGCGGGAAGGTCAGATGTTGCACTAACGAACTCAAGGCAAGGTGAACAGATGCCAATCACTATTTTATTTAAGGTTTTTTTCTCTTTGTCAACAGAAGTGAATGAATTACGTGCGGTTGTAAGTTGTTGTGGTTGTAAATCGTTCATTTCCATATGGTCATATGTCCAAATTTTTCAGAGTAAAACGCAACAAAATAATTTAGTTTATGATATCCACTAGGTCTGTGTTCGAGCCTAGCGGCCTATCAGACCATCGCTTCTCTCCGCTTTCGAATAGTAGTATTTTTGTCCCCCCCACCTGGATGGGATGTATTTCCATCTGAGGGTTACATCCCCTACCGCCCCCAGAAAAACATTTTGTTCGTCGGAACCTATTTAAGTATCGTGTTCGCCTGTACCTACTTATACGGAGACACTGAGTGTCTTGCGCAAGTACATAACACTATCAGAGTCAATGCAACGCACTAAACATTACACCAACAAGCCTCCGAAATGCAGAGATTCAGCTATAATGTTTCTTATCCTTTCCCGTAATCTAGTAATTCCACCAGAATTCGTACTAGTTGCTTACCTACATGAAGGCAAATCATCTTCCAAGTCGAAAACGTGAAAGGAAATTTTCATGTGTGTACCCTTTGGAATGGGAAGGGAATAATTACAGTCCATGTTACTTGGGTAGTCGCTGGGATATCCAGGACTTGTCAGTGAGTTGTTAACGACAGATCCACATCCTATTGAAACAACAAGTACATTTTTCAAGTTTGATGGAGTGAGCGTCGTGCGCGTACTTCTAGCAAAAGAAAGCAGCAACTGTAGGATTTTTAGGACTTTCCTTTTCACATACGCGATTTACTGTATGCCAGCAACACATTCTTTTTTCTCGTGGTCAGTTTTACTTGCTATTTGTCCGTACTTGATACACTGCATACTTAAATCTAGGATAGGATGGCTTGAGTTTACAAATAAGGGATATCGTGGTCGAGACATAGCGACACAATTTAAATCCAGAAAGTTAAGAGTCCCTGTCCATAAATATGGAAAATAACTCGGCAAGGGTCTAAAATACGATTTCGCTCATATTTTTACGGTAGATAGGCTAGGGCATGACAAAAACTATTGGATAGTTTTTTTGGCAAAATATCCTTTTATTTCAAAGAAATATGCAAATTACCAAATTGCGTTAAAATCGTCATTTGACGCACCATTTTATTAAACAAGTTTGAGAGCCTCGCATGCAAAACCACATCATTCTTCCGTCTTTAAAACACTCAAATATTTTTCTGCAATGTTTAAATGTGTACTGGGTTGATTTTAGGGAATGCTGCGTTGTCTTTTTGGGTGCAAAATAATTAAATTTCGAAGACATGTATTTCATTCACTTAAAAGTACTTCGTAGAAATAATTGATTTTCACCCTGTGCGAATTCTTCGAATGGATTAAGCTTCTGGTGGTTGAATCGCAGTAGGATGGTCTACAGATTCCTGTAAAAATGTCTTTGGGCAAACGATTGTGAGCGACGTGAGAGCTTTTCAAAGTAGGTTACAAATGGAGATATTCGACCATCCGTCATCAAATTTCAATTTACTGGTCAGACATATATTTTAGCTCGCGCCACATGTCTTGAGCTATATTAAGTTGAAATAGACACAGAGCTGATAATTTCGAAATGTTCTAACCTTATTTGCTGTAAAAGGCAGGTCCAAAAGCCGATTTGACGTGTTTCCGTCACCATTCGCTGCACTAAAAGCATAAGTTTGCCTTTGTTTACACATCGTCCGATGTACATCGCCAACTGTCAACTTATTTAATGATCGAATACCATGAATCTATGACTCTCTTTCGACACATATGATCACCACTGCATCTAAGTAAAAAACGGCTAAGTGATTTGTAGATAATTGCTTGCTTTGCACTACACCAAAATATTACGCTTGATCATCGTTTGATCTATTGCTACTTGAATCCTTGCTTGCAGCGGTTCCTTGTTTGGTCGTCACGCAATGCTGTCATCCCATTTTAGGGGGTAGGGGTAAGACAATTATTATCCTAATACGTAAGGCTTCGTAAGCCTTGGAACCACAGGAAGCACACAATCTTGTTGAGTAGGAAGAGATTAAATTAAGCAATGAAAAGAATGAATAGTTAACCATTGCCCGTGTTGTCATCTTTTATTAGACAACCGCTACCTACACGCCTTGCGTAAATACTGTAATGCTAAACTCGTACCTAGGTCTTTTCGCGCTGTACAATTACTTTTGGTTTGCATATAATACAGTGGGTTACCCTCGGGGAAATGGGAGGTGGCCGCTTAATAGGGGCTGGCCGCTTAATATAGGTTGGTGTACCTGGAATATTTTTTTCACTAACGGGTTATAAATTTAGCTAAATTTCCTAGTAAACATGGAGTCAATTCAAGACAATCATGATAGAGGTCATTCTCGGAGACCTAGGGGCAGTTAGTGGGGGCGGGGAAAAAGTCTAAACGGCTCTTCGCCCGAACTTTTTTCTCACCCGTTTAGACTTTTCCCCGCTCCCACTAACTGTCCCTGGGTCTCCGAGAATGACGTCTATCATGATTGTCTTGAATTGACTCTATGTTTACTAAGAAATTTATAACCCGATAGTGAAAAATATTCAAGGTACACCAACCTTTATTAAGCGGCCAACCCCTATTAAGCGGCCACCTCCCATTTCCCCGGCGGTAGCCCACTGTAAACCAAAAATAATTGCACACCGCGAAAAGACCTAGCTACGAGTTTAGCGTTACAGTATTTACGCAAGGCGTGTAGGTAGCGGTGGTCTAGTAAAAGATGACAACACGGGCAATGGTTAACTATTCATTCTTTCCATTGCTTAATTTAATTTCTTCCTACTCAACAAGATTGTGTGCTCCCTGTAGTTCCATGCCTTAAGGTCATTCCACTGAAATAGAACATGCACTGAGATTTTTGTCAAACTTTCCCTATTGATTGTTTATATTATAGAGAAGACCGCCATTTTTTAATGCGCGCGCGCAAATCACGCGTGAAATTATGCGCAGTAGGGATGGGCAATGCAATACTGGGGAATGACCTTAAAGAGCCTTACTTATTAGGATAATAATTGTCCTACACCTACCCTCTAAAATGGGATGACAGCATTGCGTGACGACCAAACAAGGAACCGCTGCAAGCAAGGATTCAAGCAGCAATAGATCAAACGATGATCGAGCGTAATATTTTGGTGTAGTGCAAAGCAAGCAATTATCTACAAATCACTTAGCCGTTTTTCACTTAGATGCAGTGGTGATCATATGTGTCGAAAGAGGGTCATAGATTCATGGTATTCGACCATTAAATAAGTTGACAGTTGGCGATGTACATCGGACGTTGTGTAAACAAAGGCAAACTTATGCTTTTAGTGCAGCGAATGGTGACAGAAAAACGTCAAATCGGCTTTTGGACCTGCCTTTTACAGCAAATAAGGTTAGAACATTTCGAAATTATCAGCTCTGTGTCTATTTCAACTTAATATAGCTCAAGACATGTGGCGCGAGCTAAAATATATGTCTGACCAGTAAATTGAAATTTGATGACGGATGGTCGAATATCTCCATTTGTAACCTACTTTGAAAAGCTCTCACGTCGCTCACAATCGTTTGCCCAAAGACATTTTTACAGGAATCTGTAGACCATCCTTCTGTGATTCAACCACCAGAAGCTTAATCCATTCGAAGGTTTCGCACATGGTGAAAATCAATTATTTCTACGAAGTACTTTTAAGTGAATGAAATACATGTCTTCGAAATTTAATTATTTTGCACCCAAAAAGACAACGCAGCATTCCCTAAAATCAACCCAGTACACATTTAAACATTGCAGAAAAATATTTGAGTGTTTTAAAGACGGAAGAATGATGTGGTTTTGCATGCGAGGCTCTCAAACTTGTTTAATAAAATGGTGCGTCAAATGACGATTTTAACGCAATTTGGTAATTTGCATATTTCTTTGAAATAAAAGGATATTTTGCCAAAAAAACTATCCAATAGTTTTTGTCATGCCCTAGCCTATCTACCATGGGAATATGAGCGAAATCGA
Source organism: Orbicella franksi (assembly GCF_964199315.1). Classification (NCBI taxonomy): domain Eukaryota; kingdom Metazoa; phylum Cnidaria; class Anthozoa; order Scleractinia; family Merulinidae; genus Orbicella; species Orbicella franksi. The sequence goes on from NC_138145.1 coordinate 28,807,526, forward strand.
ATTTTCGACCCTTGCCGCGAAATGAAAAATTTGTCTGATTTTTACAGGTAGGCACTCTTAACTATTTAACATAATTATTTCCAGTTACAATTACACATCATTTCGAGCCCATGATTATCACAAAAATTAGTCTCTTTCGTTATTAAAATTTCAAGAACAGTGCGACCTGGGCCTTCGAAGATATACTTTAGTAACTACCGCTTCGAAAGTCGATGCATGACTGCAGACTAATTTAAATTTTAACGGCTGATCATGTTCAGTTTTCACACCTCTCCTTTCCTTCTCGTTTTTTATGTGGTGAGCAATAGCATTGTTTTTAGAGGGAAATGGTTGTGAAGCCCGGCAAACATCAAAGGAGCAAACAAAGATGCCAAGATTTATGCTGGAAGGTCCACGACCGTACAAAATCTTTTGTTTTTCGCTCATACACTATGCGTGAATTGCGTAACCAACACGTTGCTATTGGTTGGTTCTCAGTACGGAGTAAACAACAATTGTGTTTGTGTGCATGGTCAAGGCCAAAAAAGCGAACGAAAACCTACAACAAAGAAGTTTGTCGGGTTTCAGAACCATTTCCTTCTATTAACTATGGCAATTGTGAGGAAATATAACAACGAGTTTTACCTTGTGTAGCAAGGGCATCGTCCATTATGCAACATGTTAGCACGAGTAGGAGGAAAAGGATGTTTTCTATTTTTCCCATAACCACACGCATAGTCCACTATGGTGCAGCCATCATCAGCTGCTGACTTGAGCTAGCAAAGAAAAAGATGCTAATTAACTTGTAAAAAGCTCACGGAGCCTTCTGTTTTTTTTTTTCAAGCAACTTCCCGTTCGTTCGTTGTTTAAGTTAATCCTCCACGAGGGAGCATCTTAAACCGTCGGCGAATTACATACAGTCGAACCCCAACAAAGCCGCCGCTTAACAGGGGTTGGTCGTTAATGGGGGTTCGTCAGGAATTATAACGAAGCTTAGTAGAAAGGTCAATGTATTTAAATACAAACATAATAAAGCCTATCTCTATTTTTTGATTTACTTGTCGCGAAAGTACTATCTTTAAAAATCACCATCACAAATTGTGCAGTGAACATGGAATAAGCTCAACACAATCATAATAAACGTGTGTTTTAATGTTTTTATCAGTCGTCACTTTCTATTAATTTTCTACTCTCATCGGCCATCGCCTTCTCCAAAACAAAGCCCAACCAACATGTGTTAAATTCTGGATGGCCGCTAAATAGGGATGAAGACAACAGAAAACCCTCATCAGGACGACAAAAAGGTGGCAGCGGCCGGTTAATACCGGTTTTATTTTCAATATTTTCCTGACAATAATTTCGGGGCTTTGATAATTAGCCGCTTAATAAGGGGTGGCCGCTTAATAGAGGTTCGACTGCACTAGCTTGAACCAGGAAGGACGGGATCCTCCCGCTCGGACTTTTTAAAAACGTTACTAACTTTCTATTATTTTAGCAAATACCACCAGACTTTTTGACTTTATCGTAAGTCTATGTGGAAAAGAAAATTTTGTATAACACGTCTTTGTTTATGGAATCGGTGGTGCCATGGCAACCAAAATTTGCAGAAATGTTGATCTTAATTTCGAAGTTTCATTTCTTGCGATATCTTTTACATTCAGTTTTAGTTTTTTTTTTTTTTTTTTTAACAACATTGTCCTTTTAATAGTTTTGATTACGTATTAGTTGGCTATGGTGGTTTTCTGGGGTCGTGGCCAAGAAGAGAATTCCAAGATAACCTGACAGAAGATGAAAATCATGCTGTTACTGCCGGGTCACGAAACAACGTCGTTTTTACGAGGTTTTTCGTGTCAAGGGATTGTTGAGAGAACAAATACTAACTCGGGATCACAATGACTGAACGAAGTTACCGAAGGCATAGCTACAAAATACTGGACTACCAGAGTGACTTCGATTACGATGTGCTTCGCTCTACAAACACCAGCGACATGGGTAAAAGCAAAGACAGGAGATGGATCATTTTCTCTTGTCGGGGAAGAAAGACACTTGTGGAATGTACGAACGGTAAAAGGTAAAAGCCTTGTTTCTATAACTCGTGCAAGGTTGGGAAAACTCGAAACAAGGTTGGAAACAGTTTCTTACGACTTCTTGTTTTCATTATTAGCGTGTCTTGGTATTCTAAACTTCCACTCGCGTCTTTATAAATCGATTGAAACTCAGAATATGCTGTACTTCAGTATATATTTGTGATGTAAGACAATATCATGCTCACCTCAAGATTCTGTGAGATAACTCCAGCCAATATAAATGCTCACAGCAAACAGGAAAGAGGAAAACTATAAACATACTAAGAAAAAACAAGCTATGAAGCGCGAGCTGATGGCAGCTGGAGATGAAAGGGGATGCCATAAATAGACAGCCGTGTGTCATATATGGAATAAATGGTAATGAATGCAAATAACTTCGCCTGTTAAGAAAGAATTAGTGTTTGGGCAGGGGTTTGAAACGCAAAACAGGAAGTTTTATGGTATGGAAGTTTTATTATTATTATTATTATTATTATTATTATTATTATTATTATTATTATTATGTTATTAAGGTTACTCCAAACCTTCGCGGGTGTCCTCCAGAAAAAAATTCGTACGCGCGCTGTTTTCAAGGAAACCCCCACAAACTATATGTCAATAGAAAGGTTGTGAAAATAATGTAGAATTCTAAAAAATTATATTGTTTTGCCGATTGTTTTCCAAATGCGACAGAAGCCGTTGACGACAAAATGACCGACTGACATTACGGCGAATTAATCGGGTATCAAATGCGATCGTTGATGCAAAATAACTGTATAGTATTAATCACAGAGCATCAATCTCAAAGTGTGTCAGCATTTTCTTTTATATCTATTGGTTATAGATAGGTTTGGTTATAGATCTGTCAAGTTCTACTATCGAAAAATTCACGTAACGTGTTACGTTAGAGGCCGCCACAATAAAAGGATTTAAAATAAAAGAATTCGCCGACATTTTGTTCCTTGTCTATCAGTAAATTTTCTGGCCAAATTTCACGAAAAACCGTCAATTCTACATACCCTATTAATTCATTTAAAGAGGGCGGATTCTCTCAAAAAACCAGTGCCAGTTTTCGAGTGTTACCGTGAGTCACGTCTTTAGCCTGCGTAGCTTGGTGGTTTTTAAGCAAGTCTAACGCACTAGGAAAGCGGCGAAGCCGCGATAACGAGCGCCAAAGCCGTGAGGAGCCTGGAAGAGACACAACTGAGGTTCCTCGCGGCTTCGCCGCTTTTAGGCTCACACGTTTTACGTGTGATCAACAATAATAGGCAAAACAGAAGGAAAGCGATGTGCAACAAAACCAAAAGAAACTGAGGAGCAATTACCGAAGCGTGATTACAAGTAGGCACTCTTGACAGACATGAAATCTGAAATTGAAAGTATTTGATAAAGGATCTCCGGATGAAGCCGTTTGCCGCGAAAAGGTCGCTGAGGAGACCATACCTTTTGGAGATTGTGACACCTCCAACAGTTCATTAACTTTTTTTTTTTATTAAAAAAAGCCTCTTTTTCCCAATAGCTCGCGCGCGTTGTAATATTTTATTTTGATTTTTTTGAAGATATTACCTTAAATAATGAACTTTAATTTCGTTGAAAAAAGAAAATTTGGCAAAAGTAGCCCCGCAAAAGTTTGGAGTAACCTTGAATGGCTAGTGTTTGTAGCGGATAGAACGCGCGCTATGACTGGAAAATTCTAAGGCATACCCACGGTTCGATTACGGGCCTGCAAAAACAAAGTAAAAGGCCATATAATAAACAATTTGTTAGCGTTGATCGTTCGGTCTTTACGGAAAAATCTCAAACCGAGACCTTGCCGTATTGACCCCGCTATCGCTCGGTCAATGCGGCAAGGTCAAGGTTTGAGATTTTCCCGTAAAGACCTCACTCTTGGTTAATAAGTAGTTATTATTATATGGCTGTGTTTCACAAAGACTGGGAACTATCGAATTCAAGAATTTGATTGGCTGAAATCGATATTGAAAGCTGTTGAGATTTTCACATCTAGACCGGAATCTAGACCGGTAATGTTTTGCGGTGAAAAAGTTGCAAACTTTAATGTAAGAAAGTTGACTATTTTCTTCTAAAAATATTTATTTATGGCAATGCGAAAAAGTGTGATAAGAAAAGAAAAGAAAAGTAAAGAGGACGAGCAGACTTCGGCAGAATTAAGTTCAGCTCATCGCCGTTCGCAAGCAAAAATGTCGGTTAGTACAAACCAGTTACAATAAACGAATTAAATTTCTCTTGCTTGCCATGTAATAAACATTAACCGAGCTTAGTCGGTCTGCATGAGAGAATCTTGACCTCGGTCGAGGTTCTCCCGTAGAGACCTCCTGCTCGGTTAATAAGAGCTAATTATTAAGCGTACTGCTTTTGGAATAACAGCATTCGGAGTACTCTCCAGAAAAAAGCTCATATACCTGTAATTTTAATTGTTACCAGAACTTAATCTTACAATTGTTTTGTATAACTACAGTAAACGTTATATCACGTTTAATGTAGGATTGATTGATTGATGCCACTCAAAGATGACACAGTTATTAGCTTTTATGTTCAAGTTACTTTCCTTTACTTTAATCATTTATCAGCAAAATATCAAGCATTTGCTTAATACTGAGGGAGAAGCCAAACAACAGGAACAAGCTCCCTACAGGTTATTGGCCATTCCCCTAAAACAGTAGAAATATAACAATATATAGCTAAATTACCAAACCTAGCAAAAAAATATTAATTTTCAGAAATCTAGACTAAAATCCTAAGATCTTGTACGCAATCTGAGACCTAGCTAAGAGCATGACAAACTGCAAAAAAGGTTCATTTTGTGATTTGATCATGAGTTTTCGAGCTGAGATAGTCGAGCCTTTGCAAGTCTTGTAAATGTTTGAATCAGACATTCTAATGTTTAGTAACAGGCTGCTAAACGCTGCAACTACTCTTTAAAAAAAGATGAACTTCAGCCAGTTGCTGAAGTTCTTTAACGAAAAACTTGGTAGCTCTTTTCTCTGCGCTTTTGATCATGCCAGTAAAAAGGCTTTAAATGACTTCAAATGTCTTCAAGTCATTTATGCTTACGTGCTTGTTCGTAGCGGAGCTGAGCGGAGCTCCGATGGCCCATCGGGCCAGCAAGTGGAGTACCATAACTATATGAACAGAACCACATGCATGCACTTCCGAGTTGCCCTTGCCCTTTTTCACATGAAAATGAGTTTTATTTCCATGACAATAAAGTGCATGTGAGACATTTTTATAACGCTTTCGCACGGAGACTCGTTTTGACACAGAGGTAAAACACTACAAGTAAGCGTCTATTATAGTTGGGGGAGGGGGGGGGGGGGGACAGGGGCTCAGAAACTCCCATTTCCCGCGCACTTATCTCCCGACTCCCGTCTTGTCCGTCTTGCTCCCTTCCCCTGTAAATAAGGAGACTCAAAACACATCTTTGTCATTTAGCTAGGCAATCCTTAGGCGTTTCCTTTTTCTTTTTCCTTTGTTTTTGGCCTTGTTCCTCTTACTCACGTTTTTTGGCAGCTGAAGCGACAACATTTTATGACGTAACCATCGTAAAAGGGTTTCCAATTTTACCGGAAGTAAGCCTCCGTTTTTTAGCCCAAGGGCGAATTTTCCGATCCTTTGCTTGTCGACCCAGAAGTTTCAAAATAAGCTAACTGCAAGGCAAACAACATTTTGGGTTGTTTTTGAAAGTATTTAAATGCTTGATAAATGACAAAAGTTATCATTTTGCATTTCTCTTCCGATTCCCGCCCTCTTAGAACTCCCGCCTTCCGCCCTTTTAGAGATCGGACCAATTTCAAGTATGAGACTTATGTAACTGGTACAGCTGTGGCTGTTACGAGCATGTGTTATTCTCGTAAATTATAATGGGGATGCAACAGACTGAGTTATTCGTTCTCTTACCTTTCCTGTCCAAGCGGAAATCGTCTGGATCTACCTTGAAGTTAAAGCAACCTTACGAGGGGACCTAGAGTCATACGTGAGTAAACTTGAGTCCTTCCACAATGGGTGTCTCCGAATAATCTGCCACATCTTATTGCCAAATAAAATCTCGAATAGGCACCTTCACAGAAAAACTGGTTGCCAAAGTGTTGCCATTGAAATCAAACGCAGACGAATCCGATGGCTGCGCCACGTGCAGGCTCGTATTCCTAAGGTTGCCTCGCGATGAACACCACCTGGCAAAAAGAAAAATGAGCGGTCAGAAACCACCTGGCGCTGAACTGTCATTGCTGAGCTCAGTGAGGTGAATCTCTCATGGTGCAAGGCACAACGTGCTGGTACAAAATGGGGATAAATGTCATAAATGGAACGGGATTGAGGGACAGGCTTACAGGAAAGTTACGTCGGAAGAGAACCGATTAAAGGCTATTCTTACTCTCCCATTGCAGAGTGAAAAAAAAAAAGTTTGGCAGCGGCATCGAATAAGTGCTTGATTCGAAACCTTTTCTTTCTATGAACTGTCACTCTAAGCAGCCACCATGTTGAAATTAACAGCATTGTCGTCTCTAGAGCCAGGCGGGTCTTTTTTGGTACTGTGCATGCGATCAGCGATAGTGGAGAGTTCAAGCATGACGTTTACGGCAAACGGCAAATATTACCTCTGAGTTTTTATTCTTTTTTTCCAATCCTTAGATAAATCTCGTAAACATAGAAAAATGTCTCCCACTATTCACCGCAAGTACAAATATTTTCACTCTACTGTACAGACAGCTGAAGACAGACGGCAAAAGGTTCATTTTTGCCGTTTGCCGTTTCACATAAACGTCGTGCTTAACCTCTCTACTATTCCGCAAGATGACGTGAGAATGAAGAAACTAGTACAGGGGCCCGTTTCTCGAAGGTCCCGAAAAATATTTGCACCCGAAAAGCCGTAGCAAAATCTTAAACCTTATGATTACGGAGCTGTTTTATTCACATGTACTAAATCAGTATGAACAGAGGTTCCCTTCATACAAGAAGTTTCAGGCGTATACACCTCGCTGTTTTTAGATAAAGATTGACTTAAAATGGCTTTGCGGGCCCGAAAAGTTTCCGGGGATTTCGAGAAACGGGCCCCAGACCAGAATTTTTTCAGGTTTGGTACATTTTACAGGCTGTAGATGTCTATGGCGCCAAGGCGTGAAAAAACACCGGTCGCAACTCGTCCGACAAAATATGGCACGCAAAGTTTACACGGCAAAAATGTGCGGTCTGTACCAGTTTTTTTGACAGGTCCATAGCCATTTTTTCTGTGGTGTAAAGTTGCATTTCTGGTACGAACGCAGACTTTACCTTTTACCTTTGCTTACTTGAACTCAGCGTATTTCCGCGCAGTGTTTTCTTGGGATAAAACCGATTCCTTTTATTTGTCTCTGATCTAATCATATAAGCTGGACTGTCTTTTGAACAAAATTAACTCACTAGATTCGGCCCCAAACGGCGTCTCCTTATCACAGCAAAGGCTGCTCTGTAAACATCGTTCGTTCTCACAACTAGGAAGATAAAAGTAGGGTTTGAGTAGAACTGATGTACATGACCGAGAGACGTAGATCATGGTCTCTTGACGTGACTGTGCATTCACTCTCGTAGGCCTCGTAGGCAAGTTTGACTCTTGAGTTGTACCCCATGACAGCACGAACAACCATCGCAATTAGGAATGGCATAATGAACAGAATAACGAGGAAGCCCTTAGTCAGGGCGGATTTTTGGTATTTCTTCAAAAAGATAGTAGTAGTTTTTTCGGCTGGGATGCCATTCTCTCTGTTGCCCGTATTTGTCGCTGATGCCTTTGTAAAATTCTAAATACCATTAAATAACACGTGGTGGTAATAAGTAGTGATTAAAGAAGCAGGGGTAGAGGAACGAATGTTCAGTATTTGTCAGTGTGGACGAAATCACGGAAATGCCAATAGATGCGCAGCGCAGCCAGTTACCACACCTTCAGTTCGCCTGTTGGTCACAATTTCTTTGTATCTCAAGTGCTAATGCAAGGCAAAAAATTTGTCAATCGCGGGAGACATAATCGTCATCACTGTCACACCAGTGCTTGTGAAACCAGCCACCCAGTGCTGAATTCTTCCTGTGCAGGCTGACTTCGCGTTGTTGCTCAATTTGGCAATCATATAGGCGACAAATGAAGGCTGTGTGATTAGTCCAGTAACAAAATATGGCAATACAGGATAGCAAATAAGAGCGTTGGCGTTCTCCAAATGTAGTGTACCGCTATCCGATTTATTCATTCTTCTGTTCTGTTCTTTATTCATTGTTCTGCTCCACTCAGAGCTGATTACCTGCAACATTTATCTAGCGAGTTATCTTATTATTTCCCACCGGAACAATGTTCCGTAGAAACAGATGGCAAAGATAACACAGCGATGGCTTGGGATAAGTGCTTTCTTGACTTTCTTGTTCGTATTTTAACCCCTTTTTGTTCAAGTAGCTTTTTTCGTTTTAGTTTGTTGAATTCTCATGTTATGCATCGTCTTTGTAAACACAGATAAACACACCGCTACAGCGCATGCGCAGTTGTGTTCGTTAGTTTACTACCAACTGATAATGTTAATAGCTCCTGATATTTTCTGACTTTTCTGACTTTTTCGCTGGGTGAGCACACTAATAAGCGCATCTTGAAAATCACCGCGCGCGGCTCTTCGTGCGTGTTGATTGCTGCCTACGCTTTCGCGTGCTCGCTCACTGGAAGCTACTGGACTAACCTAGAGAAAAATTAGGCACTAGAACTCTAAGATTGAAATTTTATAATTTTCACGGCTTCATAACATAACGTAACGTAACGTTGCACAACATAACATACTTTATTTTCTCACAGTTTACATCCATAAATTAAATTACTACTTTTTAATGTTTACAATGCCTCGAGTTAGAGGTTCGTTTTAGAGGCCGAGTTCGATTCAGAACTTTTTGGGTAAAAGATAGATTTTCAAGTTAGACATGTTTGGTCCAAAGTGCTAAGGCTAACTGGGGAGCCGGGGAGCACAAACAGTAATTACGTACTTGAACTCTACCCTGGGCAACAAAAAGTTTATCATATTTCTTGCGGGTGGCGGGATGCTTCGGGTCGGACGACACGAGAACCGCGCATGAAACGACTCTGGTGCCCAGAACTAGAATTAAACTAGAACTCCATCAGTCGTGAAGTAAACAATCCCCTTGTAAAAACCGTATACAGATCAACCGGCCTATTAAACGGCCACCCTCGGGGAAATGGATAGTGGCCGCTTTAAGGACGCTGGCCGCTTAATAGAGGTAAAAACAATAGAAAAGACCTCGTCGGGACTTTGATTACTGGTCGCATTATAGGGGTGGCTGCTTAATAAGTGGCCGTTTAATAGGGGTTCGACTGTATACAGTTTTGCAGGAGTTCACTCAAAATTCTGTTGACATCTTATCTGATCATCTGAAAGTAAATTGAAAGCTGTTCCTTGTGAGTAAAATATGCCAAACTGCGAATCCGAATTTCTCCTTTATCGTGGTATCTTAGGTAGGCCTCTTTCACAGCGCAAATGAAAGGTTTTATTTTTTTCATGAGCGGTCTAAAGAAAACGAGAAAATGAAATACTAACTTAATTGAGGACGGTTTCCAGTGTTGCATGAATAATTTGTAATATAAAGATGCTAAATAAAAATTTCATTGAATATTCTAAAACCAAGACTTGTTAATATTTCATGGCACTTTTGAGCATCGCCATAACTGAGAGAAAAGTGACTCTTAGTCAAATAACGCCAAGGTATAAAAAGTACTTTAGTTCCTGATTTATAGAACGAGCTATAGTAATCTTACTGCTGAATATTTCAAGGAATAAATTAAGACGACTTTTGAACGATGTGCTCTAAGTTATGCTAACGTGCCGTGCCGTGTCACAGCTGGTGACGAGCCAAAAAAGGCAGCGTTGAAAAGGATTGTGAAATTGATAGGACAGCCACAAAAAAATATATGATTACAATAATAGTTTGAAATAACTCGTAGAGTACTAAAAGACATGCTTTGTGCGATCAAACTTTATGTTCTGTTTGCTCTGAAGCAGTTTAATCGATGATTTGGTACATTAACTTTGACAAGCTGCGTCGAAATGGTATTCAAATATAGCATAAAATTACTTAACAAGAATAATCCGGCATTTGGCTATGAATTTAATCTACGTTATGGGTGATTATGAAGTCAGATTACCAGTATTCATCCTTTTCTTCTGGGTGGAAATATAATCAAGATTTTTTTGGCTATTCCACTTGCTTTTAGGTGAAAAAAAAATCAGCTGACAAGTAAATCTTTGATTGCGCTGCATTAAAAAGACTCACTTCGAAAACGAGATACCTCGTTTTACCTGTAAGTGTACCTGTTGTTCATTTCCAACCTTGTAAAGTTGTTAAACGTTTTAGCATTCTATTTAACACAACTTCTATTCATGATTAGCCAACGCTTTCATTTTGAAATGAAAAACGCTGCTGCTTAGCTTAGGCCTATATTTAAGATCAAAATCGACGTTATTTCCTATATCAGCATAACAGAGAAACAAAATTTTGTCGTCCAACAACTGTCATTTCTATGAATCGAAACAGACGAACAAATTCAATTTCCGTCAGTGTAACAAGTTCTTTTATGAATTAAAATTCATATTGGAATCAATCTGTTTTTTTTCTGTTGTACGAGAAAAACAAAATGTTTCATTTTTTAAAATGATTTTCGTAAGAAAAGTGAGTGGCGCGGGACGCTAATGGTTAGTGCTCTGGATTCCGGATTGAGTGGTCCAGGTTGGAGCCCTGCCTAGAGCCATGGTGTTGTGTTCTTGGGCAAGACACTTTACTCTCACAGTGCCTCTCTCCTCTCAGGTGTATAAATGGGTTCTGGCGAATTGTTGGGGCAACTAGTTACAATGCCAGGGAGTAGCCAGTGGTGGACAAGAATCCCATCCAAGGAGGGGGGGGGGAGGGGAGGGGTAGCAGGCAAGCCACTTCGCCACGGAAACTGGATGGAGCTAAGTGCCAGGGCTATGAGCCAGTTGGGTTTAATAAGAAGCTTTACATTTCCTAAGAAAAACTGAAGAGAATAAAGGGAACAAGCGATCACGCAGATAGTATCTCACGTATATGCAAACAATTTAAGGCTGTTATGGACGCACATTTAATAAGGAGTATTAAGGAACAATTTATCCTAACGATTTTTTATGTTGCTTTTATAACAAAAAGATCTGACTTCAAATTTAACAATTCTGAAGTCTAAAATGCCTCAAAGTATTCATGCAGTCAAAATTGAAAATTGATTTTCACTATTTGGTTCAACATGGATTAATGATTGCATCTGAAATCAGATAAGAAAAAGTGCACTTTTTTATAGTACGACAAATGACGCAGTTGTTCGAATTTCATACCAAAATATATTTTTATAACCATTTTCACCATTACATTAGTTTCTACCACAGTTATTTCTATAATTGCAGGAGCCGGTTGCGATTTTTAAACCCGCCTACATGATTGTTTTTAATTAGTATTATACGACCCTCTTAACAGTCAACGTTTGGCTGGCTCTAGAGGGTTTTCAGTAAAATGATATCGTACAACACGCTTTATTTCACTAAAACCCGCAACCGAATAGGACAACATTTAATAAGGTCATGGTAAAATTCATTATAGTGACGTAATTTAAGAATTGTTTGTAGGAAAAAATACTTTGTATCTCAAATGCATGAAAATCTGGATAGTCGGCAAAAGCTAATCGTCTCATACACATACAAGTTTCTTTTTTTGTCAAGCACTCTTCTAACTACTGCCATTCTCGATCCAAGAGAGTGAGATGTTATTGGTTATTCACCAAGAACAACGACCTGTGGTCGCCTTCTATTTTATCTCAGTGCTGATTAGCTGATGAAAAAAAAAAGGTTTTTTTTGAAAAAAAAACAAAAAAAACTGGAATTTACCACTGTCAAGCAACGGAAATAAAAACTATTTAGTGGATAAAGTCAAGAAATTGCAATGCTATAGAAGATAAGCCAAGAAGACACCTTCAAGTTTTAGGTCTCTGCGTTTTCCCAAACTTCAGATTTTTGTCGAAATGTTTGGCGCAAATTTATGGAGCCACCGCGGTCCACCAATATGGCGGCCGGAAAATAGTATAAACATCTGAAACTTACTTTGGCTATCTAGACAACTTATTATCTGAACTGAACCAACAAACCTGATTAACACAAGCACTTTTCCTAATACTACTAACTCCTAAAATGGCTATTGTGTATATAGCTGGTTTTCACATGACGTCACTAAAATTCGAACTACAAAACTATTGATCTTACTGAGATTTTACTTAAATGATGTATAAGAGCAGCTGAAAACTAATATTCATAAAAAATTTTCGCTCCGAATGGGTTCTTGGTTGTGATAAACTACGCTTGAATTTCTAAGCTTTTGCGTGACGCGGCATTTACATGACGGCCTAGAGAGCTGTCATGATGGTTAAAAAAGTTACTTATTTCGGGGAACTTGGCTATCTGAACAGTTCACGTCTTAGAAAAAGTATTATTTTAATTTTTTAGAGTTCCTCGAGGGATAAATTCACGCTTTTGTAGCAAAACTCAGTGACAGATGTTTCTGATGGTTTCCGGCCGCCATGTTGGTGCCAATACGGATGGGCACCAGCATGGCGTCTCCATGCAAATCTCTATAAATTTGGGTGAAAAATTTCTCCGCATATCTCGCATAAGAAAAATTGCTGTGACCAGAATTTTGGCGAGAGTCTTTGCATATTTACCTTCTTTCATTTCCCAGATTCTAGACTTTATCCATTGACCGGTTTTGATTTTTATTTTGATCTATTTTGAATTGCGTGACACTGAAAACCAGCAATTTTTCGACAACGAAACGCGATCGTAGCTTTGTGTCACGCACCGCCACAAGTTGTAAACAGATATGAATTTAGATCCTCTTATGCCTGATGAAGATAAAAACTTTCGTGGCTCCTTAGTTTTGGAATTTGGAATTTGATGACTTCATGTGAAAACGATCTATAGCCAGAGAGGTCGAGATTCCTGAGGCTGTCCAAAAAGTTCGCGTCCTCAGAGGGAAGATTGCAGCATCCAAAAACACAAACAGGGAGAGTGGCTGAGGGAATTAACTTCAGTGATCGTTATTGTTAAACTTGAGGTGTTTAATCAGGAGTGCTCACCGGAGCCGATATACAAAATATCCGCTCCGCAGGGCTCAGTGCGCTGGCTGGGATTCTAGCATTGGCATGGAACTTGCTGGGCAGCCCGCTTCAAAACAATTGCTTGCTTACTGGTTTAAACTCGGAAGCTTATCCTAGCTGGAAAATGCGCATTTTTGGCATGAATCTAGCTGGTAAATTTTAATGTGAGGTTTTCCCTGGTAGACTAGCTCCATTACCAGCCGCCACTCTGGAAAATTAGCCCCGGGAAATTAGCATGCACTCATCAACCGAAGGCATTTCGCGCGAAGAATGGACTCAGAGTGCCGCCTAGTGATATGGTCACTTAGGATTCGTCTATCCAGGCATGCGCTGCGTCATATTACACAGCAGTTATATGACCCCTGTGTGACAGCTGAGCTGTCGACTTTGAAAGCGAAAACGTTGCTATTGCAGGCACGGTCACGTCCCAGCCAAAGCTTTTGGCTACAGCGCTCTACAGAGTCGGGAACGGTTTCTTAATAAGAGAGTTGATTTTATTTCAACAAGGTAAGTTTCCTGTGCTTTCTCTTGTCTGTTAGCTGTGTAGTTTCAGACCTACTCTGCTATTCTGTATTTGCCGTTATTGTTCTGACCAAGTTGGATAACAATTAATTTTATGTGTATTATCCCCGAGCATTATCTTCTTGGTGTGCTTTCCGTTTAGACAACCAGATCTTCTTTGTTGTTTAACACATGTCGAAAATTCTTGATTTAAATTAGTTGGCTATTTTTTTCTTTCGGTGATCTAGAGGAACCGGATGTTTAAATCGAAAGCCGAAAAGTACTTTTCCTGCTTCTCGTTTGCAATTGAACCATGATCTTTCTCCACGGGACTGGCGTTTGCTGTATTTTTTGACGGCTGGCTTAGGTCTCAAAAATGTCCACATCAAAGAAAGTGCTCTTTTGATTATCGCTTGCAGCACGTAAGAGACGAGCCAAAAAGATGAAAATTGAGAACGACTTCTGCTTTTATTTTCATTGTCTTTTTTTTTTTTTCAGCACATTATTTACTACATCCCGTTACCGCTCTCTATGGCATAAGCCTCCATCACCGAGTAATGCAATATTAAGTATCTATTTTTTTCTCGTGTTTTTCTGTTAAACGGAGAGAGAGATCAGAATCAGCTCCTCTCTAGATTGCTGGGAGTCTGTTTTTCTCTCGAAATTCAGCAGGGGTTAGGAGGAATGACGCTTTAGCGTAAAGGGGGATGGGACGAGGCATGGGCGCGGCACGCACGAGAAGAAAAACAGACTGCAGACTCTTCTTATGTTTTTGAGGACATTCACACTTGTCAAAAACAATCTAATTAACCAATTAACTAATTAAAATCAGCGTTATGTTCTAGCGTTATGTTCATGAAATACCAAATGTTTTTGTCGGGCGAATTTCGCAAGCAGAGGTTATTCTTCGATGTCGTCCACAAGAGAAACACCTAAGAAGCTTGCTTCCGTTCTTAAACCGAAAAACGCGCCATGCTCTGGCGATTGCTCTAGACTTTGTGAATGTTTATTTAAGCCGAACAATGGCATATACAACACGCAAAACAACCAAGAGTTGCGCGTAAACAACTACATTTGAATCATGTGGTGCCAGAACGACCAAAAGGAGGAATAAACCTATACATCGAGCTCGAGAAACGTAAGCTCGATCAGATAGCTGCAAGAAACATAAGAATGTCTCCAAAGAAACGTATAGCTTACTTGAAGTAAGGCTGCCGTGTCTCCGTAGGAAAACGGACGAGGACAAATTTTCCGCGATAAGAATCTACCTACTTTACTTACAAACAGTTCTAATCATAGCCGGGCTCGGCGTCACAATATAGAATGCAGGTAAACAACATTTTCACGGTAAATCTAATATTTTTCCTTCGAAAGCAAATACTTGGAGACTTAAAAACATATCTTACAATAGAAATGAGCCTCAAAAATGCAGAAACACATGGCAAATTACAGAGGTGTCAATCTCGACGAAGCGACATGCAGATAACAGAGGCCTTCCAAGGGGGGTAGTCTTGTCGCCTTGTCGCATCCTTCTGTGTACCTTTGTCGCCTAACCAGCGGAGGAAATTGTCGCTGTCGTTTCCCTGTACAAATTCATATGTCGTTGTCGCTACAAAAATTTGTCTCTGACGTTTCTCTAAAATAAGGCCGCTCGTAATCTTAACGTACTAATTTTGGCGAGTATACATGTGACGATTCAGGGTTATTTCGGCGCTATAACCTCCAATTTTAAATAAAATGTTAAACATTTTTGTAAAACTCTATTTTTGATAATAACCATCAACAAAAGTTCAATATTCCAGAAGTCTACATCTATGGTAATGGGGCTTAGGGCTAAATGCTATGACGACTTCAACTGTACCCCGCGACCGACACATTTATGAATAAATATATTTTAAGCGGGATGATTATAAAATAAAACACACACGCATGCGCCCCAGTGCTAGATAAGGTCAGGTGTAGACTTCTGGTAATTGTGAACTTCTGGACAGCACTAACACTAAGAAAACCTGAAACTGGCTTTTGCACCTTCTTGGGGGTCTTGGCAGGCTTAGGTCGCTCAGGCTCAGAGTAAGAGTCAGAATATTCAGATGGGGAGTGAGCGCGTTTTCTCTTATCCATAATCCGCCTTTCGGCATTTTTACTCTCCGAACTAGACACTAAAAGGGGCTTTTCTGGTGGACAACAAAACACGAATACATGAGAAAAAGAGAGTAGACAGCTAGGACAAATTGTTTGTCCTTTCACATGATTTTATAGGTTACCGGCTGTTTGACGGTTTTATTGTAGTCTGATATGCCGAAATTATGATAAGAAGAGCGTACGTCACTTTTCAGGCAAAAGCGAATATTGGTCTTAAATTCTAAGATGCTGAAATATGAAATAAGGACGAAATTTTCACAATTTAATATTGTTGGTGTTAGTAACATTTAATGATTGCTCCGAAATTTGCGCCTTAACAGAATTGAGTATAGGCGTTTAGAACTAAGTAGCAAAAAAAAAAAAAAAAAAACATAACAGAAAGCAAGAGACACAAGAGATTTTGATTTCATGGCTAGAAGTCATAACATTAACCATTTTGACGCCTAACGTTTAAAAAAGGTCGATTATTTTTTTATCTTCATTTGATTTTGCTATCCCGGTCACCATGACCTTGTCATCTTGCTGTGAGCATTACGGACCATTACGGTGGAACATGTCATTCCCGTCTTTACCACAAGCTGTTTGCACGCTTGTACACTGCTCATGACCATCCAAATGAACATGAATGAGTCTGAACGTCCAGGATAGACTGGATAAGTATGAGGGTTTGCAAGTATTTCAATTTTGTCTCCATAATTTATTATCAATGACAGCAATGGTAATCATTAATATAGCATTCTGTGTAAACGTATTCGTCAAAAGGCGAAAAATAAACTTTATCTCCAGTGCACAGTCGGTGTACACTCACACAGACCGCAGGCTGCGAGCTGATCCGAACTCGCTGTTCGCCGTAGATGCTTCATAATTTTATGATGAATCGTCAATAGTATAATGGTCTATGATTGGAAAAAGAAACTGCCAAACACTGCACCAAGTTAAGGCTGAGAGATCAGTGTGCTGAGAAATAAATAAAGAATATCGAGAAGCAAAAAGACGCTCCAAAATCAGTATCATCTGTCCACGTGTACACAGAGTGCAGTGCAAAATTCTAGCTCGCTCATGTTCGCTGATCGCCTTATAAACTTAATGACTCAATGCTTCATCTATCCGATACGATCATCCATATTATAAAAAAGGATTGCCAAACAATGGTCAACAAAGCTAAATATTTAAGGCCGTGAAAACCGATTAACTATGAAAAGCGCCAACTCACCTTTCCTGTCTTTCTTTCTGTAACTCTTTTCCACCCTTTCCTTCTTTCTACTCTTCTTTTTGGTCTTTTTCTTGGCTTTCTTATGTTTGCCCATGGCAAACAATTGGCCGACTCTCACCCGACCTTAGATCACCTAAAATAACCTGAATACCCTAATAAAGGTCAATAAAAAGACCTGGCGAACTCGATAATGACGACAATCTCTGGCGCGTGACTCGGGATCGTAAGAAGCGTAACGGGTGACGTTGACGACCTTTGTTCCTTTCTCTTTGAGTTCTTTGTTTTACGGGATGTAATAAGAGACTGACTAGTTAACATACAACTCGTAATTCTTAACTCTTTGTAAAGAGTGTTGAATGATGGTTTGTTTTTGTTAATATTTGTACAACTGATCTACCATAAACGCAAACAATAGAGCTCCAAAAGAGTCACGCTGACCTTGTCAAGTCATGACAGTCATGTCGCCGTCGAAGAAAAAAAGTGCAGTTGTCGCTTTGTCGAAATGAAAAATGGATTGTCGTTTTCGCAAATTGTCGCCCCTTTCATGTCAACTTCTGTCGGCTGTCGGTACTTTGGTAACAAATTGTCGCCACATTTTGACGCAATGTCGCTTGTCGCTCAAACCCCTTGGGAAGGCCTCATAACAACGGAAATCAAGCAGACCTGTATGACCTCTTAAGAGCCAGTGCCCATAACTATGGACCAAACAACGGCACAAGTCGAAAAATCGATTTTGCTCATTTTTTGTCCATAGATTGGCCCTAGCTAGTAAACAAACGGACCATAGTTAGTTTCTGCTAATGCAGCTTTTTTGGGGAGAAATTTGCGAAAAACGATTTTGCCCCGATTGAGCTCAAAATCTACATCCTGTTATGCTAAATTTTCTGAAAATTTGATTGCTTTGCGCGTCGTACAGCAGCTACTTAAGAATCTTTCAATGGTCTTTACATTCAGCTCAGGTCTTCATGGTATGACTGAGCGAAAAATAAAATAAATCGAGGTTTCTTTTGAGCCCGAAACGAGATCGAACAAAAACGCAAAATATTACGATGTGTTGCAAACGAATTATAGCACTAAAATATCGCCATATTTTTCTATGGGCTATAACTTTAAATGCCATAAAAACACTTTCTACGGGTTAACTGTACACCCACCTGTTTGAAAATCAAAAAATATCTCTGGGCAAATGGTTTTAAGTCGCCCGCCTTGACCTGTGCTTCTCATAGATTTTTCCCTGAACGGCCGTGAGAATGTAAACAATTGCGTGACGCGGGCGGTCACCGTGAATACATAATTCGTTTCCAACAAACCGCAGATGGCTATCTTAGAACATTTGGGTGAAAAAAGAAAAACATAATGGACCACTTTTAACTTTAATATTTTGAAAGTCATCGCTTTGGAAATTTCGTTAATTAAAAACGTCAGTTAAAAGCAATTTACTTGGAGTTCGGGTGTTACTGCTATGTCGTTTTAAGCTGTCGTTCTTTCTTTGATCATTTTCATTACAAGAGCGAGTTCTAGAAAGAAAATCGTTCTAAGTTCATTTGTTAAGCGTAATGACAAGTTGATATTGTTGGCTTGTATTGTAGCCTTACGTGATCTGAAAGAACGCTACAGTGATTAAATTTGTATTTGTTGATTGATTTCGACGGATCGATTTTCGGTTAAACCTTTTTATTTGTACCAACACATTTAGTGCCTTTTCTCCTGCTAAAAAGTCGGAAAAAGTAAAGTAAACAAATCCTTAAAGTTTAAATCATAAATAAGAGGCATCGACAGTGCGAGTGTCTCGGTAAGCTGTTAATTTGAACAATTACTGTGCTGGACGGATTGCTTTCCAGGTTACGCACGTACTATGCATATACTGATGATATAGTTCATTGTGCGCGAATGTTTCTGTTTCAAACAACTGAAATGCTCAATGCTTTTTTTTCTTTTTTTCTTCAGTCTTAAAACTTAAGGTTAGAGTTAGGCTAAACCCTAAACTGTTTTGGCGGCCAACCTATTTTTGGCTAATTGCTTAATCAAATTATATATATATATATATATATATATATATATATATATATATATATATATATATAACTAACTGCAGACAGTACTGTTTCGGCCTTCTGGGCCTCATCAGTGCAGTGCTGAAGACTAGGAATATATATATATATATATATATATATATATATATAATATATATATATATATATATATATATATATATATATATATATATATATATTTCATTGAAACTCGCTCTTCCGTGACCGACTTCCGCGAACAAAACAAGATGGATGTTCGCTGTTCATTTAAGACTACAATCCTGGTCAAAAGTTTTGGGACAGTTACGGCAGATGACTTCACAGGCAGCCTCTCTTAAGACCAAAACCGCGCAAGCCCGCCTACCCCCCTTCCCCTGTCAATGTTGATAAAAATCTTGAAGAAAAAAAGTCCTTGACAATAGCTTCAGAATAGCCACGTTTCAAGAATTGTTCGCCTCCTAGAACAGTATTCTCGAACTAAAGAGACGAGAAGATAGATATTCACGTCTTATTCCAATAATAGCGATTTTTCAGCAATCGCGTTTGGTTCCAACACAACTGTCTAACCACTTTCTATTGTCCCTTTTCCCTTTTTTCCAACATCCGATCTAGTCTTTAGAATAGCTTCGTTTTCATGCAACATTGCTAGGGGGGAGGGGGGTCAATTGTACTTGCTTCTATTCATCTTTTGTTCTAAAACGTTAAGGACGTAGTTGAAATCGAGGGTTTTAGCGCACAAAAGGGGGAGGTGTCCCAACAACTTATGGCCAGGATTGTAGGTTTACACTAGAGGAAATTGTTCCGGATTCGTGATGAATTCGGAACGTTTCAGTGCCGGATTGATTTTCCCGTTTACACAAAAGTGGACGAATCCGAAAAAAAAACTCCCTGGAATTTAAAGTAGGAACTTTGAATCCGAAAACTTTTGAATCTGGAGAGTTTTGTCGTGTAAACGATTTTCTCTCGAATCCGCATATTTTTCCGCCTGTGATCTTTTGAGTTTGCGGTGGAACGAAAATGGCGGATTACATGATCCAGTCGTATACGTAGTCGAGTCGTAGGCACATTGATGGCCATTTGATGGCGGTCGCTGGGTGATTACCTCGTGCTGTTTCAGGTGTAGGTAATCACTTTTATAATGGGTAATGCCTAGGCTCGATTACCAGCCGCTGTTCGGGAAAGGAGCCCGCGCTCCTCCCCCGAACTCACGGCTGGACTCGTGGACTTCACATTGTTACTTTCAACCAATAAGAAATCTGCCTGCCTGAATCGAGCAGGCTGCATAAATTAGCTTTCTCCCAGTAGCAAAAAAGTTGTGCGATATGAAGTGCGATCGCATTAGTGGGACATTTAACTAAATACCGTCAACTGATGAAATCTTGCCTGATCTAAACCATAGTGGCATATACAACACGCAAAATAGTCAACAGCCTTATGCGTTAGAATCTATATTTGAATCATGTGGTGCCAGAATGTCAGATAACGAACAAAGTCAACGAAGAGAGGGATAAACGCAAACATCGATCTCAAGAAACAAAACACTCAGTCGAATTGATGTGCACGGCAGTCTTCTTGAAGGGAAGCGACACCAGTCTCTGACGAAGCCAGACAAAATTAAATTTTTAAATGAGCCGAAGCAAAGCGAACTAGCGAAACATAAACATGGTGTCAACAGCACGCACACCATACAACATCATGTGCGTGACCTTTGACATGACAGTTGCTACACCATAGTCAAACAGCTCTGCTCTGCTCTTCTATAGAACACAAAATGTAATGTCCTTCCCCAACAATAATGTGAAACAAAATAGGTTGGAGGGCCAAAATTAAAAGAAGTTGCGAAAACGCCACAAATTTTACGAGCCGTAGGCGTCATGTGGGCCTGCCTATGATTGTCATCAGGTGACATTTCCGGCCACCTGAAGCGCCGCAAGAATTAAATTATGAATTTACGTCACAGACATGCTTTGTCGCTCACGCGTCCAGCCGTCTCTTCTCGGGAAGGAACGTAGACCTGACT
This sequence comes from Orbicella franksi, assembly GCF_964199315.1. Taxonomy (NCBI): domain Eukaryota; kingdom Metazoa; phylum Cnidaria; class Anthozoa; order Scleractinia; family Merulinidae; genus Orbicella; species Orbicella franksi. Next base: position 28,828,665 of record NC_138145.1, read on the forward strand.
CGAGAAAGCGGCGGAAATCGAGCTTAGGTAATGCCATACTCCTCAGCAACCCAATTTATACTTTACTGCGCAGATGACGACGATGACACGATCGAAAACCTCGACGGTTCTAGATATTAAGTAAAGACCAGAATAACTTCCTGGAGGGACCTGACATGATGGACAACAGTACCGTGGTCAGCGAGTTGAAAGAAAACTTCAGACTGTCTCAACCTACCCCTAGCCTTATTTTCGGAGGCATTTTGTTTCTCGTTGTCGAGGCAACAAACTGCTTGTTAACCATTCCATCATGAATGTGCCCGGAGCTATCGTCGTGTGTAAACGGTTAAGAATCCGAATATCCTTTCACTGTAAACCCCTACTAATCCGAATACCCTAAAATTGATGAATTCGGGAACTTTTACGAATCCAAAAATACTCCTTTAGTGTAAACCTAGTCCTAGATCGACCACTGTAATGTTTATTTGTCTACCAGTGTTATGATCTGCAAATTTCAGTTAATTGATCAAACAACCAAAGTAGAAAAGATGGAGTTTTTCCCAGTATGATTGAAACTTAAACGCAATTTCTTCCTGGGCTAATTCAATTCAAGAAATTCCAGATTTTCTAGCTGAGTTTGAGCATATTGTGTAGGTACAAATTTTCTACACAGCTAGAAGAGTTGAGATGCCATCACGCAGTTAGTAGTTTATAGAAATTAAGGTATTTCCACTTGACTTTATTTGTCAGTCAATGATTCAATTGCCATAAACCATAGAGGATTGGTTAAGTGTATCTCTAAAACTGCCACTATATTGTAAGTTATCAGTGAAATCAATAAAATAAACAAGTGTTAAAATTATTTCCCGGAGTACTGTAGAAACGTTCTTTACCAGGGATGTCGTGGGTGTTGCAATGCAAATGAAAAAACATATATATTTATACTAACTTAAACAAAAAAAAAAAACAAAACATTTTCCATTATTTTATCCACACAACGTTTCAAAAATTGCTTTCATCGGATTGCTGGAAACGAATATTTTACTCGAGAGTGGCTATCCGCGTCACGCAATTGTTTACATTCCAACGGCGGATTTTGGGCAAAATCTATGAGAAACACAGGCCAAGGCGGGCGACTTGAAACCATTTGCCCAGAGATGTTTTTTGATAGCCTAACAAGTGGGTGTATATTTAACCCGTAGAAAGTGTTTTTACGGTATTTAAAGTTATAGCCCATAGAAAAATATGGCGATGTTTTTAAGCAATAATTCTCTTGCCACACACTGTAAAATTTTGCGTGTCAGTTTGATCTCTTTTCGGGCTCAAAACTAACTTTGATTTATTTTATTTTTCACTCAGTCATACCACGAAGACCTGAACTGAATATAAAATCCATTGAAAGATTCTCAAGTAACTGTTCTGCGGAGCGCGAAGCAATCAAATATTCGGAAAATTCAGCAAAACCGGAAGTAGATTTTGAGCCCAATCGGGTCGAAATCGTTTTTGGCGTATTTCTATCAAAGAAAGCTGTATTAGCAGAAACTAACTATGGTCCGTTTCTATTCTTACTAGGACCTATCTATGGACAAAATACAAGCGAAATCAATTTTTCGACTTGTGCCATTGATAGGCGATTTAGGTCCATTTTTGTAGGCATTCACTCTTAAACATTTTACCATAGCACAGTCTCTATACAGCAAGAAGTGCCATTTACGTCATTTACAGACACGAGTGAAGCGACAAAAAGGTCGAGTGACCGAACAGATAATGGCAAATGTACAAATGTACAAATGTCACGAACCGTAAGAGTCGTGTAAGCTAGTCAACCCAATTTTACATTGATAATCAGGATGATCCGCTATTGCATGGTTCGAGACTCTTTGTTATGCTTCGCGCGAAACTTATGACGCTTTCTTTTCCCTTCTGTCAACTATCTGTCATCGGGCACATATTGACCAATTAGGTACTCCGTTGTTGGACTGACGGAGGGTTTGAAAAGTTAAAAAGAGTCCGCAGACGGTTTTTCTCGTATCGCCTTCTTCCCCACTCGGCCACCGCCATACTGCCCTTTTACGTTCGCGATGACTAAACATTCGTCTGAGTGACCCTAAGAGAAAAAAACCGGCTGCCAGCAGACTAGCTCCTCTCCGTTAGAACATCTGCTTGTCTTTGTTTTAGAAAACCGCCAGTTAAAATTAAATTTTAAACATGACAAGTTTCAGATCGAGTTCTGTTAAGGACGCGAACTTGCAATTGTAGGAGGGATAATAATGTTTTGTATCCACACAAGTGTTTAATCGAAGTTTGAACTCTATTCTATACGAAAAAGCCAAGAATCTCACGAGAATCGATTATAAACTCGATAAACTAAGCAGCTGGTAGGCGGCTTATTGACTTGTTGAATGAATGCGCAGAATTAATATTCATCCAGTATAAGAGCCAGACATTTGTCTATATGATTGTGAGCAAACATTACATCTAACTTGAATATAAAAAGCTATTAACTATTTTAATTAAGTGGGCGATTGAACTATCGCTAGCGCGATCGATCAACCAAACAGTCCGATATATAATTACATAACGTGTTAAAACGCTTAGCAAAAGAAACAACCTTCATAAGATATAGTCCTGTTTAAAATTATTTATGTAAGCTTTTCCCATACAGTCGGCTATAAAACATGGACAAAATGTTCCATGATTTCCATCCAAACGTTAACCTATTAAGGAAAATTGACGTATAACGCCACACTTATTTGTGTTCACAACATCTGTCATACGCAATAATTCATCTAGGTACCAATAAATATCACAAAACTGAGCCTTCAATTCCTGTAAGATGTTTGTATATTTGTTTAAAATGAACAAGAGCCTTTGATAACCATTAACATTAATTCGGTCTTAACGAAAGGCACGTATCAGGTAAAGTGATCTGCATTTGTTACATCTCGATCGATGACACATTTGGTCCCATTCCTCTCCTCGCCCCCATTTCCCTTCTTCTCCAGCTGCTATCAGCTTATTACGCTTCTGTCGTGTTGTTGGGTATGTTTATATTTTTCCTCTTTCCTGTTCGCTGCGATTATTTTATTGCTTGAAGTTCCCTTGTATTTTATCTCATGGAATATTCAGGTGAGCATGATATGTGTTCACACCACAAGCAAATCCTGAGGTACAGAAAATTTTCTGTGGTTTCAACTGAATTGTAGAAACGTAAATGGAAGTTTAGGAAAGCAAGAAATGCTATGAAAACAAGAAGTCGTAAGCGATTGTTTCGACAATTTTTCCGTGTTCTCCCCGACTTGCACGAGTTATAGAAACACAGCTTTTAGTTCGCGTTCCTCTTTTAGCATTTCTTGGGTATCTTTCTCACCCGATTATGGAATTTACAGTCACTTTGGTGCATATCATTTATCTGTGTCCCAAGTCTCTGAAAAGCGAAACATATAGCAATGGAAAAATTGAATTGAAAAGTTTTTTTAATATCAAAGGCACGAAAACTTTGTAATTTCAAGGTTTTAAAGGGATACTGTCTTTTAAAGGGATACTGTCGGCTGGCTGATTATGGAAAGTTGTATTTCCTGCAAATGCCACCAATAAACTGGATGAAAAGTCAGAGATTGTACAGAGCAAAATAGGACAAGTATTTTAGGGAAGAAGCTGGATTACAAGGATGGAGAAGAATTACGGTTGACTTTGTGACAGGATATCAAGAAATCGAAATTTACATTCCACTGAAATTTTGAATCTTGAAGTCCTTGTTTTAACTCTTTATTCGAGAAACCATAACTCAGACCTTTTAATTAAATGCCGATGATTAGAGGATTTGAAATAAGGAACCTTGTTAAATAATAATTAAGGTGAAATCCTTTGCCCAACTCTTGCATTTGACGACTGATTGGAATACTTTACTAGATGATGGAATTAGGAACAGTTCCAACATTTTTACTTCTAAAAGACGCCTTAGTGTATTTCTTAATTTTATTTTATGATTTGTACATTCTTAACTTTAACTCTTTGTAAATATAGAACAGCTAACGTTTTCAGACTCTTAACTCTAAGCTTTTTTGGTATGCAGGGCTCCTCTGAAAACCCCTGTTAAAATATCTCTATTATTACGTAACGTTATTACACTCTTGGTGCGCTTTTTTAATCTTACCTAACAAGTCACATCGTTGCCCCCTCCCCCTCCCCCTCCCCCTCCCCCTCCCCCTCCCCAAGAATCTTTGATTGGCATTCTTCCAGTTAATTTGATAATCATTTCTCCGCAGAAATGGCAATTAACAAGTAAAAGGCAACAGATTGTGCGACAGAAAAAGACTTCTACATCATGAAAATGCTCTTCTTAGTGCTCTTGCTCCTGTGGAACGATAAGGAAGGTGTTCACGCGACACAAAGTAAGCAAACATGTTGTGTCGATATGCCATCTTTTGTAATTGTCGTAGTTGATGGTAACAGATATAGCGGGAGACGAGGAGTTGTTGTATGAAAAAATTAAAATTTAACTAAAGAAATGCAGTAATAGACAGCTTCGAACGACTAGTAGATTTATAGCAAAACAGTTAGATTATTCGTTCTCGTATTCTATGCATGACAGTTGACAGCTGCGCCTCGGTAAACTATCTCGCGAGAGAAATTTCAAACTCATAATCTAATTCTTTATTGTATATTAAAGCTTGTTATATATTAATTTAAAAAAACTCAGCCTGTGCTATGGTAAGGAACATTGTTTGGAATACAATTCATCCAAAGTGTTACGATATTGTGTTTACCTTACGATTGCCATTGTAACGGGCCTTTGATGACTAAGATTCTCGCCTTTTTGTATGCTCTCGTGAGTTGTTAAAAAAAAAAAACAAAGAATTCTTTTTTCAAATTTTAAAAGATTTTCAAACGCCTCGTGAAAACAGTCTCCTTTCAGGCATGATTACTGATCAGTTAAATTTTATAATGTAGACAAATTAAGAGTGAATGCCTCATAAAAATGGACCTAACTCGCCTATCAATGGCACAAGTCGAAAAATTGATTTCGCTTGTATTTTGTCCATAGATAGGTCCTAGTAAGAATAGAAACGGACCATAGTTAGCTTCTGCTAATACAGCTTTCTTTGGTAGAAATACGCCAAAAACGATTTCGACCCGATTGGGCTCAAAATCTACTTCCGGTTTTGCTGAATTTTCCGAATAGTTGATTGCTTCGCGCTCCGCAGAACAGCTACTTGAGAATCTTTCAATGGATTTTATATTCAGTTCAGGTCTTCGTAGTATGACTGAGCGAAAAATAAAATAAATCAAAGTTAGTTTTGAGCCCGAAAAGAGATCAAACTGACACGCAAAATTTTAAAGTATGTCACAAGAGAATTATTGCATAAAAACATCGCCATATTTTTCTATGGGCTATAACTTTAAATACCATAAAAACACTTTCTACGGGTTAAATATACACCCACCTGTTAGGATATCAAAAAATATCTCTGGGCAAATGGTTTCAAGTCGCCCCGCTTTGGCCTGTGTTTCTCGTAGATTTTGCCCAAAATCCGCCGTTGGAATGTAAACAATTGCGTGACGCGGATAGCCACTCTCGAGTAAAATATTCGTTTCCAGCAATTCGATGAAAGCAATTTTTGAAACGTTGTGTGGATAAAATAATGGAAAATGGTTTTTTGTTGTTGTTTAAGTTAGTATAAATATATATGTTTTTTCATTTGCATTGCAACACCCACATCCCTGATAAAGAACGTTACTACAGTACTCCGGGAAATGATTTTAACACTTGTTTGTTTTATTGATTTCACTGATAACTTACAATACAGTGGCAGTTTTAGAGATACACTTAACCAGTCCTCTATGGTTTATTGCAATTGAATTGCTGACAAATAAAGTCAAGTGGAAATACTATAATTTATATAAACTACTAAGTGCGTGACGGCATCTCAGCTCTTCTAGCTGTGTAGAAAATTTGTACCTACACAATATGCCCAAACTCAGCTAGAAAACCTGGAATTTCTTGAATTGAATTAGCCGAGGAAGAAATTGCGTCTAAGTTTCAATCATACTGGGAAAAAAAATCCACCTTTTCTACTTTGGTTGTTTGATCAATTAACTGAAATTTGCAGATCATAACACTGGTAGACAAATCATGTAAGCATCACAGTGGTCGATCTAGGACTAGGTTTACACTAAAGGAGTTTTTTTCGGATTCGTAAAAGTTCCTGGATTCATCAATTTTAGAGTATTCGGATTAGTAGGGGTTTACAGTGAAAGGATATTCGGATTCTTAACCGTTTATAAACGACGAT
>NC_138145.1:28837439-29012439 GCF_964199315.1 Orbicella franksi
CCTATTATTTGGGAAAGTCAATATGGCCGCCAAGACAACGCTTTTTAAATTAGGGACTCAAAATTAGGGCGGGGCCAAAAAAGTTTTTGGTCGTTTGGGCCTGAAGTATTGTCGTTAATAAGGGCAAAAGGAGGGGGGTGGGGTCGGTCCCCTTGGCAACTCTCTTGGAACTGCCACTTACTGACACCCAAAGTGTTAGTAGACATTTCAACCTAATGAAACTTGATACTGTTAATTTTTCTGCTTAATTATTACACTCCCAAATGTGATGGGAACATCGATGAAAGACGTTTTTGGCCAATAAAATGAAATAAGTGCGTCATCATGACGTTGCATTACGCTAGAATATCTGTAGCTATATGCATTCATATTACATTATCCTGTACTAATTTGGTGGCCAAAACATAAGCGCTTTGCCAGGTGCCGACCTCTGAGGGGTTTAGGGTGAATTATCCAGGCAGTATTCATTCATGTTACATTATCCTGTACTAATTTGGTGGCCAAAACATAAGCGCTTTGCCAGGTGCCGACCTCTGAAGGGTTTAGGGTGAAGCATTTAAGCAGGATTCAGTATTCGTGTTTTATGGTGTGGTGTTATCCTATGCATACCTGTCCTGCAATGTTTTTTCTCAAAGAGAACTTATACACATATGTAATATATATAATATATTTATACCTTTCCTTAAACAGGATGTGGTTCGGTGGTTAATAACACACTAAAAAGTCCTGGATATCCTAACAAATACCTACCCAATATGGACTGCAGTTATACGATTCCTGTTCCACACAATCGGACGATGAACATTTCCTTCATTGATTTTGAATTGGAGGGTGGAGCATCATGCCGGTAAGCACATAGCTGTTACTTTAAGCTTTTATACCTACTGCTGTCTACGACACGATCTGTTAATTCCTTTAATATGTCAAGAATTCACTGGAGTGAATGAAACTTGATGAGACTGTTCTTGTTTTATAACAAAGGACAACAAATCAGAAAATAGTTACAATGCTTATCTATAATATTCAGTGAACTCGGATCGAATCTTGAACTCTTATAATGTCTTTGGGGGGGGGGGGTGGAGGTGGAGTGGAGAGGATACACATGTAACTCTGGTTAATTTATTATAGTTTAGTTTAATGAGTTCGTCACCAAAATACAAGAACAAATAAATTCAAATAGACAAACAACTAACTTTCAAATAGGCAAATAAATTCAAAATAGTACGGGATGTGATGTGACGGGGGAAAGAAACAGAACTAGAGTCCCAATTGCTATCTAAACCCATACTATACTCAACATACTCTAATATAGACAATCAAAATAAGTACAAGGAACTAAAAATGTGATAAATATGTAAATTATTGTATAAGTATCAAACCTTGTTAGTTTCTAGCGTGGAGGACTGTAAGTTCCTCGCTTTAATAAATGTGCTGTTTTCAACTAAAAGACAGTCAAATGTTATGAAAAGTTTAATAACGTCGGTTTATAAATTGAAACTTTTCTCAAAATTTCTTGACAAATTAAAGGGAGGGTTTCACGGCTCGGCACATGCGCAAGCTACAGCGTTAATCATTCAATTTCATTGTTTATAAAACAATCGGAAGCGTGCAAATGACTCTTGCAGGAAATTTGCCTTTAAAAATTTAACGGTCAGTCACGAAAACATGACGATATGGGTGAGATTTCTCATTGAAATTCCTTTCGTATGTTCAAACTCCTTGCATAAAGTACATTTTCGTTTTCGTATCAACAAGATGTATTTCGGAAATCACAGACTATAATTTGGCGAAAGCTTAATGATAGCCTTTGAGTAGCTACACGGTTACGCGAAGGAGCTAGGAGAATGACCTGGTGTCCAAATTTTATGGAAGATGTAAACGGATTTAGACAGAAAAATAGCGATTTTAGAATTGAACATCAAATTTGTTATTCGGGCCGAACCGTTTACTCTGGAACAGACCAACGAGTTATGTACTCGCATCTGATTGGTTTGTAAACAATGGAATTTGGTGGGGTTACGTCACAACTTGCACATGCGTCGAACCGTACAACTGTCCCTTTAATCATTGAATCGTATGCTGAACACTGTGTAAATGGTAATGACGATAAACTGAACACAGTTGTGAAGTGAAATTGTAAGCATGATAGCGGCGCGTTATATGTAATCGATTTCGATACTGCTCAATTCCAAAACTGCACCAAAAGGCCCTTACATGCCTTTACATCATAGTAAGCAGAACATCTGAATTCATGGTTTGAGCTGCTGCGTTTAGTTTCAGGGATCGAGGAGCCATTTTGAAAGCTCTGTGCATATAAAGCATCTGCGTTCCAGTGGGATAGGAAAGAATAAAAGCTGTTGTCCGCTTTGCCAGCCTGACATCTTGTCCATCTTTGGCGTGTTACTTTGCTCCGAGATATAGACCTAATTAGACAAAATGCGAGACTAAAAGAAACCGTGGTATATCGTCACATCCGTCATTGGTATATGTGTGTTATCAGTCCGTACAAAAAAAGTGCCAATATTATCCGAATACGGTCCCGACCAAGCTTGGCTAAAGGAATTGAAATCTCTGATTGCTTTATCTTAGTTAATGGCCCTTTGAACTAACTGAGTCGTGTAATAACGGCCAATTGTTTCCGTTTCTTATGCACAGCTATGACTATCTAGAGATTGTTAATGACGGAAGAATGGTTGGTAAGTACTGTGGCCATAGGACTGGGCAGAATATTCTTTTAACTGGAGACCAGATATTGATCAAATTCCACTCAGACGGTGCGGAAGAAGAAAGGGGATTCCTGATACATTTCACTTCTGGTCCACACGGTAAGTATATACGTACTTTTCCCGATTTCTAATGTTTGTAATATAATAAAGATGGAGCACTAGCATCTGTGCCACATTAGACAACTGTCAACAGACCTGTGTATCGAATGTAGCATGGCTTAGTAGCTACACTTCGCCAAACTACGATTACGTCTCAGTCAGAGAGTCGCCTTAAATCACAGCGAAATCTCTAAGGTAAACTCTGAAAGTATGTTCAGCTGTATTATTTAATGTATCGGTGCTATCGGTGTCATACCTGAAAACATAAATAAACAATAGTTTCCATTTGGCGCAGAAATATGCTCAGATATTTGTCGGCAGGCATTATCTGTTCCGAGAAGCGACCATTTTTCCTAGAGCGTAGCTCGAGGAAAACTGTGACCTTCGAGGAACAGATTATGTCCAAGGACAAATATGCGAGCATATTTTCGCACCAAATGGAGGTTGTTGTGTTTATTATCCTTCAAATCTTTTTCGCAACACGCGCAGTTTTGAAAATTGGAGAATATTCTCGGATATGTACGGCTCCGCAAATAATCCCGGCCCGCAAATGATCCCCAAATTGTACCGCAAATGATCCCCAGATTGTGCCATAAATGATCCCGGACCGGAAATGGTCGCCTCGCCATAAAATTTGGAAATGTGAGGACTCGGAATTTGGACAGTTGATTTTAAATTTATGCAATCGCTTTTTTTATGACTGTAAAACTCGGAAAACCGTGAACATTTGTATTTGATTCCAAAAGGTTAATTTGGTACTGAACCAATCACTATAAAGTTCAGGACACGCGAGTAAACCTCAAAACCACAACCAATAGGCCACGTTCGATATATCAATATTCTAACATCGATCCGAGGCTTTCGGCTCAAAATTGCAAATTGTTTAAGTTTCCTTTGGTTTTCAATTCCCAAAGGAAACTTGGATACAAAGAAAACACCAGCAAACGTAGAAGTTTGTCCTGAAAGCCTCGGAGCCATGTTAGAACATTGATATATCGAAGGTGGCCTATTACCGCAGGTGTTTGCGGTTTAGTTTTCTCACGCTTAATGGGCTTTTTCCTCGCTAGCTACACAATAATAATCCTTAAATACTTCTGGTTTTCATGGTTTTCTGAGTTTCACAGTAATAATACAATATGTTGATTCAACAGTTATCATATGAAACGCACGAAAATGTGCAGTATGAACGATTTCAATGCAAATTTCACAACTTTAAAAATGATATCCCAACGTTACGAAATCCTGTGTTTGAAGTTTGTAGTTTAGCTGGATCCTTCCCTGAATGACTTTATTGGGTCCGGGCCTGAGATGTATGATAACACAGGATATTCACTATATCCTCAAATTTGGAGACAACTGAGAATTCCCAATTGGATTGACTACATTTTTACTACGGTAACTAGCACGAAGGAGTCTTAGAGACCTTCGTGGGAGCCCGTGGCCATCTAGGACGCAAGTATAAGAAGTATACAGGGAAAAGTTCTAAGCGGTTAATTAGATGGCAGAGGCATCTTTGAAGATTCATGTTTCTTTTTGCATTACGTTTCCTAAACGAAACATTTATGCAGTCAATACATGTCAATTTAGTATTTTGCGCAATATGAGAAATGTTTTTTATTGCTGCTTGTATGCCTGAGGTTCTGGTCTTTTCTTCACCTAGGATATTTAAGAAAATATGTATCCATTCATAGACTTTTCATGGAGTCCACGCCATTCCTAACTTTTTGCGGTGAAATCAGTTCCGGTCCCGGGATCATTTTCGGTACGATTTGGGGATCATTTGCGGTACGGGGATCATTTGCGGGTCGGGATCAATTGCGGGGCCGTACACATAATCCCCAGTTTTGGCTGGGAAATATTCGGTCACGTGACGTGTTTAGACCAATCCCGCACAAGCAAAAATATTTGACGGATTATAACAAGTAACAACAAGTAAAATTACACTCTTACAGTCTCTTTTAAGAATATTATTTTGTGACTTTTCGTTTTTGGTTTGTAAGCCTGAAAAGTGGGACTGGGACATCACGACATCATGTCGTCATATGACGCCTAAACGCTGTCACGTTTAAAAATGTCCACTGTCTCTTTTTGTTTATTATTGACAGTTTCCCGTTTCACAAGTACTCATTACAACAATCATTACCTAAGACAATTTACAGAGTTAGAAATTATTATTCCATGAGACAAAAACTGCCATACATCAAAATTCACACACAACAAACACTACACTGCAGGCAGCTCTAATAATAATAATAATAATAATAATAATAATAATGACAATAATAATAATAATAATAATAATTTATTGATTTATAGTGCGCTTTTTAACATACCAGGTGATCAAAAGCGCATTACAACAATAAATAACCTAAAACTATACAAGTATTAAAAATCTACAATAAAATTTAAAAATAATAATTTAAAAAAAAAAAAACACTACATCATTTATTATATATACATATTTGCAATAAATGAATAGCGAAATACTTCAGGAAATCTACAAAGGTTTTTTCGAGAATTGCATCCCATCTTTTCCTGATAGTTGCGATTTTCTGATTTTGTTTTGTTATAGATTCTTCGGTTTCTGACTTAATTTTAACTTTCTTTAGAAACATAGCAAAATCAGAGTATCACCATCTGGAATTTCAAAACTCATTACGAAATGTCATTGTAAGGATAATTTTGGAATAAAGTCTTTATAACATCCAAAATCTCAAAAGAATATGTACCTATTGAGCACCACTAGAGATGTCTCACGTCCAAGCAGTGTAGCGCGTCCGGTGTAAACTGTAGGTACCTAAACCCCTATATCAAATTAAAGCTTATAGAGCTGGCTAGCTATCAAACGATACAAAGAATTTTGAAATACAATAAATTGTCGAATTTTTTACAACCTGTAAACGTGAGCGTCCGAATCCCCATTTAGGTCCCTTTTGAAAGCTACAAGACAAAGGGAATTAATGTTCGTTTGTCCTCAAATTTGGACAGTAGCTAGTTTGACAAATAAACAACAAAAACGTTTCTAAAAAAACAAAAAACGTTTAATATGTTTATCACCGCTATTTGTGTTTTATTCCTCGTTAAACTACGATGGCCCAAGAACAAAAGCCTTTATAAAAACGTTTCTGCCAATTTTTTATTTCCAAAAAGTTTTTCTCCGAGAGCGATTTTCTACGATTACTCCACATTTTTAAACCTTTTTTTCTAAATGTCCCGTAACCTTTCATAGAAATTGAATATGGCAAATCGCAGACATAAGTTTTTTAGTACTTTGGGTCCGGAAACTGAGGGACAAATTAAATAAGTGAAAAACAAAATTCGCATTGACCGTTTGAAAAGGTGTTTTGGACGCTCGCACTTAATTAGAGGCAAAAAATTCGTCAATGCATTTTATTTAAAAATTGTTGGTACACGCTTATTTAAAATTTAAGAGAAGACGGGGTGCCCTAATCGAGGGGGACGCATATTGAATTTTTCCCAGATATGATTGGTTTTTTTTTTGTAATATGTGTCAGTCTCTTAAAGGTCCAAGAAGGATTTTCTCTCTCTTGAAGAACTACATATTACTAGTATAACCCCTTTAGCCGGTCTAGGCCTGCTGCACAAGCTTGGTTGGGCTTTGGAGCAGTGAATCAGCAGACCTTCACTACCGTCCGTTGCAACAGCAATGCGCAGTGCTTGAATAAGTCAATAATCACTTGCTTTTGATTGAACACGACTAAAGCTATACATCCTTTGTTGTCTCAGTACTCGTCCATAAAACAGGGGGAGGGGAGGGGGTGCTTATTCGAGGGGAGGCGCTTATTATAAATTTTGGCCGATAGGACGGGGGCACATTCGAAGGGGACGCTTATTTGACGGGAGGCGTTAATTTGAGGATTTACGGTAGTTGAGGCAGCTCTATAAGCGTTAATTTGATATGGGGGTTTAGGTATCTACAGTGTAAGCCGGACGCGCTACATCGCTTGGACGTTAGACACCTCTATTTCTAAACCAAAAGGCGATGACCAAGACTAAATGATTGATCTGTATAGTTTTAGTATCAAATGAACTTCAAGAAATACCCCACAAAAAAAACTACTCTCACGCAAGATAAAACAATGTACAAAGTTGTAAATAGTTTATGTTCTTACTGATGTCAGCGAATAATTTACTTTAGATTGAAAAATTCGTCTTGACTCGTAGCTTTCAAAAGGTGATTCGGACGCTCGCATTTAGAGGTCACAAAAAATTCGGCATTTCATATTTTATCTCAAAATTCATGGTATCTCGTTTTTCTTTAAATTTATTTTACCATTGCTATTATCCGGACCAGTTACAAAATAAGAAAATAACAATAACAATAACCTACTTTTCACGAAAGCTGTGAAGATTCAATCAAAAACTATGATGATATGGTTTAATTCTTAAATACTTTAACAACAACAACAACAACAACAACAACTTTATTCATACACACAAAAATCTAAACTTAACAATGTAAAAGAATACAAATGGTAAACTGAGAAAAGATTTTACGTAAACTGCAGTTAGCGCTATATATTAGCTGGTCGAAACGGGAGGTAAAGAACGTTGCTAGTTACAAATACGATTGTATAGTGCGATTGTAAGCTGTTCCATAGCTCGATCCCGCTGGAAAAAAAAGAAAGAAAGAAAAACTTTTCTTTTGTAATCATTGCGGGTTTATAGAAGTGCTAGTTTGCTTTAACAACTCCTAAATCTAATTCATAGACGTCACGTCGCGAAACACAGAACTACAGTAGACCTGCGTATTCAGAATTCATCCGTCTTAAGTCTTATGCATCATTGTAGCTTTCTTTTCCAATTTTTAATGACTGACTTTTCTCCACCCTAATGCCCAGAACCAATGATCGAGATTACAGATATTATATGTAGGCTAAACGATGGTTGTCAGTTTAAGATAGTTTACATTAAAACTGGCAAAAACTGGGTTCTTGTTAATCGCGTTAAGGTAGAAGTTATCAAGACTTTCGGATGATCTTTCTATTTAAAATAATTAAAGTGCATCTAACCCCAAAAATATTTTCAATAAGAAATGCCTTAACTGTGCTCTGTTCTGTTATAAAGCCGACAGGCAGCAAGAGCAGAAAAGAAGTGGAGGGGGAAATACGAAGCGAATGACGTGTGCTTCTTAGCATTCTTCATTTGTTTTGTTTTTTAGATCGTGTGAAGACAGAGCATTTCAGCCAGTTCTTGCTAATTTTGCGTTAGAATTGTACTGTTTAATCGAGAAATTGCTCTTCTGTTATTTATTTATTTATTTATTTAATGATTATTTACTTTTCTTTGAGCTTAATAGTATAGATCTCTTGCTTAGGTTAAGTAGCTCGCCGTTAATAGCTTTGCTAATTGCGAGCTACCAAAGATCTATTATCTGAATTTTTGAAATAAAGTTGTCGAAAGTAAAGCTGGACGCACAAAAAATACATCCTCTCAGTTTCATTGTTGTTGCTTTCATAGTTACAGAGGAACGGGATGTGGACAAAATCATGCCCAAGTAAAAAAAATAGAAAAATTAAAATCCTTATCATAAGATAAGAGAAGATGTGATGAGTGAAAATGAGATGCAGGATGCTGCGTGCTTTGGTACCTTGAAGAGGCTTGTCAGGCTCTGGAAGAGTTTTGAAACTGAAACAAAAAAGTTAGAGAAATAAATTAAAATTAAATAAATAAGTAAATAAATATATTAATTGACTACTTCCTCAATGGGGCTTTTCAGGGCCAATGGAAACACACAGTTGCGGGAAATACAACTATTCCGTCGATGTCAACTGTGTCTTTTTATTCTTTTGCTTTGATACGTGCAGGGTGTGGTCCAGTGATTGAAAACACACTCAGAAGTCCCGGATATCCTAACGATTACCCAAAGAATACAGATTGTATTTCTCCGGTTCCTATTCCACACGGCATGGTGATCAATATTACCATTAACGAACTTTACCTGGAGGATAGTATATCTTGCGAGTAAGTACTGATTTTTAGCGTATTATTAAGTTGTGAGGTCCAGCTACTTGGATTACTTTCTCAACAGAATGCAAAACCTGAATGTACTGAAGTTTCATAGTAACAAGAACGAAAAATTCTGAAACTAAATTACAGCTGTAAGTTAAAGGGCCCTAGTCAGCCACACCTTGGGTTTTTTTTTACATGCGAGAGTTTTGCTATTATATTTTATTCGGAGCATGGCAAAACGAAGGAAATCACTGTGAAACTACTGAAGATAACTTAACATACTGTTGCATGTTGACATGTTGCAACAACATTTTTCCTAGTTTGAAAGTTTTGCTAGTGCGGAAAAGGAAGCAGAGTTGGCGCAGTGGTGAGAGCGCTCGCCTCCCACCAATGTGGCCCGGGCTCGATTCTGCCCCGATGTGGGTTGAGTTTGTTGTTGGTTCTCGCCTTGCTCCGAGGGTTTTCTTCGGGTTCTCCGGTTTTCCTCCGTCCACAAAAACTAACACTCTTAATTCCAGTTCCACCAGGATAGAGGAGCCGCATGCAAACCAGCTAAGGCTGATGTAGCTTTCTCTCTTAATATTGTAATTTATTTTTAACTTATTTATTTACGTTGCGGGGACAACGCAAAATGATGCATGAAATTAAGTTGTGTCGAATTGGTCGGTCATGAAGCAGGAACAAAATGACCCCACTTCTAAATGTCGCATCGTAAGCACTGCTCTTGCACACTGTCCCCGCTAAAACAAAGAAATGAACCAATCTCCTCTTCGTGTGCACCTGCTTGTTTACTGTCCCTGCAACATTGGTCTTATGCGTACACACGAATGGGCTTGTCCCGCCTCACTTTTAGAGCTTGCCGTACTCTGATTCTATTGAGTGCAAACCACTTGCAATATTCGCATAAGAATACTAGTATAAATTTATTAATTGTAGATAGTGCGACGCAACTTCAATGAGAATGAAGTGAGAAACTACAATGGCAGTCAGTTACACTTACCCTCTCTTTAACTCAACTTAACACTTTGTAAGAAGTCACGCAACTGTTATATACCCGACTAAGGCACATGATTATCAGCTAGGCATGTGCAATTCAACCGGATTTCTAATCAGCACTTTCCAGGGTCGCTCGGTTCTCGAGTGCTGGTCAAGGGGAATGAAGAATCTGGGTTCCAGGTTGAAGTGACCCTTCGTTATAGAAAGTCACTTTTTAATTTATGTTTCATTTCTTTGTAGCCGAAATTATTTACAGATTACCAATGAGAAGAATCGGGTGTTTGGCAAATACTGTGGTCGCATGACTGGAAAGACAGTTTTTGTATCTGGACAATACGCCTTGATAAAATTCTACTCAGACAGCAAAAGTCAAAGCAGAGGATTTCTGATGAGTTTTTCAACTGTTGTGCCACCCTGTAAGAAATGACAATGGAATGAAGTTTATGCTTTTATAATTGTCATAATAACTTTAAATCGTGTTAAGACCATACTAACTATGTTAAGACACAGAAGGTAGATATTTCTTAACCAATTATAAAACCAAAATAGAAAAAAAGCAGCTATAAGGCGTGTTTCTGCAAGGGTAACTGCTAGGGGGGGGGGGGAGGGCTGGTGGGGGGGGGGGAACGATAGAAATTGATATAGAGAATCAATCAATATAATGAATATCGATCGCTCGATATCTGTAGACATAGAAAATGACTTTAGAAAACGATAGGAATTTGAAATTTTGCGACACACTCCACCAAGCTTTGAATTCTGGAGTTTTGCATCGACATAGCCTCCTTTGAATCAAGTTAAATTTTTGAATGCCCAAAGGAGTTTTTATCTCGAACACATATGGGACAATTATCAAAAACTTTGGTTCCCTACAGCTGCTGTCGTCATAGGGCGTTAGTGAAATTTCTTGCTATGGGGTAAGCGAGTGGTTTTTGGTGGGAGATACGCCATTTTATTCTCACACGAGCGAAGCCCACGAGCAGGGCGCTTATATGCATGGCCTATTTCCGCCCTAGCTGGCACGAGGGAATTCGCTGGCGGCGAAGCCCTGAGTTCCTCCCATAGTTATTGGGGGTCAAACCTTTGGCCTGTGGGTTGTTGGTCCATAGAAACTTTCTGCATATTGCTTAATATGAATGTTGACGAGTTGCATATTTTCAATGAAAGAAAGGTGATGTTATGTTTCACAGTGTGAATACTATGTCCCTCTTGTCTACTTTCTAAAAAACTGAATTTATTAATTAAGCAAATTGGAGATTTTCTTGTTAGCACTTTCTGTTTCAATCTTAGGTTAAAAACACTCCCAGTGTGTTTCAATGATTTCTGTACAGAAAATACTTGAATTCATAACCATTATACAAGGAAGTCTGATAATCTACATAAAAAGGGACAAATTAAGGTGTTTACACAACAAGAAATAAAATAATTAATATATGGAACACTATTCCACATGAAATAAAACAGTCTTTTTCAATAAATATATTTAAAAATCCCTTTTTTTAAACAGTTTTAACTATCAGAATAATTTTTGCTTATTGCAATTTAATTAGTACTACACAGCTGTCATTACTTGCTTATTCCTGATACCAAATTTCTTAGATATTTTGTCATTAAGGTCATTTAATTATGGGGGGACTACATAACCCTGTAAAGGTTTCTTTAGTGTGCCTCCATGCTTTCATATTTGTCTTAATGTAAATGGAAAATAAACATACTGCTTGATTGATTAATTGATTGATTGACACACAAAAAGTCGAGCAATATTTGTTCCGCAGTATGATTATTTATTCTCAAGGTATTGTTCCAAAAGTTGCATAGGAATATCTATGCTGGTACGACCCCTTCATAAGGTAAACTTAACAACCGTCTTTGCAATGAGTTGTCATCTCCATCAAGAACAAGGTGTGTTACTAGATATCCAATCCCATTTCCGCTTTCATGAAAACGATCATACACGCGATTCAAGACGAATTCTATGCTGTGGCGACGGTAGCCCTCTAAAGAATCCATTTTTCAGTTGGCAGAGAACAAATTATTTATAAATACTTCATGTATAAGTGCATGGAATCAAGTAACAGCTCATGTAATGTAAGTCGAATTATAGCCTCTATGGGTGGACGAGTCGATGAAACGCCTCAACGAAACGATGAAACGCCACATCGAAACAATGAAATGCCATAACGAAACGACGAAACGGCAAAACGGCAAACGAAGACAAACAGATGTGGTCAGTGGCGAGTCGAACTCGTAAAACGACGAGTCGAAGAGGCCAGCCGACGAATCGAACTGACAAGATGACGAGACGAATTCACGGAGCGATGAGTCGACTTCTTAAAACCGCGAGTCGAACTGGACGAGTCGAACTCGAAAAACAACGACTCGACTAGAAGTATCGGTGTACGGAAACGATGAAACGCCATAATGAAACGACGAGTCGAACATTTTGTCCACGATCCACCTTCGTACAAATGGCCAACTCCTCCTGTCCTAAAGAATATTTCTACTGGTATCGTATTTTCTTGTTCTTTGTGACGATGTAAATAATGTTTTTCTTTCTAATTCGTAGCTGTGCCAGAACCTGTCGCCTTCTACCCTTTGAACGCTCGCTACAAAGCCGCAGAAAAAGAGAACAGGCAGCTAAAGGGAATCCTGGGAGATGTTGCGATTACAAACGGACCCTACAACGAACCAGGCGGAGCGTACATGTTTTATGGCACTGATAGCAGCTTCATCAGGTTTCCGAATGGATGGGGCCTGGACACTCGGTTCTCAATCACACTAATGTGCTGGATTGAACCCGGAGGCCAAGATGGATCACTAATCACATACAAAGATTCTGAATGGGGAGTCCAGATGCGGATTGGTGACGGCAAATTTTGTAATCAAATCGTCAAGCAAAGAAATTCTCAACTACTTCTTAATATAACAACTGCTGAGGTTCTTCCAGCAGGAAAGTGGGTTCATGTTGCAGCAAGTTACGATCACAACACCGGGAATAACTCGCTGTATATCAATGGACATTTCAGTGTCTCGAAAAACATTGGCAAAGTTTATGAGATTGAAACCACCTCGACTGTTTGGATGGGGCGTACTTTCAAAGGGAAAATCGCGGAGATGAGGGTTTACGATGTCGCACTGAACGAGGCACAGATACAAACATCGATAAGACAAGGTAGCTGCACTTTTCCTGAAATCGTTGTCTCCTCACCCTCTGCGATGATTCCCTTAATTATTGAAGCTCCCATTATTGGACAACCTCGCAAGAGGTAGCAGACGCCCGTTTCAGCATCTCGTTTCGCAAAACAACGTCTCATTAGACGACAAAAGAAATGATGAATAGAACCGGAGAATGTACTGAATGTCTGCATGTACGTCTGCACGCTAAAAGTCACACGCACCAACCATTTTTAAGGCCATTAAAAGCAACGTCTTGGCCACTTGTTGGAACTCTGTCATGAAAGGACTTCTGGGGAAAACAAACTACGTCAGTTTTCTTTCCACCTAATAGCTACATTTGAGCAAAAAATGAAAGAAATTAGTGTTTTTAAATGGTAATCTATTGCCAAGATCATTTCTTCACTTTAAACTCCATGCACAGTTCATGTTTTATAATTATCTCACACATATCAGACGTTTTTGGGTTGTTTGGACCACGCAGCTAGACCTTGCTCCACAAATATATGTATTTGTGTCAATATGTCAACTAAAACCATGTTTTGACGTAATCTGTGACTCTGTTACAGCAAGATGTGATTTATTTAAAATTAATGTAAGCAGGTATGGTTCAGTCAATGAACATTAAGGGTAAAAGGTTTTTATTTCTAACCGATTAGTTCCACCAATGGTAACATTCCCAGCTGCTCTGTTAGCAATACAAGGAGGCATGCTGTCATGTTCAGCCAGAGGAACTCCTCCCATATACACAGCACTGATACGGAACTCTACAGTACTGGTGAATATAACAAACACTGCAACCATCCGTCTGGACAAGGATGCAAACTACACCTGCCAGGCCATCAACCAGTATGGAATTGAAGTGAAAGAACTCGAAGTCAATTTCACAAGTAAGAGTTTTTCTCTGGTCTAATCCTCTTTTCTTGTCAAAATAGTGCAATGCTTGAGAGTCATTCGAGAAAACGCTCTGTAAGGCCCCTCTGGGTGCATAGACTGTTCACAGTCCCCTATTTTTTCGTGAGATCGTAGATGTCGATCGTTGAGCTCGACGGGCTGCCATCTTGATCTCTTGATGCGAGCGAAACTGGATAGAGTACAAAATACCCGTGGGTAGGGGTGGTGGGGGGCACGGCTGGCGGAAAAAATAGGGAGACTGGAACAGCTTTACTCTAGTCTCGTGTTCAAGGGGCGCGGCCGCCAGGTTGGCGCCTCCGTTAATCAAATCTATTAACAATCTCCTCTCCTGAGAAAAAACCTGTCAAATCAGGGATGATGATATGTGTTGTGAATTTCGAAACATTTTGAAGGTTTACTAAGTTGCGTCGAATGAATGCGGGACGGAAGAACTCTTCTCTGACTCCAAAAAAAGCGGCAAAGCCCGCAGAGAATTCCAATTATTCAGTTGCGTGCCGTCTTTGTGGCATTAACTGTAAAATTTCAGTCGGAAATAAGAACAACCAACGGAGCTTTCAGCCATTTCCTTCGCGAAAACGAAACTTTGATATATTAAACTCTTGCCAAAACCAGTTGGAAAAACCGCCAAAACATCTTTTCCTTCGAATAAACGAGAAACGGCCTCCTTTTGCTCTCGCTTTAACACCAATCCTCCAAGAAAAGAAGCAGGCAGACGATCAAAATCAGAACACTCTCCAGAAAATTCTCTTGAAATCGATGCCATTTTGGCCTGAGCCGCGAAGTGATGAATGTCACTTTCTGTCACTCAAGTTGTTAACGCTCTGCTACGCTCTGATGAACTCTATTGTCCCTTCGACCAATCAGCTGTTGCCGTTGCTGGAGCAACTAACGCAGCGAACACCAGACAGTGCGAAGCTGTTACAGTCTCCCTATTTTTTCCGCCCCGTCACCCCCACGCTATTAACCCCACCGCCACTGCCCACGGGCATTTTGTACTCTCCCCAGTTTCGCTCGCATCAAGAGACCAAGATGGCGGTCCATCGAACTCAACGATCGACATCTACGATCTCACGGAAAAATAGGGGACTGTGAACAGTCTACTGGGCGCAAAGCATTAAGCCCACTGGCGGATCCAGACCTTGAGCTGGGGGGGGGGGGGTGTTTTGCTTGCCCTGCCGACTTTTCTTCCTTCTGTGATTTCTTCTTTTTTACCAAAAATAAGGGGAGGCCTCCGAGCCCCTCTCCTAGATCCGCCACTGAGCCCCTGTACTGCAAAAAATAAATGAACGGGTTGGAAACTATAACTTAAAGGAACGTTTCATGCTGTCTAACTATTCGTTGGCCATGGCATCTCTTGATTTAAGTGACATTTTATGCAGTGATCGCACTTCAAGACATATCTTGAATGCTTTCAATCGTGGCCAAAACGTTTGAGACACTGTTATTTTTCCATAAAAACGGGAATCCAATTTACTCCCCCTTCCCCTCTGGACAATGCTGGGTGTCAAGAGTCAATGAATTGCAGAAATGGCCAATTAATTACTGCGAAGTGATTTAATAAAATAACTGAGAAAGTACGCGCACTCCCATTGATTGGTCGATAGGTGTGTTTAGATCAGCGTATGTAAACACGGCTGTGACGTTTTAGATTCGCTTGTATCTTCAAGAAGTATTTTACAAAAGCAATAGTGTACTTTTTCGAGTTTACGTAGCTTCATCTAAACACTTGAGGAGTTGGAAGAATTTTCAAAAGGTTTGACCTGCGTCTCGGGTTTGAATAACTATCTCGAATTCTCCCAACCCCTCATGTGTTTAGTTGAGGCTACTTAAGAGTCACCGACCGGAAATATCGAGAATGGCTGGCCAGGTTCGAAAAATCGGAAATCCTGAAACTTTGCCTGAAGAAAGCTTTTAGGGAACTACTTTCGAAAATATTATTCCGATTTTCTTAGAATTTAAAGTATTCGAGAAATTCGCAAAAAACGAAAATACAGCTTTTTGCCTCATTAAAGATGCAAAAAATTGACAAAGTTCTCGGTATTCGTATCGAAACAATTTACAAAACTAGAACACGGGGTAAACGTAGCATAAGAGCTTTACTTTTCTTCTATCTAACAATGAGAAGTTTTAAATTTTTCAAGCATTTTGAAGGGTTTCGTCGACCGTCGAAGAATTGCCTTTTCAAGCCCCTATGAAAACGGCAAAAATTGCGTAGTTTTACGGGCTTAAAACGCATCTTGGTATGTCCGATATGGAACTAGAACAAGTACTGTGCAAAAGAGTGTCGCTTCTACTATAATAATATGGAAAATAATTTCTGGGCAATCGAGGTTCACACAGGTAAAATGCAAAAGTTCGCGACAGTCTCTTCTCAAATTTGCATAATGCGGTATGTTCAAAGAACTCTATTGCTGAGCACTCTAGTCTGTTTTTGTTCCATTTGTGGGCCCTGCTTTGTGGGAAATATACAAAAAGAGAGTTGATCCATGTCGTTATTACAACATTGTTTCATTATTTCACGCAAGGTACATAAAACTACAGAAAAAGTCCAAAATATAAGTTCAAAGTCACATAGACTAAATACGCTACATGTATTACGTGACTAGCGTCACACAATATTTATTTTCAGTTGGCTACAATTGGAATTACTAGATTATTGAGGTTTAGACACTTGCTTATAATAGAGACATAGCAGGATTTGTCTTTCCCGTTTATATACACTCGATTAGTCTGCAAATATTCGAAAGGAGACTGATCTTTTAAAGTAAAGTTTAGCATGTGTCTCGATTTTGATCTTGATGGAAAACGAAGTAATTAAATACACGAAATGAAACGAAGAGGTTTTATTAACGTGATCCAGCCAGACCAAGGAAGCAAATTTTCTTGAAAAATAGAGTAAGATTGTTTGAAATCAATCCCGCGATCTGACCTCGGTTGGAATTCGGCCTAGTCCAAACGTCGCGTTTCTGCCGTGCCGACCTCAAATAAATTTGTCCCGGCAGTGGCAATGACAAGAGAACAGCGGTGATTCCAAACGTCGAGTTCAATCAGTCGCGCAGAAGATCGGAAGACGCTTGCTTTGCTGAAGGCCATTTTAAATGCTACAAATATTAGCAACGGCAGCTGATGCAGGCTATGAATTCAGTTCGGCACGGTACGTAAGAGCACGCCGAAGTCAAGTCGCGCTACACGGCATGCAAACTTTATTCATTCCCCCGGGAAGGAGGCTGGGGGGGGGGGGGGGGCGGAGGCTCATATAAAAATAACGGGGGTGCTCGTCGTACATTTTAGGGATTAATCTTCAAAAGGTGCACCGCGAGGGCTTTTGCGGGGGATAATGTGTTATGTAAACGGTTGTCAGCTTAACCATCGATTTTCCCTCTTTCTTTATTATTTGGAAACTATTAAGTAATTGAAGACACCAACAACGACAAGAAAACATTGTTAGAAATATATCGAGTGGTCATTCTATGATGAGACTATTCAATTATGCAAAAAGTTCACCTAGCCTTAAAAACGTTTGTGTTTGCTGACGCGCGTTCTTACTGCCTAGATTTTTTGTTCCAAATACTGATTGAAGACGAAGTTTAATCGAAGTTTTTATTTCGACCCGATGTTGGGTAAACTAAAACTCCTTTTAAGCCCGTAAAATTACGCAATTTTTCTGTTTCCATAGGGGCTTGAATTCTTCGACAGTCGACGGAACCTCTCAAAATTTAATTCAATATGAAGCTTTCAATATGCTTAGTTTATCCGGTGTTCTAGTCTTGTAAATTGTTTCAATGCGAATACCGAGAACTTCCACTCAAGCGCGACAGTAGCACGACGTTTGAAACCATCCATGCACTCAGTTCGGCAGGCTGAATTAAAGTCGGTGCGACTACTTATAGCACGGCAGGCCTAATGCCGTTCCGCACGGCAGTAGCGCGACTTGGCTTCGAACGGCATGCTCTTGCTTTGCACGTGCCGAACTGAACCAGAGGGGCGATGAATGGTAAATGCCAGACTGCGCGAGACGGCGAGACGAGGGCTATTCTTTGCGAGCCCGAGACATATTGACTTTCTAGATTGCGAAACCGAGACTTCAAAGTGTTTTGAGTGCGAGCGAAGCAAAGCAAACAGTCTTACCCTATTTTTCAAGAAAACCTGCTTCCTTGGTCTAGCTGGATCACGTTAATATGAACTCTTCGTTTCATTTAGTGCATCTAATTAATCCGTTTTCCATCAAGATCAAAATCGACAAACACTGGTTAAAAAATACTTTAAAAGACCAGTCTCCTTTCGAATATAGACTCCTAAAGTGTGACGTCACCAAAGAATAAATTTGAGAAATTATGGGATTTGGCGCGGAATTCGAATAGAGCGTCCTTAAAAAAGGGTCCTTGCCAAAAATTACCTCTTAATTGTAATTCCCAGCCGAAATATAAAGGATAAAAATTTGGTACTGCCCCATATAAATCTCTCTAATTTTGAGTCAGTTCTAAACTGAAGGAACTGAAACAAATTTTGAAGGGTTTGTATGGGATGCTATCAAACTTTGACCCCTTATATCTCTATCGGGAATTGCAATTCAGAGCTTATTTTTGGGATGAGGGCATCTTTTAGGATCCTCTATAAGAATGTGACATCATATCCCGGAATTTCAATTTTGTGACGTCATCACTTTAGGACTCTATTTGCAGACTAATCGAGTGTGTATAGACGGTAAAGACAAACCCCAAAAATTGGAGCTAACTGAAAATATCTCTTACGTGACGCCAGTCACGTAATACATGTAGCGTGTTAAATCTATGTAACTTTGAACTTATATTTTGGACTTTTTCTAGAGATTTTTTGTATCTTGCGTGAAATAATAAAGCAATGTTGTAATAACGACATGGATCAACTCTCTTTTTGTATATTTCCCACAAAGCATGGCCCACAAATGGAACAAAAACAGACTAGAGTGCTCAACAATAGAGTTCTTTGAACATACCGCATTATGCAAATTCGGGAAGAGACTGTCGCGAACTTTTGCATTTTAGCTGTGTGAACCTCGATTGCCCAGAAATTATTTTCCATGTTATTATATTAGAAGCGACACTCTTTTGCACAGTACTTGTTTTAATTCCATATCGGACATACCAAGATGCGTTTTAAGCCCGTAAAACTACGCAATTTTTGCCGTTTTCATAGGGGCTTGAAAAGGCAATTCTTCAACGGTCGACGGAATCCTTCAAAATGCTTGAAAAATTTAAAACCTACTATTGATAGATAGAAGAAAAGTAAAGCTCTTATGCTAAGTTTACCCGGAGTTCTAGTTTTGTAAATTGTTTCAATGCGAATACCGAGAACTTTGTCAATTTTCCAGATTTTGTTTGCATGTTTAATGAGGCAAAAAGCTATATTTCCGGTTTTTGCGAATTTCTCGAAGACTTTAAATTCCACGGAAATCAGAATAATATTTTCGAAAGTGGCTCTCCAAAAGCGTTCTTTAGGCAAAGTTTCAGTATTTTCGATTATTCTAACCTGGCCAGCCATTCTCGATATTTCCAGTCAGTGACTCTTAAACACGGAAAAAGGTACTCATCGCTAAATCTGAAGCTCGATGTCCTAAACTTGAAGACCTCCATGAAAACAGCAACAACCCAATAAAGTAAACATGCATTCTCATCTTTCAAGTCATGCAAGTTGGTATTAAGCCTAGAGAGGTTTTAACTAGGCCTTTGTTATTGGATGTCCATTTTACTAAAATGAATTAACTGGTCTTAACAGCGTTTGGCCCAGAGATCGGCTTTCTGATCAGTGAAGGATATCCTGTCAGCTACCCAAGGTATGCGGACAATGTACATACATATCCTATTCCAGAAGGCTGGTCGATGAACATTTACTTTCAGGATTTTGATGTGGAAGAAAGTCGATTTTGCGGGTAAGTGATATGGTTGTGATTATCGAGGTGTATCAGTGTATCTAACGTAACTTAGCGACGTGTGATGGTGTTACGCTTCTGATAACATTTTATTTATTAAGGATCCTTTGATCCTTCTACTCCTGCCCGGGGTCCAGGTATATGCCTAGTCCTGCGAAAACCCCGACGCATTTAGCTCCCTTATGGGTTTGGTCTCGCATGTTGGAGAGAATGCAAACATGATGCTGCATTCCTATCTATTTCATCTCCTGTTGATCAAATATGGATATTATAATACTTATAGATTTTATCGCTATCTGAGATTATCAATTTCATATTGAAGGATCACACGTCTTTAATTTTTCAATGACACATGCATTGTAAGTTACTTGGCATATTTAAAGTGCCTATGAAATGAAATTTTTGCCCCCTTTTTATTCCAGAAAATTAAAGTCTATATGTTACACTGATTCATAATTTTCCAATTTAACCTCTGGTCAGGCGCATAAAACGGTTTTTAATCCCTCCAAGCCAAAAAGTGCAAGTGTCGTATACTAGTCTAAACTAGTCGCGTCAGTGTATTTCCTACAAAGTTACCACTCGTTGAGATAGGGTTTTTTGGCGATTTTATTCAGTGGAAAATGTCCTAAGACGATGAATTACCCAGTAATACATCATCTTCGTCTTATGTTGAATCGCTGCAGTCAGTGAGAGAAGGGGAGGGCTCTTTTAATTCAATCGCTCAGCTCTATCAAGTCGAGCATTTACATTGCCGACGTGGAAGAACGGGACGTGAAGTAGAAAGATGAGGACGACGAAGGTGCTATACGCTTTGCGACCTTAGAATCTCGATTCGAAAGCAAGGAAACAGTCCGTAATTGGTTAACTATAACACCGTTATGCCTCCAAAATAAGAAAATGACGAAAGTGCCTTTCGCTTTGGCAAATTTAACCTGATTTAACCATTGCGGTCGCGGTTGTTTACAAATCTCACACACATACTACAAATATGAAGCTTCAATCAAAGGCATGCTCCAGTTGCTTCAAACAGTATTTCACCTTTTTTGCTCTGAGGGAAGAATATGTGTAATGTAAAAAAAAAAAATGCGAATCTTATTTATGGTGGTCACGCACTCGCCCGCTCGTTGGGTTTCTCAAAAACTCAGACCCAAAAATTACACAATTCCGTGTTTGCCGCGGATTGTTTCAAGACGTCTTGCCCGGGTCGGGACTGGGCACTACTGGAATTGACCCATAACTCCATTTGTCGTCGTAAAAAATAATAACTTATTCGTGCTTAGTTTCGCGCGTACTTAATGTTGTGATTTCCGCTAGGCGATATTTCTCGAGGTTTTAATTTCGTTATTTCAAGAAGACAAAATGAATAAACAGAAAGTTAAATTACGCGAAAATATGTCAACGAAGGTCTTATTTTAATAGTCTGTATAGAGGAAATGAATCATCAATGTGTCGAACTAAGGTATTTCAAACAGGAGCTCTTAATTAAGGTACAAACGCAATCAGTCATTCTCTTGTGTGCCAGTAGATTTAAATGTCATCTACAATCATGGACGAAAGTCTTGGGACAAATTTTGTACTTTTGGCGCTTTTGGGCACATGCCAGACGCGAATACAGCTTCACCTACCTAACTTCACCCCCCACACTCCATACAATGTTGAAAACTACTACTTGCAATTTCTTCTGATTTTCAACATTGTATTGGGTGAGGAGGGGAAGAGCAACCCGTTTTAAAAAAAAAGCAGCGCTCTTCTCAAACTTCAGTTGTAAAACACAGATAACTCGTTAAATTGCATAAGTGTCCCAAGGACTTCTGTCCTCGATTGTAGATGCTCAAAAGGATTTTCTAGAAGAAGTTTCGTTCCACTGACTACGTCTACCCCAGCCCTCTCTCATCCTTTTGCAATATCCTTCAGTGATAACTACAAGAAACCGGTTAATGGTCATTTTGATAACTGTACACTGAGATCCCGTGCACATGCACTACGCTGGAGAAATTTAAGAACGCAACAATCACCGATCACTTTGGATTTGTGTTTGAGGAAAACTCGAGCAGGCAAATAAAGTGATTTTCGTAACGTCATCGTTTTCGAAAAGCTCCGTTTACAAAATTTTTCCGTTTACACGCGTCCAAACGCGAAGCCGGCGTTTTAGTTTAAATTGCTCCGGTTTGAAGAGCGTTTTCGAAAAGTACTGTTTTCGTGACGGATTAGTGTGTACGGTAGGCCTAACCACAGAAATAAAGCTGCGTTTTCAAATTTCACCGGCGTGCTTTGCTTGGGGCCTGAAAGAACTGATCGAAAAAAAGTGATTCAGCTTAAATGGACACCATTTTCTTGTGTAGTATTTAACTTTGAGAGTGTAAAATTCGCCAGGTGTTTTATTCGCAAGTCTTAAGTTTCGCGATTTTTGAAATTCTCGGAAACAGAAAAATACAGGCGCGTGAAAATAAGTACGAATAGTTCTTTTCACTTATGATCTCT
Source organism: Orbicella franksi (assembly GCF_964199315.1). Lineage (NCBI taxonomy): Eukaryota > Metazoa > Cnidaria > Anthozoa > Scleractinia > Merulinidae > Orbicella > Orbicella franksi. Next base: position 28,859,712 of record NC_138145.1, read on the forward strand.
AAATTTTCCTCGTAGCATCTGGGTGGGTTTATCTGGTAGCTGAGAATCGGATTGATTCTTTTTTCAACGTTTTGCTGAAATGAGAGATCTGCAAAATCTTCTGATCGGCGAAAACGGAAAACTGATAACTGAGATACAACTGCCCCATCCAGACACTACTTAAACTGATTCCATTGTCTATACTTGGCTCTTATTGACCGAGCAGGAGGTCTGTATGGGAGAATCTTGACCGGGGTCGGGAGTACAGACCGAACGCAGTGAGGTCTGTACACACGACCGAGGTCGAGATTCTCACATACAGATCGACTAAGCTCGGTTTAATTAGATGTTTATTATATGGCAAACGAGAAAAAATTAATTCGTTTAATGTAACTGGTTTGTACTAGCTGACATTTTGCTTGCGAACGGTGATGGGCTGAACTTAATTCTGCCAAACCCGTCCTCTTTGCTATTTTCCTCATCAGGCTTCGCACTTCCATAACATGGATATTTTAAGGAACTAATGTTTTGGAAGAAAATAGTCAATATTTTTGTGTTTAGTTTGCAACTTTTTCACGGCAAAATGTAATCAGTCGAGATGCCTGTCTAGATGGGAAAATCTAGACCGCAGTTAATATCGATCTCAGCTAATCAAATTCGTGAATTCGGTAGTTCCCAGTCCTTGTGAGACACAGCCATGTAATAAAAAAAGCATATGTGGACTGTCCAAAGCCTGGTACAATTTGGTACATATAAGCATACCTTCTTTAAGGCTTAGTGCTATAACGACTTTCTGTAAACAGTCAGCTGCACGTTTTGTATTATATATAGTTACCTGTTTTCTGCTGGCTCGACAGATAATTCGCGTAGATATTTTGCGAGTTGCGTAGTATTTGAGAGCAACGATTGGAGTAAAATGTCCGCTTGTATGACCTGTCAAGCCATGGAATAAGGGATGTCATTTGCGACTGCATCGGCTGTATTTGTAGGTTATCATTTTCTTTTATTTTCAATGTTTTTAGTTTAAAAGTTAGTCACGACAATTCATCTCGTGTTCGAACACATCATTTTGTTTGGAGAGCACTCAAGAAGCTATTTGCTCTAGCTCTGCTGTCCCTCAAGCAGCTCTTGTGCTTCTTCTCGCGTGCATCATAATTCGATAATGCACGCTAAAGCATGACAATTCTTATTGCCAGGTTGTATCAGGAGCCATGTTAGTATGTAGTTTTTAATTAGATTTTTTTTGGAATGTCTCACGAGTATACTCAATTCAGTACTTAGTTTTAGTGGTTTAGTGCAAAACATTATTTACCTTTCTTTGTAGCAAAGACTTTTTGAGAATTACCGATGGGATGGGCAAAAGACATGATTACTGTGGTAACAAGACCGGTGAAAATCTTCGCGTGACTGGAGACCAAGTGGAAGTAATATTTCATTCAGACGGAGAGATTGAGCAAAGAGGATATCTGCTAAATTTCACTCTGGTTTCGTTGCCCTCGGTTTCAAGCGGTAAGTGGGACCATAAGGAAGCTGATAAAACTTGAAGAGTACACCAAGTTTATCTCCCACTTAAATAATTTCTAACATTTCATTTAAAGTTGTGACAATACATTGTTCGTGGCTAGTCTTACGCAGCTCGTTTCGTGCCGGCCAAGGGACTCATCAGAGGCCTTTCTGCTTGGCAAACTCGTTAGGCATCGCTAACAAAATGATGACAGCAATCTCGCCTTATATTGAATAAGGATTCCCGATCGCATTTCATTTTCACGAGAAAAACTGGAACACGAGTTTTCGACAAAACTAAGACATAAATAGCATCTCAAGAGACGATGTCTTTTGAGCGTGGTAATTTTCAATACGTCGAAACAGAGTTTTGTCATCGATTGCTATAATGAACGTTAACATTGACATGAATATTTGGCGTTTTAAGCCCTAAGTGCGCGGATTCTCTTTAAGGTTTACACACATATATAACGGGGGTTCTGGGACACATATTATTTTATAGAATCTCGGCTCTTAGAGTAGTGAAAATAAAATTTTTATTTTTACTACTCTAAGAGCCGAGATTCTATAAAATAAAAGGTGTCGCAAAACCCCCCGTTACATGTGTGGGGTGTTGGAATCCCGGAAAACTGAAGCTTTTAGGAATATAACCGGAACTCGCGGGGGCTGGTGTCCCAGAATTATTTTCTATTTTAAGAAATATGTTACCTTGGTATAAACAGCATAATGGCTACTTCAAGATTTTCATCTGACGTGTTGGAATTGTTCTATGGATTAATTCCGGAAGAAGAAAACAAAAGACAAAAGAGGCCTCTAGAGCATGTAGAAGTTGAGAGAGGCATGGATTTTGAATGGCTTAGAAATAATGTTACTGAATGGCTTCGTGTATGGAAAATGACTGTTCCAGAAGGTTATCCATACAAAGCTGATCTTTTGAAATTTGCGCAAAAAACAAAAGCAAGATTTACTGATGTGATTAAAAATGAAATCACCAGCTTGGCGATTGTCAAAACACAATTTGGGCTTCTTGTTAAGTTTTCAATCATCAGAAACAATGAATCGCAATACATGGAACATTATTTCAAGCAGAACGATCCTGTGGTTATTAACAGAAACAATAAAGCAATGATAAATGACGCCTTCAACCACTTCACTGATCAAGTGAAAGGTGAAATAGAGGCATGGTCGCAAGCTTAAGAGGTTCAGGCTGGGTGATAGAAAGGATTTTGGCCACATTTGTTAATGCTGCTCGATACGAACCATTTCGTGGAGGAAGCTATTTTCCTCTCCCAAAAAAGTTGCAAAATAAGAAAGCAATAATTAACATCCAAAACAGAGACAATCAGTGTCTGAGATGGGCGCTTCGTGCTGCTCTTTTCCCAGCAGCAAAAGGGAAAAAAAGTAGAAAGAACTAGCAGTTAACTCACAGAAGATCGTCTTAATTTCACTCGAAAAACAAAACCCAAATCTTGCAATCAATGTGTTTGGCTGGGAAAATGAACATGTTATTGTTCACAGAATCCGCGAAAAGGACGTTGCTATTCAACGAATAAACTTGATGCTTATCCAGCAAGGTGAAAATACTCTCTACAGCAATGTAAGAAGGCTAAGGGCACTCTTGTATGATCAAAACAGGCATAATGAGTGTAAACATTTCTGTGAACGTTGTTTGCATGGGTACAAAACAAAGGATCCGACTTGAAAAGCACAAACCTGAATGCAAAGGGTTGTTGAAAATACCAACAAGAGTAGAAATGCGAAAAGAGGGCGAGAACAAGGTGTCTTTCACAAACTACCACAAGCAGATGAAAGCGCCTTTCGTAATATACGCAGACTTTGAGTCTTTGTCAAGAAAGATCCACGGCTGCGATCTGCCAAAAACTCAAGAAGAAAGTTTTAACGTAAAAACAGAGATGCATGAGCCATGCGGGTTTGCTTAAACAATCGTAAGAAGCGATGTTGAAACGTGGGGCCCTGTTCATTACAGAGGTAAAGACGCAGTTTATGTGTTTTTGCAATGTATTTTAAGGGATGAAGCGGCAATGAGGGCGGAACTGGCAAACTCTAAGCCGCTCTTGATGACGCCTGAAGATTGGGAAAAACACAAAAACGCAACTGACCACCACATTTGTAATAAAAGTTTGGTTAAGGATCTTTTCTTGGACTCTATTTCTGTGTATGACTATGAAACTGGCGGTTATTGCGGTCAAAGCCACAAAGATGTTAGTACGAGGCAGTCCGAAAAATAAACTTTTTTGGGCCACAAAAAAAAAAAGAAAAGTAAGAGAGTAAACAGACCAATGGATTGCAAACAACCAGGAAACATGTTTGTTCTGCGCAAAGCCTTTGTTGGTGTCAAAACACAAAGACTCAGTGAAAGACTATTGCCACACGATAGGAAAGTACCGCGGCGCTGCGCATAATGAATGTAACTTCAAGCTTAGATTGAATGCAAAAACGGTGCCAATCCCGATTGTATTTCATAACTTGGAAGGCTATGATGGGCACCTTTTGATGCAGGCAGTGTCGAGAGTGCACGGAGAAATAAAATGCATCCCGAACAACGTGGAAAATTACATTTCATTCTCTTTGGGAAATCTCAGATTCATCAGTCGATAGTGCGAATTTCTTGCTGAGCAGTCTGGATTCTTGTAAAGGCAGCGACCCAAGTCTTTCAAAGTAACAGAGAAGAGGCACAAAGAGAAAGAAAAAAAGAAGGCTGCTCTTGAAGAAAGGAATTTACCCGTACGAATACATGGATTCTTTTGAAAGGTTTAGTGAGACAAAGCTGCCTGCAAAAGGGGCATTTTACTCCAAGAGCATCACCGAAGAAGAGTATGAGCACGCGCAGAAAGTATGGGAAGTATTCGGGTGCTAAAATCTCGGTGACTATCACAAATTGTACGTAACCACATACGTGTTGCTGTTAGCGGATGTTTTCGAAAACTTCAGAAAGGTATGTATAGAAAAATACGGGCTGGATCCAGCGCATTATTACAGTTCGCCGGGCTTGACCTGGGATGCTCTTCTGAAAAAGACAGGCGTGGAGCTTGAGCTCTTGACAGACCAAGACATGTACCTTTTCATCTCGATCGAGAGAGGAATGAGAGGAGGTATCTCAATGGTGAGCAAGCGCTATGCAAAGGCGAGCAACCGGCTGGTTGAAGGATACTACCCGAGCAAACCAACAAATTACATAACTTACTTAGACGCGAGTAACCTTTACGGCTGGGCGATGAGCTTGCCACTGCCGAAAAGCGGTTTCAAGTGGAAGCGTGTCATGCCCACAGAAGAACAGATGATGAAAATGAAAGAAAATTTAAAGAAGGGGTGGATACTAGAGGTAGACCTGAAGTACACTGAAGAGCTGCACGAAGAACAGAACAACTACCTACTTGCGTCGGAGAAAAAGGTCATTGGAAAGGAGTTAATGTCGGGTTACCAAAAGCGTTTGATGGAAGACCTGAAATTGGACCAACCGAACAGCGAGAAGCTAGTGCTGAAGCTGGAGGACAAAAACAATTACGTGGTACACCACAAGAACCCGCAGCTATATCTCAAACAAGGAATGCGTTTGAAAAGGTGCACAGAACGATCGAGTTTGAACAAGAACCCTGGATGGAGCCCTAGATCCGGATGAACACTGAATTCAGGAAGAAAGCGAAAAGGCGATTTCGAGAGCAACTTTTACAAACTTATGAACAACTCGGTGTTCGGAAAAACGATGGAGAACTTGAGAAACCGTATCGATATGAAGATTTTCCGAAGCTGGGAGACAGACGAGATATGTCGTTTGGTGGCCAGCCCTTCATTAGCAAGGTATGAGATATTTAGAAATGACTTGGGAGGCATACACATGCACAAAAGCAACTCCTACTGAACAAGCCTGTTCACACAGGTATGACAATTCTCGACAACAGCAAGATCTTGATGTATGATTTTTTCTATAAGTACTTGAAAACTAAGAATCGACCGAAGCGCGAGCTTATTTATACAGATACAGACAGCTTTCTCTTAGATATGGATATTGCGGAAGGCATTGATTTTTATGACAAAAGCAACTATCCAAAAGACCACATGCTTTACAGTGACAGAAATAAAAAGGTTCTGGGCGAGATGAAAGATGAGTGCGAGGGAGGGACAATTAAGGAAGCAGTGGCCATAAGGCCAAAAGTGTATTCAGTCTTGGAAGAAAACCAAAAAGATATAAGGAAAGCAAAGGGTGTGAAAAAGAATGTGGTGTAAAAGAAGTTAGGCACGAGCACTACGAAGAAGCGCTTTTAGCGAAAAAACAATTCTGGTATTGAATGAGCATTCTTCGCAGTGAGGGCCACGAGATAAATAGCATGCAGGTTTTCACTTTCATCCTTTGATACAAAGCATTGGATAGCGGATGACGGCGTTCACACACTGACATACAGACAAAAAGATATTAACGAAAGGCGTTAGCAGGCGGAAGCTGTGTATTTGGCGGCACAACCAACAGTTCTTGGTGGACAAAACCGCACGTAGGCCCGTCAAACAAGTAATAGATAACAGGCTCGTCAGGTCTGGTTACAGACTGTAGAGTTTCAAAGACCAGATTGGGTCTGTAGCTCTTTTAGTTCCGCCTTCAAGTTCACCGGGTTGATAAAAATATCTTACATTAATGAGAAGGGGGAGCTTTCTTTTCTTTCAGCCCAACAGGTCTGGAATACTTTGTAGAGGGTTTGGATGTGAGACAGCCTTCTCTTTCATTGAGACAGCCGTTTTTTTCCCCGATAGGACTGGTCACCCCATTGTTCAGAGCACTAGCAACGTCGGGAAGCCTTCTGACCCACGCAGTCGACCGCTGGCCAGAAGGCAGGAGCATTTCCACGGCATACTGATGACCGAACAAGCACTCCGCCAGCGTGCGGTTGAAACGTTCAATGATAGCTTGGTCTCTGTGAATTTCACTGCGCCCACGACGAATGGTTGTTTTGTGGTTTTCCATCTCTTTGGTCACACTTCCCATAACCTCGTGCCCAAGGTCGACTTGAAGCAACTGAGGCCACGTCAAAGGGCTTTGCTTGTAAATCGACTGAAAAGCTTTCGCAACTCCAGCTGAATCCTTTGAGGTTAGAGGCTCAGCTTCTTTGTAGCGGCTGGCCATGTCAACAACGGTCAGCACGTATTTGTAAACTTTCCGCCCCCCGTGGCAGCTTGTCGTGTGGCAGAAAAAGAAGGTCCGTTTGGTGGACCGCGTTGGGCGCCGATACATCAAATTTTGGGCGAGGAACGTAGCACGGCGCGGGAAGGTAGATCTGCCAAAGAGCTTGTTTGATAAGCCACTGCTCTGCAGTTTCTTCTGGGACTTCTGCAGCGTCCGTTATTTTTTAATGGCAGCGATACCTTTCCAGTAGCCCTGGGGGCTGTAGTAGACTTTGGTGAGCTTAGATCCATTATGTAACACCACGAAAAGTTCAAAGCAAACGAAAAGCTGCATAACCGAAAAACAACTTACCTTGTTTCTGCTGCTTACTGGGTTGATAAAAGTCAGAGAATTGAGGTTCTTTGGGGGTGTAATTGGGTGGCCTGGGAGCGTCTGGCGTTAGAGTTTGATTGCGTAATCAGTGTTCGTGAAGTCCTGCTTCGCCTTTTTTGTCATTTCCCTGATGGTTTCGATCCATTCAAAAAGCTTGGTGCGGTCACACGTGTATTTGGCGCAAGCGACATTATATGCTTCAATGGCTTTGTCATGCCGCTTTTTCCCTTCCAATGTGACCTTTCCGTCGCTGGACAAATAGCTGGCAAGATAGTTACCGCCAGTGAAAGCAACGGCGTTAATGATGGCGCTTCCGATCATCATCCCGATACTAGCAATTTGCACATATAGCAATTTGCTTAAACTTTTTAACTGGGTGGAAGAATCTTCTGGTCTTCGAGGTACTGTTCAGCGTGACGCTGCCAGGCATGACAGCGGTGAACTTTGCATAGTTCATGACGTTGCTGCTGGGGTCAGAGATGAAGTTCTCTTTCACAACCTTTTTCGCAATCCAGCCGATGCCGGCGGCTAAGCCAGTCAGAGTGGCGGCATCCATGATCGTTTTCACGAGCTTGTTGTCAGACATCGTATAATAATGCTAAAAATTATCAGTTCTCAGGTTTCACAACAATCGAAATATAATGATTTGTATGGGTTATATTCTTGAGCCTAAGTATACGAAGAATTATGAATAAAAATAAACCTACCAAGCTTCAGGTGTGTGATGAAGTTCCTTGTTTCTCGTGAGTTTTCTAGGCCGATTTATAGTCATTTAGTTGGTTTGTAGCTTCATTGCTTTGTCTTCTATCTTTTCCCAAGGTAGGTCACTGCATGACCCCAGCCGAGCGGGTCCACTGAACAAAGACAGTCGTAAATTCACTTGTATTAAATAAATACTCCTCGAAATTTCACAGACATCATGGATGATAGTTTTCGGAGCATTTGAGGTGAATTTACGGCCGTTTTCGTTCAGTGGACTCGTTCGGCTGGGGTCATGCAGTGCCCTACCTTGGGAAAAGACGTGAGTACTACAGTATGCCAAAGGAAACCATGCCACTGTGAGATCCATCTCATCATGGAGAAAACTATTCTCAAAAAGCTGAAAGATGAAAAATCACGCCATGAAATCTCTCCCTCTTGTAAATGTCTTTTTTTCAACAATGAAACGACATAAAAAGAGAAATACCGGTATTTGTTGGTTCTTTGTACTCAACACGTGACAATTTTATCACCTCTCGCGTGGCGCCGACGCAAAGCACGTATCTATAGCTCGCTTTACACCGCCACGTTACAAGAAAAGGTTGTGTACTGAGAGAAATGTGTGTGTGGTGGGTATCACATCAGTCTTCTATACTGTTTGAAATCATTGCATGAAGTTTATTTTTTATGCATTGTTTATTTACCTTTCTTTGAGCTTAATAGTATACCCCTCTTGTTTAGGTTAAGAAGCTCGCCGTTACCTGCGAGCTACCAAAGACTATTATCTTGGAGTAAAGTTGTTGAAAGCAAAGCTGGACGCACAAAAAATACACCCTCTCAGTTTCATTGTCGTTGCTTTCATAGTTACAGATGGATGGGGTGTGGACAAAATCATGCCCAAGTAAACAAAGAAAAACAGAAAAATTAAAATCCTTATCATAAGATAACAGAAGATTTGTTAAGTAAAAATGAGATGAAGGATGCTGTGTGTTTTGGTTTCTTGAGGACGCTTGTCAGGCCCTGGAGGGGTTTTGAAACTGAAACAAAAAAGTTAGAGAAATAAATAAAAATTAAATAAAGAAGTAAATAAATAAATATCGTAATTGACCACTTCCCCAGTGGGGCTTTTCAGGACCAATGGAAACTCACAGTTGCTGGAATACAACCATTTCGTCGATGTCAACTGTCTTTTTATTCTTTTGCTTTGATACATGTAGGGTGTGGTCCAGTGATTAATAACACACTCAAAAGTCCCGGATATCCTAACGATTACCCAAGTGATACAGATTGTATTTCTTCGGTTCCTATTCCACAAGGCATGGTGATTAATATTACCATTTACGAGCTTTACCTGGAGGATAGTACATCTTGCGAGTAAGTACTGATTTTTAGCGTGTTATTAAGTTGTGAATGTGGGGAGAGGTCTAGCGACCTGCATTACTTTCTCAACAGAATACAAAACCTGAATGTGCGGAAGTCTCCTAGTAACAAGAACAAAAACTTCTGAAACGAAATAATAGGTGTAAGTTAAAGGCCCCTAGGCAGCCACACCTTTGTTTTTGTTTACATGCGAGAGTTTGGCTATTATATTTTATTCGGAGCATGTCGACACGAAGGAAATCACTGTGAAACTACTTAAGATAATTAAACATACTGTTAGGAACACAACTTACAGTGAAGCAATAAGATTTTGCTTCATTATGCAATATCAATAATTTCGATGGCATCGAAAATGGCGGAGGCTGACTATAGATACCTCTTAGTAACCGAGTTCGAGGGCCGTACTGTAAGTTACGAACCGAGTTTTTCCCCATTAAAGGGGAAAAACGAGGATCCGTAACTTACCGTACGGACCGAGAAAATGAGGTTAGTAAGATATTTGTTCCATCTCTACTTGTGTCTGACGGGTTCGGGAACGATTTCTATTCCCGCGGAACGGCTTCAAATTTCTGACGCAGCTCGAAAGCAAAACGAGTCAATTTGAAATCGTTGTTAAGTGACTCTTAAGTCGTTAGCTGGTTTTAATTCACAATTTCAGAAGTAAAAGAAAGTTTTAAACTTTTACTTGCTAAAAAAGTTAAGAAAACTTGGCGATAAATCACGAAACATTTTGGCAACCAATACAGCTATAATTTTTAGCGTGCCGTACAGTAGAATACGGCCCGCTAAATTGACCAATCACAACGCGCGCACTAACTGAGAGAAATAATACATAATAAGGTCCTTAGATATACATATTTCTTATTTTTTTATCATCATTGTTATTTTTTTTGATCACGTCTTGACAAAAACCGTGAGGAAAGATAGTGATTTAGATTCTTAAGATGACCAAACTCTAGCGGACTTAACTTGAAGCGGGGACATGTTGCAACGACATTTTTCTCAGTTCGAAAGTTTTGCTAGTGCGTAAAAGGGAGCTGAGTTGACGCAGTAGTGAATGCGCTCGCCTCCCACCAATGTGGTTCGGGTTCGATTCCTTCCCAGTGCCTTATGTGGGTTGAGTTTGTTGTCGGTTGTCGCCTGGCTTCGAGGGTTTTTCTCCGGGTTCTCCGGTTTTCCTCCCTCCACAAAAACCAACACTCTAAATTCTAATTCGACCAGGATAGAGAGCTCACATGGAAACCACCTAAAGCTGATGTGGCTTCCTCTCTCAATATTGTAATTTATTTATAACTTATTTATTCATTTACGTTGCGGGGACAACGCAAAATGATACATGAAATTCAGTTGTGTCGAATTCGTCGGTCATGAAGCAGGAACAAAATGACCCCAGTTCTAAATGTCGCATTGTGAGCACTGCTTTTGCACACTGTCCCCGCTAAAACAAAGAAATGAACCAATATCCTCTTCGTGTGCACCTGCTTGTTTACTGTCCGTGCAACATGGGTCATATGCGTAGACACGAATGGGCTTGTCCCCCCTACACTTTTAGAGCTTGCCGTACTCGGATTCTATTGAATGATAGAATAAAAGTCACTCAACCAAACCACTTGCAATATTTACATAAGAACACTAGTATAAGTTGTAGATAGCTCGACGCAACTTTAATGCGAATGAAGCTAAGTGAGAAACTACAACGGCAGTCGGTTACACTTACCCACTCTTTAACTTAACTTAACACACTGTAAGAAGTCATGCAATTGTTACACACTCTGCTCATAAGGAAAATGGCTGAACGAATAATTGACTGGCTACACGATCACAACATTATGAAATTCAAACTTATGGTTAAAAAACTGACATGCGCATACGTGATGCACTCTACAATGACCCCCAAGCTCTTACCTTGAGTCTTCGCCCCTTACTGCGCAAGCGAGTGGCTCTCGAAAGTTCCGTTGCAGGATTGATTTTGGTTGGTTGTAAAAACAATGAAAACCCCAAGAAGTAAAACAACAGGGACCCGACTGAGGCACCTGATTATCAGCTAGGCATGCGCAATTCAACCGGATTTCTAATCAGTACTTTCCAGGGTCGCTTGGTTCTCGAGTGCTGGTCAAGGGGAATGAAGAATCTGGGTTCTAGGTTGAAGTGATCCCTTGTTACAGAATCTCACTTGCTTATGTTTCATTTCTTTGTAGCCGAGATTATTTACAGATTACCAATGAGATGAAGCGGGTGTTTGGCAAGTACTGTGGTAACATGACTGGAAAGACGCTACTTGTATCGGGAAAATACGCCTTGATAAAATTCCACTCAAACAGGAGAATTCAAAACAGAAGATTTCTGATCAGTTTCACACCCTGTAAGAAATGATAATTGAATGGAGTTTATGCTTTAATATTAGTGATAATAACTTTAAAACGTGTTAAGACACAGAAGATAGATATTTCTCGAACAATTATAAAACCGAAATTAAAACGAGCGAGTAGGTGTGTATCTGCAAGAGTGACTGTTGGAGGGCGATAGAAATCGATATAGAGAATCAATCAATCCAATGAATATCAATCGCTCGATATCTATAGACATAAATAATGACTTTGGAAAACGATACAAATTTGACACTTTACAACGCACTCTACCGAGTTTTGAATTCTCGAATTTTGCATCGAGATAGCCTCCTTTGAATCAAATGAAATTGTTGAGTGCCCAAAGGACTTTTTATTTCGAACACGTAGGAAGAGTGATCAAAAACTTTGGTTCCTTACACAAACTCAAAAGGCCTTCCATTAAACTGATTTCACGCGGTTTCAAGTCACCCGTCCTTGCTAAGTGAAAGTACCAGTTTCAAGCTGTTGTCGTCATAGGACGTCAGTGAAACTTCTTGCCATGGGGTAGCCTGCGTAGCTGGTGAAATTCGTGAGCGAGTGGTTTTTGGTGCGGGATCCGCCATTTTATTCTCACGCGAGCAAAGCCCACGAGCAGGGCGCTAATATGCATGGCTTATTTCCGCCCTGGCACGAGGGAATTCGCCAGCGGCGAAGTCCTGAGTGAAATTTAACTCGACTCAGTCACCAATTCCCTGGCGACTTTGCCACTCGTGTTCACTCTCGGCTTTGCCACAAAAACAAAATCCCACCAGCTACGTAGGCTAGCCATCGGGAGCTATAGTAGACTGCTGGTAGCCGGTTTTTTTCTCTGAGGGTCACTTAGACGAGTGTTAAAGAGTTTCGCCTCATAATCCCAGCTGAATTTCGAAAAAAACAGACTGCCAGCAGTCTAGAGTTGTACAGTTTTGAATTAAGTCACGTGATCCGTTCTAGTCTAGTAATAGGAAAGTTTTCATGATATAACACCCAGGACCCTTGCGTCGAGTGGTAGGGTCTCTAGGAAACAAAGATCACTTTTTCCTTGTGGCCAGTCATTAAGTATCTTTGAGGCCATATGAGTTCCGTACGGAAGCAGATTTGACACCAAATGGCGAACTCCAAAAGGCGGGTTAAGTTGACCACAGAGAACCAACTCGGAAATTTGTGTCCTACAGAAAGCTTGTACTGCTATTGTATTTTCATGTTATTTGTGACGATGTAAATTTTTTTTTTCTAATTCATAGCTGTGCCAATACCTGTCGCCTTCTACCCCTTGAATACTCGCCATAAAGCCACAGAAAAAGAGAACAGGCAGCCAAATGGAATCCTGGGAGATGTTGCGATTACAAACGGACCCTACAACGAACCAGGCGGAGCGTACATGTTTTATGGCACTGTTAGCAGCTACATAAAGTTTCCGAATAATGGGGGCCTGGACACTCAGTTCTCAATCACACTGACGTGCTGGGTTCAACGCACAGGCCAAGATGGACCACTATTCAGCTACGGAGATTGGGGAGTCCTAATGTGGATTGTGGACGGCAAATTCTTGAATCAAATCGCAGAAAGATCTTTCAAACCACTGACTAGCATAAAAACTGCAGAGGTTCTTCCAGCAGGAAAGTGGGTTCATGTTGCAGCAAGTTACGATCACAGCACCGGAAATAACTCGCTGTATATCAACGGACATTTCAGTATCTCGCAAAACATTGGTAAAGGTTATGAGATTGCAACTCACCCCTACTCAGTTCGAATGGGGTTTAAAGATTGCAAAAACACGACATATTTCAAAGGGAAAATCGCGGAAATGAAGGTTTACGATGTTGCACTGAACGAGACACAGATACAAACATCGATAAGACAAGGTAACTGATAAATAATACGATGCACTTTGTAAATAGTTTCTACCTGAAATCGTGGACTCGTTACTTTCTCCGGTAGACGGATGTCTTCTGTTGTTTTCCGTCGACCGAAAATAACGTAAGTCACTTGTGCCATCTGATAGCGAGGGAAAACAAACTACATCAGCTTTCTTTCCACCTAGCCACATTTGAGCAAAAAAATGAAAAAAAAAAAAATTAGTCTTGTCAAATGACAATCTAGTGCGAGGATCATTTCTTCACTTTACACTTCATGCGCAGTTCATGTTTTATAATTATCTCACACGTATCAATTTTTTTTTTCTCTGGGTTGTTTTAAGCACGCAACACAAGTATATGTATTTGTGTCAATGTGTCAACTAAAGTCACGTTTTGACGTAATCTGTGCATGTGTTACAGGAAGACGTGATTTTTGTTAATTTATGTAAGCAGATATTGTTCAGTTAATGAGTAAGGGTGAAAGGTTTTTATTTCTAACCGATTAGTTCCACCAATGGTAACATTCCCAGCTGCTCTGCTAGCAATACAAGGAGGCATGCTGTCATGTTCAGCCAGAGGAACTCCACCCATATACACAGCACTGATATGGAACTATGCAGTACTAGTGAATACAACAAACACTGCAACCATCCATCTGGACAAGGATGGAAACTACACCTGCCAGGCCATCAACCAGTATGGAACTGACGTGAACTCAAAAGAAGTCAATTTCACAAGTAAGAGATTTTTTTCTGGCCTGCTTGAGAGTGAGTCCCAGGTAAACTTTGAGAAAACGCCCTGTAATGGCCCTCTGGGTGCAAAGTGCTAAGCCCTTGTACTGCAAAAAATGAACGGGTTGGAAACTATAACTTAAAGTGAAGTTCCATGCTGTTCAAATTGTCATCAAAGAGTTGTTTCTGACTATTTGTTGGCCATAGCATCTCTTTAGGATATATCTTGAATGCCTTCAACCCTGGCCAAAACGTTTGAGACACTATTATTTTTCCATAAAACCGAAGTCCAATTTATTCCCCCTCCCCCTCTGGACAATGCTGGGTGTCAGTAGTCAATGAATTGCAGAAATGGCCAATTAATTACTGAGAAGTGATTTAATAACATAACTGAGAAAGTACACGCACTCCCATTGATTGGTCGATGGGTGTGTTTAGATGAGCGTATGTAAATACGGCTGTGACGTTTTAAATTCACACGTATTTTTAAGAAACATTTTATAAAAGCAATAGAGTACTTTTTCGAGTTTACGTAATTTCATCGAAACACTTGAGGAGTTGGAAGAATACTGAAAAGTTTTGAAAACGTTGACCTGCTTCTCGGGTTTGAATAACTATCTCGAATTCTCCCAACCCCTCATGTGTTTAGTTCAGGCTACGTAAACACGGAAAAAGGTACTCATCGCTAAATCTGAAGCTCTATGAAGACGTCCATGAAAACAGTAACAGCCCAATAAAGTAAACATGAATTCTCATCTTTCAACTAATGCAAGTTGGTTTTAACCTGGGAGAGGTTTTAACTAGGCCTTTGTTATTGGATGTCCATTTTGCTAAAATGAATTAACTGGTATTAATAGCGTTTGGCCCAGAGATTGGCTTTCTGATCAGTGAAGGATATCCTGTCAGCTACCCAAGGTATGCGCACAATACATCTACATATCCTATTCCAGAAGGCTGGTCGATGCACATTTCCTTTCAGGATTTTGATGTGGAAGAAAGTCCAGATTGCGGGTAAGTGATATGACTGTGATTGTCGAGGTGTATCAGTGTATCTAATGTAACGTAGCGACATGTGCTGGAGTTACGCTTCTGATAACATTTTATTTATTTAGGATCCTTTGATCCATCTACTCCTGCCCGGGGTCCAGGTATATTCCTAGCCCTGCGAAAACCCCGATGCATTTGGCTCCCTTATAGGTTTGGTCTCGCATGTTGGAGAGAATGCAAACATGATGCTGTATTCCTATCTATTTCATCTGCTGTTGATCAAATGTGGATATTATAATACATAAATTTTATAGCTATCTGAGATTATCAGTTTCATATTGAAGGGTCACACGTCTTTAATTTTTCAATGACACATGCATTGTAAGTTACTTGGCATATTTAAAGTGCCTATGAAATAAAATTTTTTCCCCCTTTTTTTATTCCAGAAAATTAAAGTCTATGTTACACTGATTCATAACTTTCCAGTTTGACCTCTGGTCAGGTATGGCAAGCCGTTTGTAGCAAAATTCAATCCTTGCAATATATGTTTAATCCTTTAAATAATGGTTTTATTTAAACATATAAAAAGGCATTCAATCCAATGGCAAATAAAATTTTTGGTTCAATTCAATCTTTTAATTTTTATGATTCAATCCAATACCTGAAATATTGATTCAATCCAATACCTGAAATATTGATTCAATCCAATACCTGAAATATTGATTCAATCCAATACCTGAAATATTGATTCAATTCAATACCTGAAATATTGATTCAATCCAATACCTGAAATATTGATTCAATCCAATTCCTCGAATATTGATTCAATCCAATACCTCGAATATTGATGCAATTCAGTACCTGAAATATTGATTCAATCCAATACCTGAAATATTGATGCAATCTTCCTGGGCCGAGCGCGGCCGACAGGAACGAGAGTAACTGAGCACTAGAGAGCTCTGAAAACATGGCGGGCGAAGGAGAACTAGATTTAGAAGTCGAGTTTCCTAAGTTTCTTGCAGACGCCTTGGATAAAACGGAAATAATTTTTGAGAATTTTGACTCAGAAGTTGCAGAAGCGCACGCCAAAGTTCTTGATCAAACCATTAGTCTGCTTAGGTAATTGAGGCATTGCTACAACAGATACACAAGGGACAAGGAGAATTTAAATTCCATTGCCGCCACTTTTGTAGATGTTCTTAGTGTGTTGTGTCGCAGAGCTATTACTCCGTCAACTGTTTCTGTGGATTCCATTACGATAGAAAGCGAAAAAGGAGGAAATCATGGAAGACCATTTCTTAACATTCCTGTTGAGGTGCTTGAGGAACTTTGAGGACTAGGATTCATCTGGACAACGATAACAGAGATGATTGGAGTTTCGAGATGGACAATTCACAGAAAAGTGACAAAGTATATGAGGGGTTTCGACAGCTTACCTGATAAGGAACCGAAATCATTCAAGAGTACATTTCTAACCATGGGAGCGCTACCGGATATAACTTCATTGCAGCTGGTTTCTTTAAGTCCATTGGGTCACGGGTTCAACGGAGAAGAATAAGAGAAAGGTTAGCAGAATTAGATCCCCAAAATACTGTCTTGAGATGGGGTGCCTAAATTCGCTTTGGCATCTGGATGGACATCACTCTGATCCGATGGAAAATGGTAATTTACGGCTGTATAGACGGATTTTCTCAGAGAATAATGTTTTTGAAATGTAGTGCCAACAGTAAAGCAGAAACAGTTCTCGAATTTATCAACCCAAACTTGTTCAGACCTTTCTGAAGGTTGGAAACACACATGTTCAAACTTGGCTGTGTAAGTGACTCAATTATGTCTAAAGGTAAGATTGTGGGCAACTGGCCATTCTGCAACAAGGCAATTCCCATCATGACTCCTACATAATAATAATCATCTGCAAGGAACTCTCTAAGACCATTATCAAAGTACTTTGTTTTCATCGCTGAATTGACCAAGCGAATCCACTCTTTGCGAGGACCTCCATAGTCTTCGGCAACTTGTCCCATAAAATCAACTTCAAATGTGACTGAGAAATCCTCAATAGATTGTAATTCAGCAAGTGTTGATTGCAAAATGTTTTCTCGATCCACACAAATGTGGTTTGTTGCATTTTTTGGGTCTTCAGGATCAGGTGCTGTGCTGTTACCTCCATCAGCAACATCTAATTGTCTTCCCTTGATCAGATGTTCTTGAAGGAATTTCAAGATCTCCACAGGATCTGTCATCTCTCTTGCAGTAATTTTCTGAATTAAACAATCACAAGGATCCAATTCATCAACTGCAGAGGTTTGAGTGTCAGACTCACCAGGTTTGTTAGTGGTTTCAACTTCATTGGTTCCCTCAGCTGTTTTTTCTTCATGTACATGTGCAACAGCTTGTTCACTGTCATCAGCCTTGTCTCTATTTCCAACACTCAGATTAGTCTCATCATTCTGATCACCACTGGGCACCGATGAGAAAGAACTTACAAGCAAGTTCTCATCGGAATCACCATTGCTTTCTCCATAAATAAACTCGTATCCCTCTCTGACTTTCACATACAAAATCCCCTGCCCAGCCATTTTCTTCACAACAGAGTAATTATACTTTGTATTAGGACCAAGCTCAAGCCTTGTTATTTTCTTTTGACGCACTTTAACAAATTCAAAGTCATTGGGTCCCATGATGGGAAACTTCTTGCTGGCAGATTCTTTAATAGAATTTCTAACAGAGTCTTCATTGTCTTCATCCAGCATTACTATACCTGCAGTGAAGTTTACAAAGGCATGCCACTTAGTTGAGCAAAATGTGATCCGTTGAATTTTAAGACTTTAAGATAAAAATGTATACATGTATTCATCCCATGCAACAATTTCAAAGATTTTTAGCAAGGATGCAAATACTGGATATGCCTTCGTTTTCGTTTAGGGGTGGGCGGGGGGGGGGGGTACGTACTCCCTTGTATGGGCTATATAGGTATGTGCGGCCCCAAAGGGTATGGTATTTCAGCCATTTTGGTCATAAATAGTGCATTGATTTTGCCCATTTCGGTCATAAATGGGGTGTGATTTTTTCACTCTCGTCTTGAATTGGGTATGCTTCTTAGCTTAAGCTACTTTTCATCTTTATTGATAAGACCCTCAGCAAAAGCCCTTCATAAACTATGTTTAGGGCAACTGTGCCAGCCGCAACCGTCATAAATAATTTGGAAATCCAATTTTTTTGCCAGGTCATGAATAGGGTTGGAAAAATCGCAAATTTTGTCATAAATAGGGCAAGGGTTTTGGAGAGCAGGCCGCACACCCCCACCCAATTTTTCTGGGAGTCCCCCACACCCCTCTCCCCCGCCCCTTTCCTGGGCTTTTCAGAAAACCAATTTTTAGTAAATAGACAAGATGACTATGCACACCTTAGCCAGGTATTATGACTGTATTTACAGTTTACTTGCAGAGTTCAAGTCAAGTACGACTACAGATCGTTATCACCTATCCTAATATAACATAAAATCGTGCATAAATCGAGTCGGTTATTAGTGGTTTTTTCTGTTCGTGAACCACTCACCGAATAATCGATCGAGCAAGTCTTACAACAAGAAGCAATCAAAGTTTATAATATTTTGGGCTCTAGGAACTTACCACTGGCAATGATTGAGTCCCATTTTAAGGTATACTCTTCGCAGAGATCTTCGTCGCTCGAATCACCGAAGCACTTCAGTAGAGCGAATTCTAGCGCCTTCTTCTTCTTCTTCTTCTTCTTCTTCTTCCTGTTAGCTTGTTTTTCTTGAGTCTTGCCACGACTGTTCAACGGAGAGGTACTTCGTAGCCTTTCTGAGCGACTAAGACGACGATAGGTTCCACTAGCTGAGCTGTTTCTCATCATGTTTCTAGCATGATTCAATGCTCTCTGTAGCTGTACAGATGAATTGGAATTTGAAGTAGAATTCTGAGCAACGTTAGGTCTTGAAACCTGCGTGTTGGAACCTGAAGCCTGTGGCATCGGGGCATTTGCTGTCGAAGCTGATCCTCGAAGGATATTTGATGCATTTTCTACCATTTGACCTACAAGTTGTATTTTATTCTGCTCCATGATAGCGTCTTCCCTAGATGAATGTGGCGGGAAAACATGATCACGTGATTGCTCTCTTGGCCGCGCTCGGCCCAGGAAGATTGCATCAATATTTGAGGTATTGGATTGAATCAATATTTCAGGTATTGGATTGCATCAATATTCGAGGTATTGGATTGAATCAATATTCGAGGAATTGGATTGAATCAATATTTCAGGTATTGGATTGAATCAATATTTCAGGTATTGGATTGAATCAATATTTCAGGTATTGAACTGAATCAATTTTTCAGGTATTGGATAGAATCAATATTTCAGGTATTGGATTGAATCATAAAAATTAAAAGATTGAATTGAACCAAGAATTTTATTTGCCATTGGATTGAATGCCTTTTTATGTTTAAATAAAACCATTATTTAAAGGATTAAACATATATTGCAAGGATTGAATTTTGCTACAAACGGCTTGCCATAGTCAGGCGCGTAAAACAATTTTTTTATCCCTCCAAGCCAAAAAATGCAGGTTTTGTAACTAGTGACGTCATAAAGTGTGTAACTTTCGATCGCGCCACTTCGCGTCGGTGTACGTATTTCCTACGAAGTTACCACTCGGTGAGCTTTTTTTTGGCGATTTCATTCAGTGGAAAATGTCCTCAGATGATGAATTATCCAGTAATACATCATCTTGGTCTGTTGTTGAGTCAAGGAAACAGTCTGTAATTGGTTAACTATAAAACCGTTATGCCTCCAAAATAGGAGAATGGTGAAAGTGCCTGTCGCTTTGGCAAATTTAACCTGATTTAACCACTGCGGTCGCGGTTCTTTACAAATCTCACACACATACTACAAATATCAAGCTACAATCAAAAGCATGTTCTAGTTGCTTCAAACAGCATTTCACCTTTTTTGCTCTGAGGGGAGAATATATGTAATGTAAAAAAAAAAAAACGCAAATCTTATTTATAGTGGTCATGCACTTAGCTATACAAGCACTAAGCTTAGCTAGTTAACAGGCGTGCCACTGAAGCAAAGGACACAAATATTTCAAATAAACATAACATCGCTAAAAATCCCAACTGGCACTTGACCACGCTGCCTATCATATCATTCTTTTATAAAATCCATTGTCAGTTCTTGTTGTGTTGTAGCAGCTTGCATTAAAGATACTCTCGTTCACACGCTCGCTCGCTCGCTCGCTTGCTCATAAACAATACTCGCCCGCTCTTTGGGTGTGTCAAAAACTCGGACTAGAAAAATTACACAATTCCGTGTTTGCCGCGGATTGCTTCAAGACGTCTTGTCCGGGTGGGGAGTGGGCACTACTGGAATTGACCTATGCCTCATTTGTCGTCGTAAACTAAATAATAACTTATTCGTGCTTAGTTTCGCGCGTACTTAATTTTGTGTTTTCCGCTAGGCGATATTTCTCGACGTTTTAATTTCGCTATTTCAAGAAGACAAAATAAATAAACGGAGAGTTAAATTACGCGAAAATACGTCAACGAAGGTCTTATTTTCATAATCTCTATAGAGGCAATGAATCATCAATGTATCGAACTAAGGTATTTCAAACAGGAGCTCTTAATGAAGGTACAAACGCAATCAGTCATTCTCCTGTGTGACAATCAATCTGCAAATTTTCTGAAAACTGATAACTGAGATCCAACTCCCCCATCCAGACAGTGTACTTAGACTGATTCCATTGTCTATACAAAAGCATATGTGGACTGTCCAAAGCCTTCTTTAAGGCTTAGTGCTATAACGACTTTCTGTAAACAGTCAGCCGCACATTTTGTATTATATATAGTTACCTGTTTTCAGCTGGCTTGACAGATAATACGCGCAGATATTTTGCGAGTTGCGTAGTATTTGAGAGCAACGACTGGAGTGAAATGTCCGCTCGTATTACCTGTCAAGCCGTAGAATAAGGGATGTTATTTGCGACTGCATCGGCTGTATTTGTAGGTTATCATTTTCTTTTAGTTTACTGTTACTCAAGCAGCTCTTGTGCTTCTTCCCGCTTGCATCATAATTCGATAATGCACGCTAAAGCATGACAATTCTTATTGCCAGGTTGTACCAGGAGCCAAGTTAGTATGTAGTTTTCAGTTAGATTTTTTTTGGAATGTCTCACGATTATACTCAGTTACTCAGTTTTAGTGGTTTGGTGCAAAACATTATTTACCTTTCTTTGTAGCAAAGACTTTTTGAGAATTTCCGACGGGATGGGAAAAATACTTGGTGTGTACTGTGGTAACAAGACCGGTGAAAATCTTCGTGTAACTGGGGACCAAGTGGAAATAATATTTCACGCAGACGGAGAGATTGAGCGAAGAGGATATAAGCTAAATTTCACTCTGGTTTCGTTGCCCTCGGTTTCAAACGGTAAGTGGGACCATAAGGAAGCTGATAAAACTTGAAGAGTACACCAAGTTTATCTCCCACTTTAATAATTTCTAACATTTTATTTAAAGTTGACAGTTACTTGTTATCGTACATTGTTCGTGGCTAGTCTGACGCAGCTCGTTTCGTGCCGGCCAAGGGACTCATCAGAGATTTTTCTGCTTGGCAAACTCGTTGGGCATCGCTAACAAAATGATGACAGCCATCTCGCCTTATATCGCCGGCATAAAGATCCCCGACCGCATTTCATTTTCACGAGAGAAACTGGAACACGAGTTTTCTGCAAACCGAAGAGCAATAGCGTGGTAAGAGACGATGTCTCTTGAGCGTAGTAATTTTCAATACACCGAGACACAGTTTTGTCATCGATTGCTATAATGAACGTTAACATTGTCATGTCATGGACATTTAGCATCCTTAGCCATAAGTTCGCGGATACCCATTAACCCTACTCAGACCGGGCTTCTGGGCTTTTTTTAAGGTCTTCTAGTGACTGGAAACCAAGTGAAAATGTTATTTAAATCAGACGACTAGGTTGAACAAAGAGGATATCGGTTAGTCTTCACCCTGGTTTCAGCAGCCTCGCTTTCACCGCCCTTGGTTTCACACGGTACTCGGGTGGGACCATAAAGAGGCTTATTAAGCTTATAAAGTTCACCAAGTTTACCGGTAAAAATAATTTATTACATATTTCTCCAAAGACACAAGTAGCAGTGAAATCAAATTTAGCACACAGTTAGGTTTTAACGTCCTTAGCATTGTCACGTGACGTTTGACGTGACGTTTAGCGGAAAATAACAAATATTTGAAGAATTAGTGCCGGTGTTTAGGAAGATCATTCAACAAAAACGAGTTTAAGATGCAGTTCAATTATTTCCATCCTCTCACATTTGGGGTGACCGTCCACGTTTTTGCAAAAAAATGTTATAGGGTCAAAGGTCATTTTTTTCAAGAAAATTCGACTTTTGATCATTTCTATTTTCTAAAAACGAAATCAAGGAAGATCATTCCAAACGTAGCTAGGCAGATAATTTAAATTTGCATAGAAAACGCTCATTTATTGATCAATACGCGTAACTTTCGCCACCAATTCGCCGATTTACTAAATTTTGATAAAATTATAATGTTTAAAAGAACGATTAAAGGGTCATGAACTTGTGGCGTCTGTAGTTACAGGCTCGCAGATCATATCTTTCTATATCTTTCATTTGAACCGTACAGTAGTCTCAAATATAATAAACTGTAGACAGCTGCAAGTGCGATATTATTAAAGCAAAACAGGACGACACACTTTTTCATGTAGTAAAAAAAAAAATTCAATTTGGCAAATTGAGTTATGACTTCATCCAATTTTGGCAGCCTTCGGAATGTTGATCATCCAGTTATTTCCAATGTAGTCCTCAAACATTACTTAAACTTCCAGCCTCCTTAAGATATAAATTTATTATCCTTTTTCAGTGCCTACGGAAAGGAATTCTGGTCAACCAACACAAGAAACCGCGATCTTCAATGAAAGGATGATTTACATCGTATCTGGTATCGCCTTCATTCTGTTGTTGGTGCTATGTTTTATTCTTGGTTTCTGGTGCCACAGACGGTCTTATCACAAGCGAATCAAAAGGTTATTCACTATTATTGGAAGTACTTACGATGAAACATA
Organism: Orbicella franksi; assembly: GCF_964199315.1. Taxonomy (NCBI): domain Eukaryota; kingdom Metazoa; phylum Cnidaria; class Anthozoa; order Scleractinia; family Merulinidae; genus Orbicella; species Orbicella franksi. The sequence goes on from NC_138145.1 coordinate 28,882,847, forward strand.
GTAAATAAATTGGTTATTGCAAAACTGGGACAATGAACAGGAGAGATTCGGAATGTTTTACCATTTTACAGCTAAAAGCTCTACGTATAAGTTAGTTACAGCCGGTTCCATTCTCAGCAGGCACACTGTTTTGACACGCAATGGAGACCTTGCCTCTTTGTTTGCCTAAATTTATTCACCTAAATAGCAAAGAAAACCTTACTATTATAATTGACCCTACATATAACATATCCGTACCACAGGACGAACATAGTTTAACCTTGAAATGTGATGTTCAGACAAAAAAGCGGATGTGAAATGATTTGGTAAAATGATGGGAGGCGCAGTGATCCACTGGTTAGTTAGGGAGCAGTGGGAAAAATAGAGAGAGAAAAAATAAGAGAGGAGTGTGGTACGGGTAAGCCAGAGAGCAATCTTTTACTCCTCGCACCAGGCCCCTCTCTACTTCTTTCGCTCGCCATTTTTCGTGCTGCACCTCAACGAACTTTGCGCGTTGGACTCGGAATCTGCTAGCGGTCCAGGTTGGTGCGTTGGCTGGGGTTTCTGTTTTGTGTTCCTGAGTAAGAAATATATTTGGGAATCTCTGAAGCTCGGGATATTTTAAAATGGATGACGCCAAAGTGCCAGGTCAACCTGAGGAAATGTGCAAAGGTAGCCTGCAATGGACTAGCATGTCATTTAGAGGAAATAACAGGACAGCTTCGATGGTATATGCTTAACTGCAGTCTTTACTATTAGAAAACGTGGTATCGAATTTGGAACTTACAGGTAGAATGGCTGGGTTTCATCGCCAAGCTCTAAGACATTCATCTTTTAAACAGCAAGATTTCGCTAAAATAGTAGCATACTGCGCTATACTACTTGATAACAACTCTTTTTGTGCTTAAACTATTTTCACATCGTTCCACAGATCAACTCGTTCAGCTCGCGAAATTATCCCGCTAGACAAGTGGGAACTTCTTCCCGAGCAAATAGAATACCAGGAGGAGCTGGGACGAGGAGCGTTTGGTGTGGTTTACAAAGCAACTCTAAAGAGACGAGTTGGAATAGAAGTGTTTGAGACTGGAAAGACACTGAAGCCCGAGAATCCATGCCAGGAGGTTGCAGTCAAAGAACTGCAAGGTAATTACAATCATCATGCAAAATCATGTATAAAAGGGCGAATCGTTACACAACTTGGGTAGGTCCAGTGTCTTTAAAATACATCTGAAAGAGTTTTAAATTCTCGGTGATCGTGCTTGGTCTTTTGCCATCAGATCGCAAGCTGTGTATCTCCAGTCTAAAGCTTAAGGTGATATTACGAACGACAAAACTGAGCCATTTCCCTTTATGGTGTGAATATGATTAAAACTAATCATCTGTCGCCTGTTTTTATTTTATTTTCATATCCCATTATTCCCAAATTGGACAGCAGATAGTCCTGAGCATGAAACGCAATTGAATTTCCTGTCGGAATGTACTCAGACCGTGACTGAAGCAAAGCCTAATATATGGCCGATTGATTTTTGAATCGGGTTTTAAAATCTTCTATTCGTAGCAAATAGGAATTTAACTACATCATTTGTGTTTAGATGATTCGAGCAAAGAACAAAAAGAAGAGTTCTTGCGGGAGATAGAGCAGATGAAGCTGTTGGGTGCACACCAGAATATTGTGTCCCTGGTTGGTTGTTGCACTTTGCAGGAGCACAAGTTCCTTGTGATAGAGTACGTTCCGTTTGGTGATCTGTTGCAGTGGTTGCGACGCAGGAGACGATTGGTAAGACATTTCCCAAAGGATTATTTAATCAATTTGATGTTGCCTCAAGTGTTTGGTAGTAATTGATTTAACGGTGTGGCAGTGATGTAGTCCTTCACGAGACAGTTCTTGGTAATCATATGGGGCTCTTGCAAATCTATCAAAGCTCACAGTTTAACCTGCAGCTATAGGATTTCTGTTACTAGATGTCTCCCAAGTGGGCTGTGTTGGGTTCTAAATATAACAAAATTTCCAGTCGATAATGTTCAGCTCTCATCTTGAAACTTAATTACTTCCACGTTTAGACCAATCGTGCTAGTTATTTATGACCTAATCGTGTTCATTGTACTCTAGATCAATCGAAACCAAGGCACTGATGTTAACAAAGAGAAGAAATGTTATGAAGAGAAGGAAGTATTCAATGCTCAAAAAGAAGTGAGCGAATGTGACCAAGTAGGTGCCTTACATTAAACGCTATTCTAATCAGATCTGTTTAGGGCTTCAAGAACGTGAGTGGTGTGATGGAGTGGCGACCAAAAGTTCGGAGGCCTTTGACTTCACCAGTATGTAACTTGAAGGATGGGGAAAGTTGTATAGTGTATCTGGTGTATCTGCAATCAAATATTTAAGGCTTTCAAAGAAAATAACCTTTCAATTGATATGTCACATAGCTGACTGCTAGGGTGTATTGATCGGTGAGCTGGGGTTATTGAGAGAATTGGTGGTGCAGGATTGGATGAAGGCAGGCAGGCAGGCAGGCAGGCAGGCAGGAAGGAATGGGGGAAGGACGGACGGACAAATGATTGAATGGATTAAATGAACGAACTAACGAATGGGCGAGTGAATGAAAATATCAATAAGAATTAAAGTATTTAACTTTTAATGCATATTTATCAGAGAGAACAAGACCTTCAGGCTGAAAAACGGGCCTTGGCTATTTCCGGTGGTTTGCAAGTTAACAAAGAAATCGCCATGTCCTCTGGACAACTTTCTCGGGTAAGAAACAGCTTGAATACCACTTAAGAATATATTATCATTAATCTCCAATCTGTCGTTATAATGCTATTAGCCAAATATTCTCTTCAAATTTGTTTTGGAAAAACGGTTTAGCCCTGACGTCAAAATTTCAATAGGAGAGTTTAAAAGAGTATTTCATTCCACGTGAAAAGAAAAGTTGACAGATATAAAAAATATTAAAACGTGATCAGTTTAACTGCATTTAAATAGCAGGATGGGAGTATGGATAAATAGCCAAGGACATCCCATAAAAGGACGAACTAGAGCCTTTAGATGGTTATTTAAATCCCGGAGATAAAGGAGCTATCCCCCTCTACTCTCGCAGAAATTTACCCAGTCTTTGAACTCCCGCTTTACCTCACCCTCCCCTCCCCCCACCAGCCTAGTCCGATGTAACTTTTCAGCTCTGACCTCTAGACGGAATGTAAGGTTTTCAAATCTCTCCCTCCTTTCGGGTATCACTCCTCCTATTTTTGTTTTTGTTTTTAAGAAGAGAGAGATTTTGCATTGAAACCAAAATCAAAACTGAGAAAAAAAAAACAAAACAAAAAAAGAAAACAAAAAAAACAAAAACAATTGTACCGCAGCGCAACTTCGACATATTACTACAAATGTTTTACACTCAATATAAGAAAACCTAACCAAGTTTAGCTTTTTTCAGACGCTACATTATGTTTGAAACAAGCACAACAATTTATATCCTGCCTTTCCTACTCAAAATATGAATCACGAAATAATTTAAACACGCTTAGTTTACTATCATTACTTGTTAGGTTATGTTCTTTTTTTCTTGCCTTCTTTATTCAGGAAAAAAGCAACGATTTACTGCCTCAGGAACACATCGTATTGATGCCGATACCATCGACATCAAAAGAAAACAGCAACGCTGTCGCCATATTGATATCAAGTAAAAGTATTGATGATGACGACAACAAAGAAGACAGCTTCCTGGATCAGGAAGGAATGGAACTGCTGCCGATGCCATCGACATCACAGGGAAACAGCAACGCTTCCGCCATACTGATATCAATTGAAAATATTGATGATGATGATGATGATGATGACGACGACGAAGAGGAAGAAAACAGTAGCGGTTTTCTGTTTCAGCCAAAAATAGATCTGCTGCCGATACCATCGACATCAAAGGGAAACAACAGCGCTGCCGCCATATTGAAATCAAGTGAAAGTATTGATGATGACGACAACGAAGAAGGCGACTTCCTGGATCAGGAAGGAATGGAACTGCTGCCGATGCCATCGACATCACAGGGAAACAGCAACGCTTCCGCCATACTGATATCAACTGAAAATATTGATGATGATGATGATGATGATGATGACGACGACGAAGAGGAAGAAAACAGTAGCGGTTTTCTGTTTCAGCCAAAAATAGATCTGCTGCCGATACCATCGACATCAAAGGGAAACAACAGCGCTGCCGCCATATTGAAATCAAGTGAAAGTATTGATGATGACGACAACGAAGAAGGCGACTTCCTGGATCAGGAAGGAATGGAACTGCTGCCGATGCCATCGACATCTCAGAGAAACAGCAACGCTGCCGCCATATTTATATCAACTGAAAATATTGATGATGATGACGACGAAGAAGAAGACAGCTTTACTACTCAAAAGCTTTTTTCGTTTGCTTGGCAAATAGCAAAGGGAATGGTAGGTATTAATATAGCTATTTCGAATTGAGATAAAATGTAAAGATACTTTCTAGTAGTGACTCTCGACCTCAACAAGAAAAGTTTTCTAAACAAATCATCCGATCTGTATGTCCGAGATGGGTCTTGCGTGCCTCGTTTAGTGGTACGATTTCAAACACGCTTAATAAGATTGAATACATAGCTTACAAAAAAGAAAAAGTATCATAATCTTTATTTCTATAAATAAATTGTGCTCTTTTAATTCTTTCGTGATGTTTTAGAATCATCTCGCAGAGAAAGGCTTCATTCATCGTGACCTTGCAGCTCGTAATATTCTGGTTGGCAGTGATAACCGAGTCAAAGTGTCAGACTTTGGGTTGATGAGACAGATATACGAGGACGTGTACAGCGGAAAGAATACGAAGAAGCTTCCTGTGAAATGGATGGCCCCAGAATCAATTAATGACAGCATTTACACCATCAAGAGTGATGTGTAAGTCAATCTTTCTGTGTGATGGCAAAGCCTTTTCCTTAACCCTCAGACGCACACATGGAGAAGTGCAACTTGCCCTTTCAAGGATTTAGCATGTATTATCGAGTTATGAAACGCAGGAAGTTTGGAGAGCACGAAAGAAGCATAGAAGTTGCTCGTGGGGCAGCTTGTCATTATAATACAAGGACAAAAAGAGAAAGCCTTAAAATCTTAGTCGTGTTGAGTACATGTAATTACAGAACAGCACTTATTGATGTTTTATATTTTCATATAGCTGGTCCTTCGGCATAATTCTTTGGGAAATGGCCACCATGGGTAAGTTAAACGAAAACTATTACTTTTTCTTATTTATACTAAATTCTTTCTTCCTTTATTTCCGAAATTAGCCATTACTTTCTTATGAGACTATAATTTGTGGTTGATGTTTTCTCGGTTTGTTAACTTACCTTTTTATGACTTATTATTATTTTTTTTTTTGATGCATTTCAGGAGGTGTGCCGTATCCCACGTTAACCAATCGAGAGCTGTGTGGACTTTTGAAGACTGGTTATCGCATGGAAAGGCCTGATATGTGTTCTGATGAAGTGTAAGTGATCAAATTAGCTTGGGTTCAATTGTCTTTCCAGAATACAACTGATACATGAGAACAAGCAACTATGTCAAGACGCAGCTATCCTGACAATTGTTAATGCTGCTGCTAACATAAGACAAGGGGCACACATGAAGGCAACAAATAGCGCTGAAGAACACATTCAACCTATGGACACTTCAATTCGCTGTTATAAGAACAACCAATGTTATGGACCAGAAGTTTATCACTTTCCAGTGGCTTAAATTGAATTACCTGGAAGTACATGTATCAGTAACATGAACTATACACATCCAAATTTTCACAAGATTTGTCTAAACCCTTGCAATATTGCGATTTAGCAAATAGCCCAAAGAAAACATGCGCGCTGATTGGTTTGAAATCGTGCCACGCATAGAAATCTCGAGCGAATAATCTAATTGTTTCAGTATAAATCTACCAGTCGTTCAAAACCTCAAGTCATCTAAATCCTCTTCACAGACACATCGAAAACGCCAAGAAACGGCCGTCATTTTGTTAACAAGGGCACACTGCTACGCTACTCACTATCTGATGGCATATAATGATGGCGCGAGCAAAGAGAATTTGCATTTTGCTGATCAAAGTAAACAAGCTTTTTTTTTTCGGCTCCTTTCCCAAACTACTACTCGTGTTTCTATAACTCGATGGAAACACGGAAAATGTTTTCTATTGAAGCATGGATGGGAATTAAGGTTTAGAGAAGTTAATAGTGGACACAGAGCGAAAAAAGAGTCACAAATTCAATAATAAAACCTAATAAATACTAATACAGTGTAGTGAAAATTAAAATTGGTCTAGTTACAAAATTTCCTTATAAACAACTAATCATTGACATAGCTTATCATAAGATTTACCGATGATACATTTCTGGGCGCGATCCAGGATGCAATACGTCACGTTCATTTCATTTTCACATTATTTTGGATCACAATTATTGAAAAGTTTCGTTTTTTTGCGCATCTTGCCCCTCCATGCACCTATACAATGTCGAGAAACTGATTTAGCCTTGTAATGTATTTCAAGTTGCCTTTAACAAATATTGTAGATTGATCGGGTTTGTTCCGCAATGCGGTTATTTAACTTTTTGTCATCTTCTAATCCATGATAGATATGAACTGATGTCTGAGTGCTGGAATGAAGATCCATCCTCTCGTCCCAGTTTCTCGGAGTTGATTGACCGACTGGAGGTGTTGATGACGAGGAATATACCATATTGTGACTTGGACAAGCATGATGAGACACGCTCTTACTACAACGTGCCCGTTATCGCTGATGAACACAGCGGATAAGAAAGTGACAGAAAGGTCTACAGGATAATGCACTATGGACGAGAGCTTTAAACTTTAAAACGCCATATTTAACTTGAAAAAGAAAAAAAAAATGACTATATATGCATGTAATCCAGACTTCAATCCTAGACAGACCTAGTTGAGACAAACTCAAGAATTGCGCAGATAACCATCTTTCGTCAAATACTACAACCAAAAAAATTATAAACCTTGTGCTTATCCACTTCTTAACCCATATCCGTTCAATGTTGTTTTAAAATGTTGCTCATATACGAGAAGTAATTTTTTTAGATGAAAAGAAAGAAAAAAAACAACATCGTTAGGGAGGAGGAGGCGGGAAAGATAGAAAGGTAGCTAGCCCTTAATAGATTTTTCTTGTCTCAGCAGTTATATCAAGGACGGTAATTTAACATAAAGAAGTAAAGTTATGAAATAATTTGAAACATGTACCCATGCCTCGATGTGCTAGTTGTGTAGGATGCTAGAAACTGAACTCGGAAGCAGTATTGAAAATGGAGGCGCATTAATCATGTTAACATTGCTAGCTGCTGGTTGCCTAACCAGTTGGCTATTGACATTAGCAAAGATAAAAAGCTGAATTTGAGACTGTTACATATCCTGCTGTAGCTAATTGTCTACCAATATACTAATTTAAGCTTAAATATTAAAATATAAGTTAATGTTACCTGTGTTGAATCTGACTTTATTTGTTTGTGGTTGTGGTCGCCATTGAATATGCGTGGACTGGTGTGAGGTCTGGAACCAATCGGATACGAGAACTGGAACAACCGAGGACCATTGCAGTAATTTGTATAATTTTGATGAAGAACGCTATTATAAACAGTGCAGTGCAACTGGGATGAACAGCAGTGAACTCGTGGGTTAACAAACAGGGGGTAGACATGAGAAAGGACGCGGGAAAGATAAAAAGAAAAACAAGGGTGATGTGCACAATGTTCGACACACAGTGAATGGACCAGACTAGGCATGACTGAAGGCGCCGGGAATCTACGTATGTAGATAAAACGAGAGCTATCATTGAAAAAAAATGGCCACACTATATCTCTCCGGGGTTGGGCCAGACTGGAAGCATTAGCGCAACTTGAATTTCTGGCAGGAGTGAAAAGCCCTCGTGTTGGCAAAATAAGAGGGTCTGAATGGGGAAGGGGGGGGGGGCAGGGGTAGGAGGGGCGCAAATGTTAGTTATCAGTTAAAATTTTGATTGTCTATTTGTCAGTTGTCACTAAAGTGGCTGTTACTAATTAACTGAAGAACTAAAACCTCTCCAAGGGCAGTTTCCTTCTCCCCGATATTTTTGAGGGGATATACATAGCCTACACAATGATCCGATTAAAAACTATCATATAATGCATACTATTCGGGAATAAGCAAACAGGTATAAAGCACAAAAATAATTGTCAATAATTGTAAGGATCAAATCGGGCCAGATCGAGGTAGATCTCAATCTCCTTCGCAGCCGTTATTGGGGGTCGTCACGGAACTCTTCTTCCCACTAATAGTTAGTGGAGAGAAGCGTTGCGTGACGACCCTAATAACGGCTGCGAAGGAGACCAAGCAGATAGAATTTTAGTCGTAAAATTACCGTAAGTGAAAATGTATCCTGTTTACTTGATCCAGCGTTACGCGTACATAACATTTGTTTGGTTTGGCGGTGGATTTCTTCGTACTAAAGAAGTGACACGAACCTCATCCCGATACAATCGAGACAAAGCTCTACCCAGTACTACCCAGGAGTGCCTCGGTTCCCGCTCGGTTCAGACCAGAGGTTCAGACAAAATACACTTCCCAAGAGATGAATTGAAATAATAACAAGTTAAAACTAGGTTCTTCTACGAATTATTCATATGTAGTTGCTGACTGGAGTGCGAAAACACTAAATGAAACCTAACAACTAAGGATCCGCCCCATCCCCTAATAAAAATCGGGGAGTGTTTTGCCATCCGACCTGAATCCGACAAGCTCGCAAAGTCAAGTTATTTTCGAACGCACTGAAATGCGTTATTACGGGCTACCCAAACACCAATGAATTTCTTTCCAGAAGGAACGAGGACGGAGGCAGGGTCCACTCACAACAGTCTACTACTAATATATAATCCGTGAAGGGTTTAATGAACAGAGATCAAAATATGGAGAATATTGTCACGACACGAACTCGCGAGGCTAACGCGCGAGATGTGTGAACTCTCCCAGCACTCTTTGCAAGGACAATTCGTCCATGTTGTGGAACCGCGAAAGTTGAACGTGACTGGAGAAAAGGTTGATTTTTTTCTTATTTACCGTTTATTTAGCGCCTTTCTTTGCGCTGCTTTCATAATTTGTTTGTAGAGAGGATTTCTCCTATCTTAGTGCACTTTTTATATATATATATTTATCAGAAGAATGTTGCTGTTTTATCACAAAGAGCTGGAAAGCTTTGATGGCGTGCGATTTGACTGCAGGTAAGCTTTTAGAGAATAAAAAATATATTTGACTTATTTAGAAAGAGTTGGTTCTGGCAATGTGCAGTGAATTCCATTTTGAATGTGTCCCAGCTAGATTCCCTTGTTTTGTTCTGTATGAAACATCATCATGTGGCTGCGGCCCCCCCGCCTCTCCCCACCATGTCTTCAGTATTTCAGCGAGTGTTGTTCCCCCCCGGCCTTATCTTCAGTATTGCCACGAATATGGGTAGTAGGGAAGATCAAATAAAAAGAAAAGCTACTGATATCCATCTTGGTAGGTGAATAGTTTTATCTCAGATGAATTATTTGTTTTTGTTTAAATTTTCATAACAAAAGATTTCTTAGTTATTTGGGATTATAGTGCAGCCCTTTGTGTTAACTGTCATATGTTTTGGAAGGCAATGTTATTGAAATTCTTTTATTTGTAATGTACATTGTGTGAGTCAATTTAAAACCACCACATCCCCCACCACATCCCCCACCACATCCCCCCCCCTGTGGCAACCACCAAGATGAACAGTAGTTGTACAGTGTTGCAACCAACGACTATAATCTATAGTGCATGACGTTTATTTCTCTGCCCAGTGCTTTATGTAACGTAAATAAAGTGTAGAAGCATTAACATTCTCAACGGACAAGAGAGGATGAAGAGTAAGAGAGTTAATCTCCCATATAAACCATATTCACAAGGCGATCCTTCTCAATTTATTTTTAGATAACTGCCTGAAATGTCCTGAATGTCCTGAAATAACACTGATGTGTAGGGTAACAAATCCTGCATCCTTGTAATTGTCACGTCTTTTATTATCAAGGACAACTTTTTGACACTCTCTCATCAGCGGGTGCGTGTTGGCTTGCAAATAGATGAACCGCGGTTCTATCTTCCATTCAGCCATTCAAATAACGGTTGTTTCTTTAAGAACTGGTTCATGCTTAGCGTGCGTATATCGAGTTACGGATGCACGCGGGAAGTTTGGAGAGCACGAAAGAAGCGTAAGAGTTGCTCGAGGCGACAGCCTAGAGCAACTCTAGCTTCTTGAGTGCTCTCCAAACTTCCCAAGTGCATCCATAACTCGATATACGCACAGCTACAAGCATGAACCAATTCTTTTATAACATGGCGACAGCAACTTGGGTGCTAAGTCATGTTTTATTTTTGACTGACTACAAACTTCTCACAATGCACGGTGAAGAAAAACAAAGGCCATTAGGATCCTAACACCCCACAATCAGTTGAGCAGCGGTTGAACGAAAACGCTAAACCTTGTTTCTCGTAAAATTGTCACTGATAAAAAGTTGGCTTCTTCGAATTAATTATAATGAAAATGTAAGCAGACAAAGTCAAAAATACTCGATGAAAATGTAGACAAACTTCACTTTGCCGAAACTTAAACAAAAGGAACTTGCACTAAACTCGACGGAACTTTTGCAGCTAAATTGAAACTGCACACGTCATCTTATATACGTACGGCCATGCGTACAAAGAGATTTTGCTCATGATGGCTCAATGGGAATTAGATAGGACTAGCGCGCGCGCTATGTTTTAAACTATTGATGCATCAAGTCAAAATGTTGTGTCAAAATGTCGGCTGCGCCTCGTGGGTCCAGGACAAATTTTGACCACTGTGATGACGCGTATCGTTGTCGATAACACTACAGACCACGCTAAACCACGTTTCGATTTGATTTTTACCGCAACATCAACGTCAAAGAAAATGTTTTTTTTTTTCAGAGCGCGAGCTAAAAACGGCATTACGTGACGCATTGACGCGTACCGCGTTGACTGGACTCTTATCGACAACGGCAAATTAGCCGATCAGATTGCGAGATTAGTAACAATTGTGGTAAAAAGAGATTTCGTTCATGATGGCTCAATAGGAATTAGATAGGACAAACGCGCGCGCTATGTTATAATTATCTATGATAGATATTGACTCATGTCTGGAAGCTGGATGCTGGAGCTTCTCTTCCCAGTTTCTCGGAGTTGATTGATGAATTAAGGTAGTTTTAATAAGAAATGAGAAAAACAAGTTCCAATAAAACGGCTTTAAATTTAAGTAAAAATCTATTTCCGAGTGGTCCAAAGAAATTACAAGAAAAAAAAAGGAACAATGAAAAAAGTTGTTTTCTTCTTAATGACAGTGAATAAAAAATAGATTACATTATCATCTTTTTGTCTATAAAATAACAGGAAAGAATATATATGTGGCTAGCAGCTTCAGAAAGAGTTGCTGTTAGTGAGGGCTCTCTAAGATTGTTCCATAAGAAATTAAGGCTTACAGAGTTAGCTATCAAACTGTATCAGGAATTTTGAACTAAAATAAATAGTTGAATTTTTCACGACCTCTAAATGCGAGTGTCCGAATCACGGCTACGCTCCCTTCTCAGTGTTTGGACTGGTCAAACACGGTCTTTCGTGTTTGATATATTACTTGAACTTACGCTTAAACTTACATTTACACTTAGACTAAATTTACTAGTTACCATAGCTACCACCAAAAGATGATGATTATGTAGCTTCATTCCTTGCCCTCGCGTTTACCAATGGCGTAACGCCAACGCGTCGAAACGGACGATAACAGCAGATTAAATCACGAATAGCTCAACGAAACTCAGGAATTCGTAGGATATACACAAGAGGATTCATAAAAGAATTAGCCAAGTGCATAAACTTACTTATCATAGTAAGATCCTTAAACAGTTTTATGTCAGAAAAAACACACTTTAAACAGAGATTCATAATGCTTAGTACAATTGGATAGGGCAGCAAGGTAAATGGGAAAATGACAGAAGCGATAACAAGTGTGATCGTCAGTCGCCTGTCCTTTTCTCTGCTTCGTTCGTGTCCAGATGCATGGCTTGTTCTCACCTTAAACCAAAGCGTTATGTAAGCTATGGTAGTCACTACGATTGGTAAGGAACACGATGCTAGCGCCACGTGAAACATGAAAAGGTGTGGGAATAATCTGAACATGTCAAACAAGGGCAAAGATGCCACTATCAATGCAAGAATCTAAGGTATTGCAATGAAAACAGCGTATGTTACCGGTGAGGTAACTCTGTGACGAAGTGGCCACCCTATGGCGAATAGTCGTACGAGTGAGATACTTGCCAAAGTGAATATTGATGCCATGCCTGATAGGAAATCAAAGAACCAGAATGCAGCTCTTGATCGCAACGTCACCTTGGCGACACCCAGGTTGAAACAGATATATATCGGTACTGATATGGATGCAACCATGAAATCAGCACAAGCCAGTGAGATAAGTAAGTAGTGGGGAGGTCGTCGGAGCCTCTTTTGGGTGAAAGCAGCTATAGTGAGGACGTTTGTGACAAGAGCTGTTATTCCAACAACACCTAGGAACACGCTCCATGTTATCTCCGCCCGTGTTGGTGGAGCCGTGCGAAGGTAATATAATGAAAGATCGATATCTTGTGACGTGTTGCTGCTTTTTGGCATGCTTGCTATCCTAACAGAAAGAAATAGCTAAATTTAAGGCTACTCCAAACCTTCGCGGGGCTACTTTTGCCAAATTTTCCTTTTTTCTACCAAATTAAAGTTCATTATTTAAGGTGGTATGGTACCCTCAAATGGACCAAAAAGTTTGTTTAAATATGGTGAAGAAAGATCAATTGTGTGCTATTGCACTCAAGAAGAGAAATTAAAATTTGAGAGTTGTACTCAAAATGGTTGCTATGGAAACCAGCCACAGCCTTTTGAAGTAATGTTTTGTAGTATTGACGCCAACACTTCCTGCTCTTTTACAAAACAAGATTTTGCTGTCAAATAAGCATATCATGTAAGTTTCTGTTTTGTTCTGTGCAATGAACCTACGTTTTGACAGTTAACTCTTATTTTCAGTGCTTTTTGCAGCTTTATTTGGAAATAACCTTATTTTTTACCACACCCGGTGGACAAATCATCTCATGTCACGTGACAGACCTTAAAATGTTACGATTTTTTTGGTTTATGACATCACGACACTATTGGTCTTTGATCAGCCCAAGTTTCGGGAATTCTACTTAAAAACCTTGCAAAGTAGAAATGTTGGCGCGAAGTCAGTCGGTACAAAAGTAAACTTTTGAGAAAAATGCACTTTAAGTTTCTCACACGAAGTATTAAGCATTTAACGAGCCACACTTGAATAGTGGGAGGTGGGGTGCAGATTGGATCTCGGGGGAGGGAGTGTAATGGCTGTTCTATTTTGTAAAAAGTTACCGCAGTTGTGGGAAATATTCCTTGTCATAAGGGAAATGAATGAGCCTGTGATGGCAATTTGAGGCAAAGCTTTTCACAAATAATTACACCAATCGAGTTGTGCATGTCTTAAAAGTTTTTTTCTAAATAGTTTCGTTCATATAAGTTAAAAATAATCTATATTTTTGGTCACGTTCTCAGGGTCTTAAGCCTTGTATTTCCAAGAAATTGAATTTTTCATGAACATCGCCATATTTTAGGGTACCACACCCCCTTAACCCTTTGAACACCATTAGGTACAAAATTGAGCAAAACTTCCATTCCGGGCATGCGCATAAGCCAAAATTTGGACTTTTTTTTTGCCATTAACCGTTCTCAATTTTGTTCGTTGCCCCTTTCCTTTCTGTTTTTCTCGGCCCTTTTACACTGGCTACCTTTTGCATTGTATGTTCTTTCTGGCTGCAGTGAAAAGTTGGATGTTAATTACGGGCGAAGCCTAGAAATGGACCTTGATCAATCATAGGTGTTGTGGACCATTTTACCACCGTTTTTGCACCAAAACTGATAACGTTGTTTTTCGATTTTCGACGTCGGAATCTAAACCTGACCATTATGCGGAAAGGCCTAGCCTAGTACTACTATCTGCTTATCAGGAATATCTGATGACATTTAAATTGATGACGTCACAAGTGGTACAAAGAGCACGACCATTAATTACGCATATATACATAGTTGGCATTCAAAAGGTTAAGGTAACATTTTCCAAAAAATGAAAATAAAACATTAAAACGTGCGCGTGTTATTGGGAAAAAGAGATTTTTTAATAAAAGTTAATAAACCGTCAACGTGAGAGAAAGATCCTATATCAAATACTTCCAATTTTAGATTTCATGTCCATCAAGAATGACTTCTTGTAATTACGCTTCGGCAATTGCTCCATAGTTTCTTTTTGTTTGTTGCACATCGTTTAACTTCTGTTTTGTTCTTTATTGCTGACCACCGGCTTAAGACATGTGCGCCTAAAACGTGACTGAAACACTATTGCTTTCCCGCGAAGCTCCAGTTTGCATACTGTGAACAATAGGGGTTCTGTTAGTACATTGGCTGGCGGCTTTTTGAGTTGACATATCCCTCTGAGAAGGCGTGACATGTTTATAAATCTTTAAAATGCGAAAACTCGCACTCGTTTTTCTAAAGAATCCCTCCTCATTTACTGATAGGTAAGGGGAAAAAGTATGTCGGCAAATTCTTCCATTTTCAACACTTTTCTTGTGGCGGCCTCTAACGCAACACGTTACGCGAATTTTTCGATAGCGGAACTTGACAGATCTATAAAATGATAACCAATAGAAATAAAAGAAAACTGCCGACACACTTTCAGAGATTGATGCTTTGTGATTAACACTGCACAACGATCGCATTTAATACCCGATTAATTCGCCGGAATGTCACTCGGTCATTTTGGCGTTAACGGCTTCAGCCGCCTTTAGAAAGCAATCGGCAAAACAGAATATAATTTTACCGAATTCTACATTTAATTATTTTTCTATTGATATTTAGTATAAATCTACTAACGTTCTATCGCGAATGCTGTTCTCTGATTGGCTACGCTACCCACTATCTATTCTGTGATAGATAGTGAGTAGCGTAGCAGTGTGCCCTTACTAGCAAAATAACGGCTGCTTCTTGGCGTTTTCGAAGTATCTGAGAAGAGGGTTTCGATAAAGTTTTGAACGACTAGTAGATTTATACTAAAACAATCAGATTATTCGCTCTCAATTTCTATGCGTGATATATATAGTTGACGAGGGCGCAATAGAAATCTCGAGCTCATAATCTTATTGTTTAATAGTTTCTGGGGTTTCCTTGAAAACAGCGCACGTAAGAATTTTTTTCTGGAGGACACCCGCGAAGGTTTGGAGTAACCTTACACAAAAGTTGATTTCTTAGCAAAAAATAACAAATGTTTCCATAAGAACAAGGAAATGTTGAAAGAAAAAGATGTATCATTTTCTATTTGGTTCCCAATTGCTTGTAAGGAAATAGCTTCATCACACTGATCCACCTGAGTGGTTTTATCTAAACACTAATTTGCACATTTATATTTTCATAGACTTTATCTGAATCAACTTTATCAAGTAGACGTTTGAAACAAGAAATGTTCCTCCGAATTGTGCTCTAAAGAGGTCTACATTCTGACAATTATGAAAATTGACACAAGTTAGGCCAAAGGAAAGATCCGAAATAATTGAGGAGCTAAACAGTACATTGTTTTTGCGGCAAAAAGATAATCCAAAACTCTTACTATTAAATTGGCAAGGCACAAAAGCTAACAAATTCGGGCCACATACTAATTCAAAATTTGCACAATTTTAATCTGACTTGAGTGTTATAATTTATCTCTGTTGAAACTAGGAACTTGAAAATGTTAAACCTGACTGAGAATTACAAGTAGAAATGGACTGAGTTACGAATTATTTTTGCCTGCCTGAAATTTGCCATAGTATCAAAATCAAAAGTGCCTCTCTTAATTAATCCGCATAAGCTTTGACAAGTGTTTTCACAAGTTATATGAAGGCAGGCTTCATATGTACTTGTCTACTTTAAAACATCAACTGCGTAGAAACTGGTGTCTGAAATGGGAATCAGAACGATTAGACAAGTAAAAAAGAAACAGTCTATGGTAATACACTAAGCTATTGCGCTACACTAAACTATTGCGAAGGAGACTGATCTTCGAGGATAATGTAAGCAGTGGTGAGAAAATGTAATTAAAAGGACGTTGGATTTTTACTAAAACCTTCTCACCCCGAAGGTTTTGAACCCTAAGCGCAACCTTACAAAATTGAGAAGAACTTGTCCAAATGCAAGCCTATTTCCATGGTGGAAATCTACTTTCCCTTTCTGTTTGAAATTGTGGCCTTTTGGGATCTTTCCATGAATTGTGTGCCGTGTTTTTTTGCTCACTGACCTTTTCCACTAACAATCTCGTACCAAGCTTTTACTTACTAGAGGTAATGGCGACAGTCTGTGCGTTCTTTTGACGGACAACGCTCCCTTGACCAACGTTTCAGAAATTTCGTATAAGGAAGATTAAAATTTACAATAAAGTCAATACACCCAATACAATTAAGGTGGGCTGTTTGTTGAGAGCAGAAGACAAATAAGCGTAGAACCAATAAGAAAGTTAGAAATCCATTAACAGATAGTTTGCATTTAATAATAATTGATATCGTTCTATCGGTTACGCCACGCGTGAACACATGAGAAAATAAATGAATAATAAAATAAAGAGCCCTTTAAGGTTGCTCCATATAAGCACTTCTCAAATTTGAAGACCTTTTAACCACTAGCAATCCTTACAGAAGTGAAACGGAGACTGATTTCGGTCATTCATCGAATCCACATCGAGAAACTATGAATAAAGAACGGCATCATCCAGTTTTGCCTCCTGTTTCACAAAAAGTTTGTCATTCATAAGCGCGCCCAGAACAACAGGACACTTTCTCTTTCCACCTATAGTTTCCCAATCGTTGTCCGAACTTTCTTTTTGCACACGAAAAAATGTAGTCATTCTACACCTAAATTGGTCTTGCAAGAAACCAACTTTGTTCCAGGGTTTGGAATCCAGTATTAACCGCATATGTATGTTAGGAACTCAGACCAAAACCGTATTAAAGTCAATAGTAATAGCAATTTCTCTAAAACCCAGTCTTGGACAATTTTGATTCTCATTATATCCCAATTTAGGGTGAGGAAATTTCAAGGCTTAAAAATCTTGTCGAAATAAGGCAGGAGTAATGAATTTCGTTTGGACGTTTTTCTCTTTCGAATGTCCCAAGCAGTAGTTAAAAGACATAGAATAAAATGACTTAAACTATTATTGGAGCCTTGATGGCCAACAAAGAGTATGTATTGTGTATTTCTCAAAATTTGTACAAGCTGAACTTTTAACAGCTTTTAACAAATACTTACTCTCGCGATCATTCAAGGCTTAGAAGATCTTACTTCTGGTGAGGTGGTTGACTGACTGTGGAACTCCTTTCCTAAGAGTTACAAAACCGATACTGCCATGAGACGTACAGAAACGGTGATATAGAAAAACTTATCGCCTGCCGGAAACTAAATCAAGATTACACAGTAAATACATTCTTAATATCAGCTCCGGTCTTTAGAGTTTCCCGTATTTACTTTAGCTCTGTGCTCTAATGCAGCATCTTAACAAGAAAACTGAAGATCTTGATAAAAACTAAGAAAATATTTGCTGACGTCAAGATGGCAGCTGCTGATCCTTTTCGTGTCATTTATGCTTCTAGTCAAACCCGCATGCCATATTATTAAGATCCTTAAAAATAGAATTAAAAACCTAATGGTGGCCTTGATATTATTGCTATCGAACCTCTTTTATCCAGTTTTAATTTAGTGAAGCGTTCACTGCGAATTCGCCATTTTCCCTTTCGCTAACCAAGACGGACTTCGGACGGGCGCGATGTTATTTTGACGTTAAGCGTGAAAAAAATTGGGTGTTTTCTTGACATACTACTGTTGTGAACTATAAGTTACTGTTTCCTTACAGAAGTGTTATGGTTTCTTGAGGTCAAGAGATTGTCAAAACGCTTAGGGTACCGCAAAACAAAAAGCTCTGAAAGTGAATTACTGACAGCGATTACGTCAAACGAGAGGACATCTGCTTCTCACTGAAGCAATTGCAAGAGGATTTTTAAGTAGATACATTTAGTTTTGAGCATAATGGCAGAGTCTGTTCAAATAATACAAAGTAATACACGAGACAATTTTGCATTTTAATTAAACAAGCCTTTAGACTTCAAAAAAATAGGGGATAATGAATTGAACACACACACACAAAAAAAGAAAATGAAGGAGAGTTGCAAATGACACTGAGCTGAAGCTTTAAAATAAACATGATGTAAACCTATAAAAATATATCCCATATCCAACACCAAAAATGTCTTAAAACTTATTACCCTCCACTCCCGGACAAAAAGAAAATTAATTCATGAACAGAGAGCCAAACACAGAAATATTTCGTTCTTTACCTTTTGTTTACTTTTCAGTCGGTAAGGACAAGAGAGCATGAAGGGTAAGCGAGTTGATCTCTCATAAAGCCTTTACTCCTAAGGTAATCTTTCTCAAGTTATTATTATTTTTTTTTTGAAGCCATTTTTGTGAGCGTGTGCATTTTCTGTCTCGTTATGTTTTGCTATTAATTTTCAAACGATTGGCAACAGTTCACGAAACATTTCCACTCAGTTGTGGTGTTGTTGTACCAAGCAGGTTTACACGACAGTACGCTTTGAAGGATTTTTTACAACTCTGTGTAGCTTCTTTTACATGTACAACATAGCACATACAAATGCCATGTAAAAGTCTAACATCATGAGTTTATATTTATGCGTATACTGATGCAAATAGATGAGACACACATGTGATGCTAATTACATTAAAAAAGTCATACTGTAGTATCAACTACTACCTTCCTTGATTAAAGAACATATCATCGTCAGAATGTAATTAATCACCAAAAAAACATAGTACAGTATGCTATTCCATTCTTCTTCGTAAAAGTATAAAGACTAACCTAAACTAACATCAAACAAATTACGTACATTAACATAAGATAGTTGAAATGTGCTTAGACTAGTAACTAGTCATGAAAAGGTTTTAGTAAGCAACAAACTTCCACGTGACTCGGAAAGATATATTTAAACATCTACGTCTGTCTTGAAAGTGGAACAAGAGTTATCTGACATACTGATAACAGGATCCGAGTATCCGTGAGTTGAAATAACATCAACCGCTCGTAAATGTCGCTGAGCATCGGTGCTTTTCTCCACTTCCTTTCTCAATTCTTTTAGCGTGAGAGTATGTCGCTCTCCATCTTCCTTTACAACCCTTAACATGTCGAATAATGAATCGAAACCCTCGCTTGTGATATTTCCGAGACTATGCACTTTCTCATTAAACCTTGCAAGCAAATGCCAATTTAATAGCTCTTCTTCACCACAGTTTTGTCGCTGAAAGTTGCTGGAGGTTGCCGAGTTAGTTATCGAGCTATCCATTACTGGCACACTTATGGAAGATGGTCCAATCAGATTCAAGTGAGCATATATCTGAGACTTTAACAAGGAGAATTCCCTGCCAGCAATATCTAGCTCGTGGCGAATGTCAAATATCTCTTTCTTAACATTTGTTACGTTATCTTGAAAAGTCTCAGCTAACTTGTCTAGCTCTTTAACAGCCATCTTGATCTTCTCTCTCCCCTCCTGGCCAGTGGCTTCAAACGTACATGCAGTAACACGATTTGTACCTTCACTACAATTCATCTAAAGATTGATACAGATGATGCAAGTTAGTCACATGACAGTTACAAATAAATATCACAACAGAGATGGGTCATGGTAATAAAATGCGAGAATACAAGTAAGGCCATTATAACTTTATAAAGTAATTATGTAGTCTGTTCCTTACCAACGATAAATATATATGCAAGATGAAGCTTAAGTAGAGAAGAAGTATAACTTTTCGCAAAAAAGATGTAAAAAAATGAGATCTTTTTCGTAACTGTATTACTTTAGCGTAATTTGAATGTGAAGGTGAATTAATAAACATGGCACGAGCATGGCACAAAGAAAAATTCTGCGTCCCCGACAGGAATCGAACCAACGACCTCCCGAACACCGGGCGGGCGTTCTATCCACTGAGCTACGAGAACTCATGGAGAGCAAGGTTATTTAACTGAGTTCATATATGACAGATGTCCTGCACACTGCTACGATCAACGCTATCGAAGTCATCGTCAGTAGTGATAGGTTAGTAAAGATTAGCGTAATTTGTTACTCCCTAAACGTTTTACCACAGATGATGACTGCTCCTGGTCAGATCTACACACCTACCTTCGCTAGTACTCTTATTCCCTTATGTGCCATGCCTATATAAGGGTACAGAGGTTTCCTATTGGGGTTGTGTATCGATATCTCTTCTTGCGTGATTTGTTTTCCGTTCAGAGAAAACACAACTAGAACTTTTCCTTCCGTTGCCAAATCAAACTTCACAGTACAGCCAATCAAATCGCCTCTGTACGCCATGGCATCTAAAACATACATAGACAATAATATTTTAGTTTACGACAGCTACATGTACATCGGTTGCGACGTCGTCTTTAGTCTTGAAATTAAATAAACAACAGCCTCCATTTGGTGCGAAAATATGCTCGGATATTTATCCGCGGACATTATCTGTTCCGAGAAGGAAACAGTTTTCCGAGAGCGAAACTCATGGAAAACTGTGAGCCTCGAGGAACAGATAATGTCCAACGACAAATAACGGAGCATGTTTTAAAGTCAAATGGAGGCTACTGTGTTTATTACTGTTCAAATATTTTTCGCTACACGCGGGGTTTTTTTGAAAATTGGCGGATATCACCCGGATATTCCCCATTTTTAGCGGGGGTATTCAGTCACCTGACGCATTTGGACCAATCACGTGCGAGCGGAAATATTTGATGGATTATAATCGGATTCTTTGTATCTGCTTAAGCTATAACTCATTTGCTTTACATCTGACTTGTTGCTCATTTCCCTTGTTAAGAAGGCCATCCATATTTGCTTCGCTTTATAATTAACTTAACTCCTAGGTTTCTTGTTGTGTTTCACATTACAGACAATCTTTTGTCGGAATCTTTAAAAAAGTACTTCCAAATTTTGTAAAATGGCGTCCTGTCACATTTTTGTACATATGAGCAATGACTCATTACCAGAGTGATCTTGAATATATGGACTCCATTGAAATTTAAAAGACTGCAATTTTCTAGTCACAAGATAAGGTATCATTACATGAAATAAATTAAGATCTTTAAACTTTAAACATTCATTTAAGAAGAAATGATCTCACTCGAGTATAAAGCATGAAAAGCACAGAACAAACTGTTCCCTACCCTCAATTTCCTTTCCAGTTGTTTCATTCCTGGCGTCAAAAATTGTACCGTCATCAACATGGTAGCCCACAGTGCCATGTTGCCATCCCGGCATGACATGACAGCCATAGTCTTCCCACACAACACCAATTCCTATGAACCTCTTCTCACTGCTCTCTTGTATTAAAACCTGCAAGTGAATGTAACAACGATCCAAGTAAGTATTGTGAGCGTGCATATTCTTGTCTGATTATGTGTCTGATTATGTTTCCCTTTAAAACGAATAGCTAATATATTTGTATGAATGTCAAAAATGGGGAAATATGAACTGCACATAAATTTAATACAGTTACAGTTACTGTTACAGTTACTGTTACAGTTACTGTTAATTATTTTAATTTACGCATACCATTTTTCCTTCTTTTTTATTTTCGCAAGAGGCAGCTTCTGGAACAGTTAGTCACATGACGTGCTTTTCAAGAACACACTGATTTAGTCATTGGTTATGCATTTTATCAGAAATGGACAGAACATCTACAAATAATAAACCACTATAGACATTAAAAAAAAAAAAAAATAGAATTAAGCTTACACGTTACAGTGGTTTTCCATATAAATCCCAGTAATTTTGCAAGTTTTCAAACTGTCATAAAATATGTCCCTAGAATTTTCCATTCTTTCTAATAATTTCCCCCTCTTTCTATCTTCAACAGTTATATCCTAACAGCTTTATTTGGTAGTAATTCAAAACGGAAAGGTTTCTGGAGGGGAAATCTTCCTCACCCCCCTCCCCGGGGGAGCGACTCCCATATGAAAAGGACGGAGGTCCTCGTTGGAAATTTTGAAAAGAACCCACAAGAGGTACAATTTTAATACAACACATTATCTCCCGTCACATTGTTTTTTAAAGCTCCCACTGAGGAACACCCCAAAAGGAACCAAAACCGCTTTTTAAACCCCTAAAGCTACAAAGAGCACCCCTGTCCCTATTATATGGGATTCCCTTCACCGAGTTCCTCACAAACATACAAAACCTTCCATTTTTGGCAATATTCAATTCGTCATTGAATTTCAACCTTAGATGGTATGGGTCTGAAAATGGGTATTCTGGCTATTTAAAACATGCTCTTTCCAGCTCTGAAATTCATTTAGCTATCGCTAAAAGTTTAGAAATTATTGGTCACATGACCAACCATTGCAAAAAAAAAAAAAACCTATTAGGGAACTTACATTAATTTTAAAGGTAATCGAATCAATAAGCGGATGTGAATGGACGAATATCAAGCTATATATATACATATACAGAGAAAATACATCCGATAATTATGTAGTACCTCGAAATGAGAATGTTGTGGAGAGAAAGGAGTGAGATATCTTGCACCGTGGTACTCAGCTGGGTCATCTTTACATGTTGGACAAGCCTCCGCTCCTTCACACGTCAAAAGACATCCTTCAACTCTAATGCCCATACTTTGCCACGCCTAAACAAGAGATCTTTGATGTAAATTGTTTTGTACCTGTCCAATCCTTTTTTGGTTTTATGGGACGGGTGGTCAATGCTAGGTCATCTTTGACAGCATTTTGTCGGGTTCTCTAGCAGTAGCACCCCTCTCCCTTCCTCTCTCCCGTCGCAAATATCTGCAGAGCCATAGTTACACTATTACGCTGAGAGAGAATGCTGATAAATCTTGCAAATATGTCTTGCTATGTTTTTCTCTTCCTAAGGTTCTTAGATTTGAGCATTCACCGGTAGTGTGGTTATATACATTGACCAAGCTTAATACTCCGGTTTCAGTGCTGTTTGTTTGCTTTTTTTGTTTTGTTTTGTTTGTTTGTTGCTGTTTTTATTGTTCTTATTGTTTTCCTAGAAAAAGCATAACGGTCAATCTTTTTATCACTCAGACGAGGGAGCGGTGTTTTTGCTCTGTTACCTTTTCACCACAAGGGAGAACTTCCTGTTGACAACCATGTCCCGGATGTACCGGAAAGATCCTCTGAGTGATCTGATTGGTCATTTGACGGCTTCTTTGTGTTTCTTGGAGCACCTGGTCCAGTTTAGTCTCCTCTGGATGGGAAATAGGATTATTTAGAGTCTGTGCAAAATAACGTTCCACAGCTTTTAACAATTTCAGAAACCACAGCCACACGAAGAATTGCTAATTAAAAGTTCAAAGTTTACATTTTTGAATTCAAATTAATGAAGGATTAATGAACCATATAGGGAACTACACAAAAGCATGCACTTACCTGTCAGAGGAAAGGCATAACCATAAGTTGCAAAGTAGGTACGGTAAAGATCCTCGACAACTGCATCTAGAGCCTTGAGATTAAATGCATGTGCGATTAATTTAGCTGTGTTCCGTTTCTTTCTAAAGGAACATAAGTATGGTGGTTACAAGTATGGTCTTTGGTATAATGATCTAGTGTAAATAAACGTTATTGTTCTGCTATAGCGTATCTTCTCCATAGCCCGTGTGCCTTGTTTCCGAGTTCAATAAGAGAAGGAGAGTCAGGTTTAGTTAGGGCTTAGTATGACGAGCAGACCGGCAAAAAGGTCAATCAACTTTCCCGTGAATAAAGTACCTCAATAGCGACTAAAATTATCGACTGGCTATACTAATACTCCCTGGATGAGACATTAGTCCATAGCAGCACAATGCCACTTCGTTCAAGTACGGGTTCTTAATATTCTTACATGCTGAGAGCGTTGTAAGAGTAATGGACTTCTATGCCTTTCCTTAGGAGGCATGACGCTAGGTTTAAGCAAAACCGTGATTTCGTAAACGTTTAGGTTAGTTACTCAACTTAAAATGATTGGAAAGAAACGCGGTGTTTTAAAATTACATCGTGAATGAATTCTGTCTTCGGTTTGGTACTGGTTCTTCATAACAGATAACTGAGAGCGTTCATTAACAAGCCGCTGTTGTTATTGAATAAATGTCTCCACTTACCCGCTGTTTATTCGTTGGAATATTTGATCTTGTAGACAATGTACAGTTTCTCAAAGACCACAGTAGTGTGATGCAATTAGATATCAGGTTCAAAGGTACAGGTATGGGATCGTAAGCACTGTAAACTTGGATGGTGATTGCTTTCTTGTATGACCACTCCATTAAAGAATGGTCCTGAAAATAAACGCAAAAATCCATCAGTGCAATAGTTCGGAAACTAAGAGCTTAGCAGCGTAGAGGTAAAGGAAGAAGGGGGAGGGAGGAACGGAGGCTGAGGCAAGCAGACGGGCAGGAAGGCAGGAAGGCAGGAAGGCAGGCAGGCAGGCAGGAAGGCAGGAAGGCAGGAAGGCAGTTGCAGGAAGGCAAGAAGGAAAAAAGGGACGGAGGAAAAAAGGAAGGAGGGAAAGAAGCACTTGAAAATGAGCCTCTGGCTCGGGAGATTGCACAAGCACTCCCCGTGTTATAAACAATTAATTACGTACTTTCTTGCCTACTAAGGAAGGAAGGATGTAATGGTCGATTCTCTCTATGAGACCCACCTGCAGGGAATCATGGTAGTTGTATTCATGAAAGCAATATCCAGTCCAAGATGATGAATACAACTACCATGAGTCCCTGCAGGCGTGACTCAGTGAGGGAACTGGACATGAAACAACTCTATGTACAGATGTATACACCTCAGTACGTACCGCGACTTGCTGATATGTGTTTGATAAAAGAGCAATCATCATGTTGATTAGAAGAATAACGGCCATAATCAAAAACACACCGTACAGGAAATACGCTAGAATGACCGAAGGACTATCAACTGAATCGAGAGGATCCAGATCTGCTATCCCCAGCAAGGACCATAAGAAGTGTTTGAGCATCGACCACCAACTGTCGAAATGAAGAAATTATTGCAGTTATAGCTCAGTCGACAGGGCAGATTTCAATTGAGTGTCGTAAAACCAAAATTATCACTCTTGCCAATCACATTTTAAAGAGACAATCCAGTGAACCAATCAACTGCAAAGCAAATAGAGGTCGCCGACACAAAGCGCGTGAAAAATGGTATCACATAAAACGTACACATTACATAAATAGCTGACAAGCCCATCGGCGTTTTAGAAATCACAGCTGGCTAACCTTCATATTCAATTTTTTGCGGTTCTATGGAGTTCTGTTACTTTTTAGTTTTCATTGCAAGATGCTAACGAACGTGCAAAGGCATCCCTTAAAATCCAGCTGCATCATCGACGCCATTTATCCATTTATCACAGAGATGCTCATCATGTCTACAGCAGTCAATGCTGATAGGAAAACTTCCAACAGCTTACTCAGTCACAGCATTATGAGTTATTTTGGCAACGTACAAAATTGCCTTTAAATTAAAGGAAAAATTAAAGTAATACCTTACTAAGATAGAAACGCACTAAAGAGATAATAAGCCATAAAGAAACAAGAATGGTTAAGAATGGAGAAGATTAACACGGATCACAAACGACGAACTCGAAAAATTTAGGCAACTGGCTCAACTTTTTTGAGATGCGCAAACCATGACGTGGCTCCTTTAAATGGTACTAACCACATCAAACAAACAAAACAATTAAGAAAGCAGTTCACAAGGTTAGACATATACAGGAGTTATCTTAATCATACCAGTATATTCCGGTAGTGCTGCATGCCCTGAAATGACACAACATATTGACAATTTTAGACAGTGACGTTAAGATGGCATACACATTTAAAGGAACTAAATTCCCTGACTGCACGAAGAAAAAGTATTTTCAAATGAATTCAACATCAGTGCTTTAGCGTACGGTATTGCAAGAACCCAGCCTGCGCTAAAACATCAAAATGGCTTTAATAAAATTAATTGCTAAAAGCAATTTTACTTACAGATCTCTTCCAATGCCATTTTCGATAACATACGATTTTTCAGCCATATAAACTTTGGTTGCAGCCAGGGAAAAGGCTAAAATGGTTGCCAAAAACTGCCAAAAGATAGTGACCACATCTCCAATTATGTGGAACAAAGCAATCTGAATGGCACCGATTCTTTTTGTCGTCTCCATCATGTGACCAAACGCCCTGAGCGTGAGTAACATGGTATTGAGTCCGTACAAGTAACCAGTAATGACCAGGACTCGATTGTTGACAACTGCACCAGATAAAGCCCACGTGACCATTCTCAGTGTAAATGTAGCCAGGTAAATCACGATGGTGGCAGTGTCCAGGATTTTCCAGCAATCGCTGAAAAGAAATAATAGTGTCTGTTAGCTAGTTTCACTGATTACTGTCTTCAGTGTAAACTGCTTATATAGGCCACAATAGCGACATAACGTCATAATCGCTTATGTCGGTAATGTGAACATCGACATAAAGATAATTACAACGAAAAGATCAGTTTTTTTCCCTTTATTCGTTATAGTCATGCTGGTATTGCTATTATGTCATTATGTCAGGATGTTCACACTGCAAACATAACGACATAACGTCCTTCTTATGTCGTTATATGTCGCTAGAGTAAACTAGACCTTATCTGAATGCCAAGTTTGGAGATGTGAAAGACAAACAGTGAGTGAAAATATTGAGACTAGTTTCTTTTGGCATTTGAGGTCTTAAGAACGCCGGCCTTCGGTTTTGATGAGGATGCAATTAAGACTTTGTTCGGCAGTTTTATAAAAGAAGGTATTAGCAGACAGTGAACATGCTATTTCATTTTCCAGAAATAGCTGGGAATTACTTTATGGACAGAAAAATGAATATGTATTTTTGGCCTGTTTTCAGTTGCTACTGCAAAACAAAAATAAATATTAAACAAATTCAAACAAAGTAACGTGAAGTAGTACAAATCGCGGCTACAAGGTTACAGTTCACAATGACTTTTTCTCTTAATTCTGAGGACGTCGTTTTCACTACAACCACTTGAGAGGTTTTCATTTGAGTGTTGGAAATTAATTGGTTTTGCACTTACTACTCTTCGCGACTGGCTTAATAAGTCGCGCCAATTTTTCATCCAATCAGAAGTAAAACCAAAACCAATCGCTGCTCGCTTGCACTCGTTTTCCCGCGCTTCGCGTCAGCTACATGTAATTACCCCGAGTTTTGATTGGCTCCCTGTATTGTCTATGTCCTTTGTGTTTGGCTAGAGTGATTACTTTGGTTTTGGTTTTACGACAGTCAATTGCAAACTGCTCTATCAACAGATTTCCTTAGCTTGGTCCCGTGCCACTTAACTTAGTTTACATCTACCATAAATGAGCCTAATACACACCAGAAGAAGTCTAAAGTCAGCTCCAAAAATTACTAAACAAGTAATAAATGGACTAAATGAAAATATTGGTTAAGCGGGAAACGCTTTTGAATACTGCGGAGCGTATACCTGAAATATTTGGTCAAACTCCACAGAACGCCAAGGCTTCTTTCGCTGCCCGTTACATCTTGATGACGTTTAAATCTCCGCAGCACATTGGCGCGAAAAAACTGTTTGCCTTCCATTGCTATTCGACCCAAGAAGAAGAGAAAAATCGCCCACTCGACTCCACTGAAGGCAATTGTGGAAGGAGCGAGGCATATGAACAAATGAAGACCAAGCAGGGCTAGGTAGCTGAGTGTGTCACGAACAAAGATGAAATAAGGTGTCATGAAGTATTCCAAGTAGCGATCTAAGAGAGAACAATAAGTGTCCAAATTATCGTGGATTGGATACAAATTAAATTAAATTAACATTAGGAAAATTACTGACGTTTCCCACGGAATTGCCATGTTGTCTTCATATACCTTTCCTGAAATTTGTTTTTAAATTACGATTAAAATTATTAAACTACAAGGGTTGTCAAAACTTTCCTCAATATGCGTGAAAAATGTACGAAACAAGAAGTAATCAGTACTGCACGTACCGTAGAAGTCTTTTCCCTCTATTTCTGTGAAAGGAAAGGAAACGAAGTCAGACATTGAACAAGGGTGCTTAAGTAGGCTTGATCATATCCACAAATTTCTTAACATTCCAAGATGTTGACCTTATTACACGTAAAAGTGGAAAGAGTATTTAGGAAAGAGTATTTATTGCTTCCAAACATTGAATATTAAACAAGTGAAACCGAATTTTTCAGCTTCAAAGCTACTTCACTAGGATGGCCGACAGTTATTCCAATCGGGAAATGAAAAAGAAAAAATATTCGGAGAATTTCCGGCGGTGCTTGCCAATCTCATTCGGGTGGTTTTCAATGAGCTTCGGGCAACCACGTTATTGTTGGGAAATCAACCCCTTGTTTGAGTGACTGAACCTGTTGTATCTTTAACTTAAGGCCCCGTTCACACCACACGAGAAATGCGAAAATGCAGCTTTATTACTACGGTTAGGCCAACAGTCCATATTACTGAATCGGTCGCGAAAACGGAGCTTTTCAAAACCGCTCTTCAAACTGGAGAAATTTGAAAACGTCGGCTTTGCGTTTTAGTGTGGATGGAAAACATTTTGAAAACGGAGCTTTTCGAAAACAAATAAAACAAGTGAACTAAAAGGATGAAGTTACAATAATCATGTGATTTCCCGGTCGGAGTTTTCCTCAAACACAAATCCAAAATGACCTGTGATTGTTGCGTCCTCAAATTTCTCCAGCATAGTGTGGACTGAAAATACTTAATGCGTTATCAAAATGAAAACACCGGTTTCAAATTTCTCCGGCGTAGTGTGTTACCGGGCCTATTTCAGGCTGTTCCATATACGTACCTTGAATAATCTTCGTTCCAACTTTCTCAGGCTCTTCGTATTCTCCGAACATAGGAACCTCGCGGCCATTGTTGATCTTCTGCAGTTCCTTAAGGTTGACATGTCTTCCGATTGCTATTGGCAACAGCTGTACGTCGGACAATTTGCCAACTTTCTCCTTAACTTTCTGTTTCTCGTTTCTTGCGCATGTTCTATGATCCGTTAGCACAATCAAGACCTATGTGAATAGTATGCGTCGAATTTGTTTTTACTGAACAAGTTGATAGGAAATTAATTGAGAGCTAATTTAAAGATGCCGTCTATAATTTCTATCGCAGATATTCTCTCACTTGAGCGATCAAATCAGTTGTCATCAAGTGCTTTACAGCCATATAGAGGGCATCTTATCTTACCTTTTTGCAATTACTGACACATTCGCTATCGAACGCGGAAACAGCTTTCTCTAAATCTTTATGCAGCGCAGGGATGCCTTCGTTTCCTCCTTCAAGCTTATCCACTGCTTGCTTCAATGTTGTAACGTCTGACAAATTGCTATCAAAGTGAATTTTATCTTCTCCTCTTGTTATGATGTGGAACTTGACGTTCTTAAGGTCGTATCTATTCATCACAAACTTGATGGTGGCTTGCATCAGTTGAAAGGACAGTTCTGCAACTTCGGAAGTTGCGTTTATCACAAATGCAATTCCACGTTCTGACAGAAAAATAAATAAAATAAATGAAGTTGTAATATATTTTGGACATACAACTGTATACTTTCTTTGGAGGTCGCAGTTACCCTTCTGTAGTATTATAGAGTAACAACAGCGTTTGGATGCAATATAATATTTTCTCTCTAAGAACAAGCATTAAAACCAACAAAAAAACGTTTAAGTCAGTACAAAAATTATGATCTCTACAATGGAGTGTTGTCCCTGTAAGCAATGTGTGCGTAAAAAATAATTTATTTTCTGAGCACACTTATTATGAGCTTTGGTTAAAAATGGGCCTGTTTGATGAGCCCGGAATCTACTGACCTGAACTAGGCAGCACTAAAAGCTATTTCACAGCCCTCAAACTTAATTAAATACATGTCATGCTAATGTTCTCACTCTCAAAAGTGTTGACTGTTCTTTCAGTGCTAAATAATCTCGCTTAACCTTAATAAACTGATCATACTTTTGTTTGCTTGTGCCTTTTCCCTGACTCGGTGTATCAGGTAGAGGACAAGGAAGAGGACTGGGAACAGCAGCAAATCAAATAGACAGCAGAGGTTAAGGAACAGCCATTTCCAATATGGTGCATTGCGCCATTCTCTTGAGTGGCTGATCCATTTGCTGTTCATTAGGCTGTAAAGAACTGGATGAGCCAGTAACTAAGGAGTATAAACAGAATGTTCACCTCAATCAGACATTTAACTTAATTTAACTTTGATTTAGGCCACCTTTCAACAATTTTTAACTTAACTTAACTAGTGAGCAACACTCCAACAAATGGAAGTTTGGGAAACCGATATTTAAAATCTCCTACGAGTTCCGTTTGACTATAGCGGAATTCTAGGTCTACTACTTAGTTAGTACTAAATTTAATTCAGTACTAAGTCTGCCCCCCCCCCCCCCCTTCATAACAAATATATCATGCAGATGAAATATTCTATCAATACTAAATATTGTATATAAATATACAATATTAATAAATATTGTGCTAGACCTTTAATAGTCACACCTTGTGAAAATGTTTTAAACTTGTTTCCTATACATTTTCAAGCTTGTCTTATTTTGTGTTTTAAGACAAACTTAAAACTATTATTTGCACAACTTCTTAATAATAATAATAATAATAACAATAATAATAAATTATGTCCATGATAGTTGGATTAAATGAGTTTCACAAACTTCAAGTTTTAGTTTGTTTTAAAAGTGCCACCCACTATTTTGACCTATTTTAGTTTTCTGAGAGTGTGTTTTTTTTGTGTGAGTTTGTATTAAAAAATATGGCATTAAATTCTTTGAAAAATTGTACAAACAGCCTGCTGACCAACCTTCACATAAAGAAATGGTCAAGTACCGACCTAGGCAATGACAAAGATAACCCCGACCTCTTTCTCCAGGACTGAATTTTAAAGTACAATATTATTACTAAATCATCGCTCGCCTCTGGTATGGTCCGGGGGAGGGGGTCTTTACACTACCCCTTGTACCAAGGTGGAGTATAGGAATGTGTGTGTGTGTGCAAGGATTACAGACTGAACCAACAGGTTTCTTCACCTTCTTTTGTTCTAACTCAATGGCATTTTCCATAACATCACCCAAAGAATCTGCAAAAATTTGACGGTTTTCTGTGTTAGACTTTAAAGGGTTAAGGAGAGAAGAGGTGAACTCGTCCAAGGAGTGAGCTAGCTTGTTGAATTCTTCTTCGTCTGGACCCTTTTCATCTACTCTGCGGCGAACTTCAAAGTTCATCTATTGGTAAGACAGAATGTTGTTGGTAAACAATAGCCAAACTAACATTTACGATAAACATGAACCATTCTATCTAAGAACTACAAAACAGCAATAATGTTTAATAACTTTTATATCAGACCTGGCAAGGCTATTCAAAGGTTAAAGTTTAGGTGAGAACATAAATTTGTAGTGAAATTATACTGAAACCAGCACTCCACCTTTTCAAAAACTTTTTTTAGGCAGGCCATCTTGGATAATTTGGCCTTTTTCTAAATAATCCAACTTCAAACAAATGTTGTCATAATGTGAAAATAATGTTCTGGAATTACTCCTGGTGAAACACCAGCCACATTACAAACAGCACATAAATTATGAATTTCACATAAAAGGGAGTGTCAATAAATTTAAAGTTGTTAGGTTGTCAGCATGATATAAAGCAATCAAAAGGGACATGAAAATTGCAAACCTTGCAATGTATGTTAAAAAAGTATGTTAAGTGACACACCCAACAGTAGTATCTCTTGATAATAAATATTTGGTCACAAAAAACAGACATATCATGTATTCAGTTCCACTCCAAAAGCAGAAATTTGTAAACTTCTCATATAAAAATAGAAAATTGTTGACTGCTTTACAATATGAACTCAGGACACTTGCATGTAAGGACAAATAATACTAACATATCAGTATATTGTAATTGCCTAGTCTCTTACCTTCATGGCCATAAACAATGCATTAGAATTGCATTTCGTCAGATCCTTTGGGGAAATTCTACTGACCTCCTCAGCATCCCCATATTGAATCTTCCTTTTCAGTTTGTTCTCAAAATCTGGTAAAAAGTAAAAGAGGAAATTTAATGCACATCTTGATATTAAAAGGTGGGAGGGGCAGTGGCCTCATAGTTAGTGTGCTCAACTCTGCATCAAATTGTCAGGGTTCAAGCCCTGGCTGAGGTCACTGCATTGAATGAGTTCTTGGCCAAGGCACTTCATTCTCACAGTGCCTCTCTCCATCCAGGTGTATGAATGGGTACCGGCGAATTAAATGCTGGGGGGTAACCCTGTAACGGGCTTGCATCCCATCCAGGGGGGAGTAGAAATACTCCTAGTCACATCATGCCACAGAAACTGGAGATAAACATTGACCTGGTGAGGCACTTGGCTTGCTTGATTACGGTTAGAGTCATAAAACAATTGATAATTCAAATTGGCTTCTGTTTGCTGGGAAACACACTTAACATGAAACCTGTACTTTTTTCCTTTTTTTCCAGGTATGCAATGATCCCTCACCTCGAGCAACAGCACTAATCATTTAAATCACTCAGGCAAACAGCCTTCAGGAGGTCTATCTCTATATAAGATAAATACAGTCAAACCTGTATATAGTGGCCCGGTATAAAGCAGTCACCCTGTCTATCACGGTCACTGAACGACTTCCCAAAAATCGTCCCTTACATTTACTGTTAAGTTGACCTGCATATAGCGGTCACCTGTATATAACAGATGCGGTCACCCTTTAGACTTCCTGAATCCACGATTTCATTATCTTTTACCTGTATATAACGGTCATGAAATTGGGTTACGACTAACAAATAATGACAAGCTTTATTCATCAGCTCATTAAATAGCAGCCACTAAGGCAAGGGTCTCACAAAAATACAAATATTAGTACTAAACATGATCAGTAATACATGAACATGAAGAACTTTCTTTCACACTGAGTAAAATTAATGACATACCACATGAAATCAAGCTTCCAGCTCCGAAATATCAGAAAACTATTACCGATTTTTTTCGCTTCTTGAGATCCATATTGTTACGTTAAAAGCTTTTCCTTATAATTTTATGAGGTGATTTGTTTTTATATGGGGCCACGCAACTCTTATACAAACTATCCTCGTGGCTTATTTTTTGGGTTTGTTGTTCTGTAAATCTGCCATTAAATTGTAATAAATACAAGGAAACGTAGATCCCAGTATACTGCAACTCCCTTAAAGTACACCACAGACATTTTGTGGGCCTTTTTTTTATCGTCTTTATTTCGTTGCCGTTACCCGTTATCAAGTTGTCAATAAAACATAAATTGAGTGATTATTTGCACATAAAAATGCTATTTATTGACTTCCAGGGGAGTTTAAGGGAAACCTGTGTACAGCAGTCACCCTGTATATAACGGTCACCTGGCCATTTCCCAAGGGTGACCGTTATAAGCAGGTTTGACTGTACCTCCATTATTTATATACTGTAGCATATTGAAAAAAAGCCTTATGTGCCTTATGGCATAAAGAGATATAGGACCATATTGAAAAACTGACAGGAATAAAAATAATACTGGTTGAAATATAACAGAGAAAGATGAAACATATGTCAGTAGAAATCATGTCCATATTATTACAGAGCTAAAATTATAGATGAGGGTTTCAGTTTGAAGTGTTCTCTGTTTTCGATATTAGAGAGAATGGTGTTCAATAAATAAACAAATGTTCAATCCTAGTCCTGTAATTAAAAGCATATTTCTCAAGATTCCAATTTTGATTTCCTTTAATTTCTTTCAACACTTTTTTCCAAAATTTCAGTTGCCAAACTGGGGATGCAGTTTATCTGTGAGTGCAGCTTATCCACTGGTGTTTACGGTATATAGATTTTACAACTGACTGACTGACGTGTATAGTATTAGACATTTCTTTGTAAAGTTCCATGAGTGTAGGCATGGTGCTATATACAAGTGATCATTATCATCATCATCATTTATAAATTATTAATAATTATTAGTATTATCTATTATTATTATTATTATTATTATTATTATTATTATTATAAGTCCTTAAAGTCTTGCCGCTTTTAACTTATGGTGCCGAGTTCAATCCGTGAGCCTAGGGCAGTCATAAGTCTGCTGGATTACTTGATGGATAGAATCCTCCTAAGTATGTGAGCAGTTTCAAGGAGGACAGTCTTCTGTAGCTCTGTTATTCTAATATTACCTGGAATCTTGCCGATGTAGTCTTCTGTTCCCTTCTTGACAAGCCCGAAAGTTCCAATGATCACTGGGACAGTTGTTGTTTTCATTCCCCACGTTTTCTCAATTTTATTATTATTATTATTATTATTATTATTATTATTATTATTATTATTATTGGTATCACTTATTATTTTTTATTTAAGTTTTACCTTCCTTTTCCTTATCTTCATTTAGGCAATTTAATTCAATTCCAGTCTCTAATTCAGCTGTTGTGTCATAACATGACCTGTAAAAGGAAAATTAACCAAAGATAAGTCATCATAGAAGCATCATAAGTCATCAAAAGTACCTTTTGTATGACCTGATCAGAAAATGAAAGTGTACATGCAGCTGAATCATGTTTAATGCAGTCCAAAAATGTGCTAAATCTCATCATGAAAACAATATTCACATCTTGGTTCACAGCATGTAACTGACATTACAATGTATCTTTGTTGTGTTAATCTCACAGATTTGTGATACCACAGCTTTGCAGAAGGAATCAAGAGACAACACCATTCTTTGTAATAAAGAATATGTATATGGTGTAGATCTAAAACAATAACTCTAAAAAGTTTGTACAGTTTTTAAAGTTAATATAGTCTCACTAGCGAAAATACAAAGTGGTTGGGACAATACAGTAGGAGTTGATGGTGGTCATTCAAGGGTGATTTTCTGTCTTATCCACTTCTTATTTTCCCAAATAAATGCACATGTTGTTCCGGGTGTTCAGTGGCATTATTTTGATAAATTATGTGGTAATACCATAAGCTGGGCCTTAATGTAAGTCAGTGTCTGACTTTTGCAGATTGCGGACTACTCGTAAATCAAAGCCATAGACTGGTGAGTTCCGAAACACGATGGAGTTTTTGCTACCATTATTTTTAGTGATGACTTCGAGCTTCATGCATGACAGGTCATGCCAATCACTTTTTAGTCAATCAAAAGTCCTGTTATATCAAAAATATATTACAGTAATTTACGCATTAGGTTTGGCACATGAGGACAAGTTGTGCCATATGAATCAGCAGCCATTCCAATGTTGCATAATGTGACAGGCTCTGCTGAACTTCTCACTGTTTGCTGTACTTAATTGAAACTGCCAAACCAAACTGATTCAAATGTCGCTCTTCTCTTCTTGTCGACTCATGTGCCAAAACTAACTGATGAGTTAGGTATGGCACATGAGTGGAGAAGCATTAAATAAGTCAAGTAAAAAAGCAATCGACTGTCCTTGAACCCAACAGCCAGGGTGCATTCAGTGTAGATTATGCCAAAGATCTTTGGCGTGGCCTTTAAAAGTTTCCCTCATACCGGCATGCGATTGGAGTTTTGGGCATGTAGCAGTGTGCACATTTATATTTGCTGGTGCTGGCATACAAACACTTACCTATGGAAGGAGAATTGACATGATAAGTTACTGTACTATGGTACTATGGGTCTTAACTTCTCTTTATCCCCCATATCCTGGCCGATTATGAACATATGCGGTCTTTAGTATATAGCCACAACAAACAAAATGGCAATTTGTACATGTAATGATATAACTTGCACCTGAGCGTAAACCCAGGTCTGTTGGGGGTAGTCCATGGAGGGGGTCTGTTAGGGTAGTCCATGGACCGGTCCATAGGGTAGTCTGCGGACCTGGTACGTAGTAAGGGGGGCCAGTGTTCTCAGGTTACTTGAGTCCACATTTTCCCACCCGCATTCGGTTGGCATTTTTAATAAAGCATTCATCGGTGCTTGACTTTGACAGCTTGCAAAGTGCATGGCGTGGGATTTAAACGGATTTAAAAAGCCTTAGCGTATCTTCGCAGTGGAAGTCTTGCGGAACTGCACCCTAGCCCTTTGGACATTGATGCTTGCTGTCAACATGCAATGAAATCAGGGATAATAATTCTACACGCGGGGTATCAGATATTAAAAGTATTCGAAATGAGATTGCCAATTTTGTCAGATTCTGTGTTACCTTCAACGTCCGTGGGAACGAACATCAGTTCACCCATACATGTACCAGGGACGTCACAGATTTTGAGGACTTCTTGATCAATTCCAAACTCTGTTACAAAGACTCGTTCAAAACCTGACATCATTCCAGAATAAATACTACCATAGTGGAGTCTTGCTGGTAAAATTCCAAAGATAAGTTCAACGTGCTGAGGACAACGTGCTGAGGACAATTTTCTCGATGACCTGTCCGCCATATTGGATTTTATGCCGCGAAGAAATCCGCTGGTTATACATGCACAGGTAAGTGCTCGCGGGCACTGGTAACTGACTGTAAACGAACTACTGTTTTCACATCCGAAGATACTGTACTCCCTGTGATTTGCGAGTTATTTGTACAGTGTAGCCTGGATTTGAATAATAATAATAATAATAACAACAACAACAACAACAACAACAATTATTATTATTATTATTATTATTATTATTATTATTATTATTATTAAAGATTCGCACAGCTATTGATGATATTGAAGCTGGTTTCGTCATTGGCTCCGGGCAACAACAAGTTGCCTAAGGAAGCCAAGAAACACCCCTTGTTTGCTTTTTCTCTTCTTTCTACATCTCCAGCACCTGTCTACGAATTCTTGCCGACCCCAACAATGCACATCTCTGGATCAGTCCAACAGGAATGCCCACCTCAATGGCTCTCAGATTGTCATTCAATCTCAGTGGTATTGATCCCAATGCTCCCACTACCACTGGAATAACCTTTGTCCTCACACCCCACATTTTTCGAACTTCTCTTGCTAGATCTTGATACTTTTCAACTTTTTATTATTATTATACTTTGGGCGTGATGCTCAACGAGTTTGCCTTTGAATTCTAAAGGTCTCTGAAGAGTCTCTTGGCCGAGACGAAACGCCGCGTCAGACTAGCCACGAACATTTCAAAAGTATTTGACAATTGTTTGCTTTTGTATAAATTATTATTATTATTTTTTTTATTTTTTTTTTATTTTTATTTTTATTTTTATTTTTATTTTTATTGCTGGCAAGACGGAGTAAACGCCACACGCATGTGCGAAGCCAATGCTGGTCGGTATAACTGGCTTTCTCAGGTCTATAAAGATACATGTAGACCTGATATCTGTTGTCTATTGTTCATGTTCTCTGTCTTAACACCAATCATTGATGCGCAAGAATGTTGGGAGCATCTGAG
The DNA here is from genome assembly GCF_964199315.1 of Orbicella franksi. Taxonomy (NCBI): domain Eukaryota; kingdom Metazoa; phylum Cnidaria; class Anthozoa; order Scleractinia; family Merulinidae; genus Orbicella; species Orbicella franksi. The sequence goes on from NC_138145.1 coordinate 28,920,489, forward strand.
AACCGGGATTTTCTGATCACCGAAAGGGAAAATTTAAATACAAATGTCTGGGAAACTGAAAAGCACCGACAGCTACATGTAAATTCATTTGAATGCCAATGTGGATTACTGGGGTCTTCTCGTCATTTGTTGAGGTTTAGTGGCCGAGTGCCACTTAAAAAATCCTAAGAGTTTTCTATGCCTGCAGAAAGTTTCGAGACTTGTGGAACAAACCATTTTTCTTTTATTTATTTTCCCAAGCCAAGATTGTATGCTGGTTTTTGAAGCGGCTCTGTACCCTTTCACTTGTTCAGTACTGACAAAAATTCCTTACCGTTTCCCACAGAAGAGCATGGTACGGATATATATATGGTCCACTGGAGTGTTTCCAAAACAAACTGTAAAGAAAATAGTCCAGTGGGAAAGTTATATTAGCAATTATACAGAGAGTATTCACACGGTATTTCAATTTCAATGCTTGGAAGCAACGTGAACTTACCGGCGTCGGTACTTGTAGACGTCAGGTCTGCCCGTGTAAGTGAAGAAAAATGACGTGTAGTTATACTTTCACACCAATTCCGTAGAGTAACAGTCACTCTTACTATCCGAACAAACCGTTGCTTTTGCTTCCCGTTTCTTGTAATCCACGGCGACAATTGATGAAATTATCGTTTTCGTTGCTTGCTTTAAGATATCTATGCATCAAGTATTTCTAGCCATGACATATTGTTACATCTTGGTTACATGGGTCAAAGGTGTTTTCTTCTATGCGAAACATATTACTAGAACTTTTAGTTTCATGCCGCGCTGCCGTCCTACTTCCCTGCTTATGTTTTACCACACAATGGAGCCTTCTTTATCATCTGACTGTTCGTAATTTGTAATCCATTCCCGAGTCTCTAGCAAAGTTATCGATCCTTCTAACAGCTATTACTCTAAACTTGCTTGACTTGTAGCAGGTAATTTAGTAAATCTAAAAACACTACTGAAATGTTTTACTTCTCAATCCTTCCAAATTCTTCACTCTATAGCTGCCAGATTTCCTTGATAAAGACGAGCATGGCTCGACCCATCTAAATTACTGACCAAGACGTTTGGAAACCGAATGCTGACTTTTTTCCGCCAGTTATATGCATTATATATTAGACCTTTATTAGAGCACGGAATGAATAATTTGTTTACTGTTTGGCAATTTGAGAGGAAAGTGAGTTTATGATGAAAGTGCTTGAAATGGGTAAATGACATTGATTTTGCCAGATTTCCCTGATAAAGACGAGTATGGCTCCAACCATCTGAAGAACTGACCAAAACGTTTGGAAACCGAATGCGTCTGCCAGTTATATGCATTATATATTAGACCTTTATTTGAGTACGGAATGAAAAATTAGTTTTACTGTTTGGCATTTTGAGAGGAAAGTGATTTTGGGCATTTCCCAGCTAAACGTCGTTCAGTTAGCAAGTTGATCGTATAAGCATATTTATATCAAAATTTGCTAATCGGACTGAACATGCAACTGCTCACAATCCGCGGAAAATTTGACAAACTGTAATCAGTATCGAAAAAGGGCCAAAAGATAGAGCGTCCAGGATAACGATAACAAAATTTAATGAGTTAATAACGTATTGAGCTTAGTAGTTTAACATATCAATGGTTGTTTTTTGTTTTTCTTTGTTTTAGTTCATGTTACTTAATACGAGACCAAGGAAATAACGAAATGTAAACGTCCCTGAAAGTGTAAAAAAAAAAACCAAACAAATTTAATTACTACAACATCAACATTGAATTTTGCAAGCACTGTCAAATGTATATGCTAAAAATGGAACGTACTCAGTAACCTTGATCATCAACTGGGCCAACTTGTCAGTAAGTCCCACTAACTCTTTAAGGTTCTTTTTAACTCATAAAGGTTTTTTTGCATGTCAATTTGTTATTTACCGTATCTATTTTAGATATGCTTGAGAAAATAAATTCCCATCTATATAACAAAAGAGACATTTAAATGAGGAAAACAAGCGAAACAGAAACTTCTGACACGAAACAGAAACTTCCGTCACGGTACAAAACGGGGCGCAGAACTTTAAAGTTTTCGGTTATTATAAAACGATAAGTATCATTTCGCCGCATTGTCGCCGAACAGTGAACTAATAACAGAAGAAATTGCTGGAGATTGCTGTTAGTTTTCTGAAGGTAACGAAGTGGTTCTTTTGTTCTTGCACTTTTGTTTGTCGTTTGATTAATTTGCCAGACTTGACTTACTTGTTTACTGGCTCGCTCGCTTGCTTCCTTTCCAGCCATTATATTTACCTTTTAGTCATAGTAAAATAATTAATTTGCATGCAAGCGTACAGATGTAGTTTATTGAACAACGCTTCATTCGTTATATTCACAAGTCACATGTTTCTTGCCATAAGACGCTAAAATGAAATTAAATCAACTCCAGCGTTCGGAGCATCTCAAGAGATAACTAAACCCTATACATATAAAACCTATACATGTATATAAAGCTAACTAACACCTATATATAGACCGGCCACCGGCCACGTTGTTCACTTCTTTTGCTTGTTTGAACTACACAAACACTCGTATTTGTCCTGTTATATCCTGTGCTGTGATGTTTCGACGCAGAGCCGCAAGGCGCAGAGGAATCGTGAATCATGCAAGCGTAAAGATGTAGTTTATTGAACAACGCTTCTTTCGCTATGTTCACAAGTCACATGTTCCTTGCCATAAAACGCTAAAATAAAATTAAATCAACTCTAGCGTTCGGAGCACCTAAGGAGCTAACTAGTCCCTATACATGTAAAATGTACATAAAGCTAAGTAACACCTATATATAGACCGGCTTTTAAAACAATTATATTAAAGAACATGAGGAGCTCTGGCCCTGACCAAACATAATATATAGGTAATGAAGCTCTATGGCGTGACAGATTATTAACCAATATATACAACGTAGTCTGTTTTCCATTCGATGTTTTTCAGTTTCGAACCTTATGTCTCTATAAAATGAGTTCTTTTGAGACAACTTAAAAGCTTATCACGTTGTCCACTCTTTTGACTTGTTTGAGCTACACAAACACTCGTATTTGTCCTGTTATATCCAGCTGTGCTGTGATGTTTTGATGTAGAGCCACAAGGCGCACAGGAATCATATTTGACTCTCGGTACACGTCTAATGGCCAATTCCCTCTATGAAGTGTACCGCAAGGAATCATGGTAGTTGTATTCATCATCTTGAACTAGATATTTGTTTGATGAATATAACTACCATGATTCCCTGCAGGTACGTCTCATAGAGTATATTGGGCATTCAGATCACACGACTCGGTATAAAATATATAAATATGAAAGCAGTGCCTTCGATTGAACTTGCCCGTGACCTTCGTTGGTTCGTCTATTTGTTCCTTTGTTCGTTGGCTCATTTTTATTAAGATTTTAATTTAGTGTCTTTGGACAACGGTCTGCCTACCGGCCGTAAAGGCTATGGGAAGGAGTTTCAATTAATAATTCCATACGTTAACATCTCTAGCGATTTGAAAAAATGAATACTCCTTTGTAAATGAAACTTTTGTTTCTCTCTTTTTCTTAGAATGGGGTCCTTTACAAGCCGTGATGTTCCTCCGACAGACAATCAGTAAGAAATTATTAGTCACTATAAAAATTGTCACACGCCCTGTTCTGAATACATGAAAGACGATTATTAACTATGATTTCTGTTCAAATGTTGAATTAGGGCCTCTACCAGTGATGGCTACGAAGATGAAGATCCTCCAACAGACGAAGAGTAAGTAATTCTTTGGAAAGTAAATAAATGAAATTTAAAAAAAAAATTAATTAAGAATAACTATAAAATAAATTTATTTCTGTTTAGAACGGTTAAGTCTGACAGGCATGATGACTATGAAGAGCGTGTTTCTCCGACCTACAATGAGGTAAATCTAATAACATTTTAATATTAGTTCAGAATCTCCACCTTTTGTTCTTTTAGGTAAAGAGAACAAGTAAAGCCTTAAAAGCCCACGTGCTTCATAGTTCTTGGTTCTTAACAGCAAATTCTTTAGCATGACGTTAGTAGGAGTTTTGCTGCTTCCTAATCCTCGCAGGTCCCCTGCCCACTCCCCTCAGTATTATATCAGGCTCTTTCTCTTCTTAACTTAATCTTGGAATATCATTTATTGGTTGCATGGCTAAGCTAGAGCTCGACTTGGTATACTATTACGTGTTTGATATCAGCATCGATAAAAAGTACGAAATACACGTGGAAGGGGACGGAAACAGATGGTATAGCACAGAATTGAAAAAACGTCCATTGCTTTGTGTGTGGAAGAAACACGCCTAACTATAATATAGGGATAACAATAAAAACGTTAGCTGGCTAAAAATTTTTCAAAAAAAACATGAGCTTTCGGCTGTCGATCTACAGCCTTCGACGGATAAAAAATAGAATGCAAAATGATAAAATATATGCAAGAAAAGGCGAGATAAAAATAATAAGAAGAAAAAAGCAAAGTAAAAATGTGTAAATTAGGTGACTATTGTTTAAAAAGAATACTATACTGGTTAGGAATCGGCTTAGAATTATTGTCAGCTGGCTTGGTCGCAGAGGTGTGCTAAGTTTTTTCTAATGCGAAAAGAGCCTTTGTCGATGACGCTAGAATTGGCAAAATCTATGCGATGGTCGAATGACCATGCATGCTTCGCAATGTTTGATCTATTAGCACATGTTTTGACATTCCTGATATGTTCTTTTTAACGAGTTTCAAAACACCGGCCGGTTTCGCCTACATAACACCAATCACAATCGGCACAGGGTATTTTATAAATCACGTTTGGTTGATGTTCAATAGATGGTCTGAATTTGGGAGAAGGAAATTCTTGTTGCAAAGTCTTGAAGGGCTTATTTACAACTTGAATGTCGTGCCTTCGAAGAATTCTTGTTAGTGGTTGCGTGACACCATTGATGAAGGGGAGTACAGCAAAACTGTTCGGATTCTCTTGTGGCTCAGCCCATTTAAAAAACATGCAAACCAGTTCTTCAGGTGTGGGGATGGCGTGTGTGGGTGGATTGGAAAATTTCCGCTTTAAGATGTTGGAAATAACATAGGAGGAATAGTTGCTGGCTCGTAGAGCATCAGTGACGTGGTTGATTTCGGTATTTTTCCTTTGCGATGTACTAGGGAGTTTAACTGCGCGATGTAAGAGGGTCTCAGCTGTGCTAATCTTGTGGCGTTTGTCGTGGTGAGAAGAAAAGTCTAAATATCTGTCCGTATGGGTTGTTTTGCGATATACACCGAGAGTGATCATGTTATCCCTGCGCCTGCGGGAAACCAAAGTATCTAAGAAAGCGATCTGTTGGTCAGATTCCTCCTCAATAGTAATATGTGTGGATCGACAGCCGAAAGCTCATGTTCTTTTTGAGAAATTTTAGCCAGCGAACGTTTTTATTGTAATTTTTATTATGTCTCATCCTGGCTGCTCTTCAATCTTCAATTATAATATAGGGATGAGATTGGAAAATAATGATAGGGCACATGCCTTGGTTGTGTTTTGCTAATTTGAGTTTTTTCCTTTTACAAAGGTTGTCGGCAATTTCCCTGAGACTGCAGACCTGCTGCTGCCAAGGCATAACCCATTGGAGCATAAGAACTGGGAAAATCTTCGCAGGGAGGATGAGAAGAATTGGAAAAGAACGCGACCGAAAGGAGAAAATGAGAACGAAAGAGAGAATTCACAAAGTACCAATGTCAAAGTTCAAGCTCCAAGCTCGGCCATGTCGCGATCGTAATCAGCTAACCGCTGTGATTCGCATGCAGTAATATTAATAAAAGGATGTTTTTCTTTGGATAGGTATACGAGAGGAAAACGATCGTGGAGTTTTTAGGAACTCTTCCGCATATTATTTATGTCGTTATGGAGGACATGAAGTTGTAGTCACAGACTGCGTGATGCATTTTCTACATAGCCTGCGTAGCTGGCGGGATTTCGCGGGCGAGTGCTTTTGTATTGGTGGCGAAGCCGCGAGGGTATTTAGTGAGGTGTCGAGTTGAATTCCCGCCTGCCCTAATTCGTGGGGTTTTTTAAATTATGCGTTCGCCAGTGCAAGCAAATTTCGGATTGGCAGAGAGTAGTGAAACGTCAATCAAATGTTAATCGATACCTCTCATCTATTCCAAGGGAAACGTTTCTGTTTATGTAGCAATGAAGTAAGGTTGACTACTATGTAGAAAACTTAACGGGACAACGACATGATAGAGTTCAGACTGAAAGCCAAGAATTGCAACTGCAAAATGTAGAATGCGGAGTGAAGCATAAAGAAAGTTTTGGATTAACTTAATATCAGAGGATGATCTTGGCACTGAAGAAAATCTTGGCACCAGGCCATATATTTAAGTTAAAACGGAAAACTTTATTTCAGACAACGAAACGTTATATTGCCACCAAGAACACGAGAGGGTCGTCCTCCGGAAGACGACCTCACAATGTTCAACATAGAACCACACCTAGATTCATATATAAGGCAAAGGCGAATGTAAGGCCAGACGAAACTTCCGAAAGGAGAAATTAACGCTATGAAACGTAACGCGGAGAAACAATTTATTGGTTTCCTTGTGCGCATTCAAAAATGTTGCAAAAAAAAGGAATCTCATCAAAACTTAGCCACTGCTGAAAGCTATTTGCGAAATACCCCGTATTATATCATACAAGAGTGGTAAATAGAAAAGTCTATGTGGACCTGTCAAGTTTCGTATTAAAGCTTACTCTCTGATTGGCTTAGTTAATTGTCGTAAACAGCGGTGATAAAAGTGGGAGGCAAGCAAAAACTATGAGAAATGAGGCAGGTGGGAATTTTACTCGCGGCTTCGTCGCTTGCGAATTTCCTCGCGGGTCGCGAGGAAAAAAAACATGGCGTCTCCGAGCCAAATATCGCACGTTCGCGAATTCCACCAGCTACGCAGGTACTTTCTACATTTAACAGATTTCAATATAATGTTCAATACATTTTCTGTATTTTATTCTGTAAAACATTAAATGATGTTTACAGCAATTTCAATGACGCAAACTCCAGGGATATTCTCCCCTCATGAAACTCGTTGCCCACAAACGAGGCCATTTGCTTTCGGTGATCGTTATGCACTAGTCAATTGTTAATGCCATACGACATAGGACAAGGTCGCAATGAATTAATATGTAGTTATTTTCTGGCTTCCTAAGGAAACCTTGAAATCCAAGATGACAGATCCAATGTGGTAGACGTAACGATGTCGTGGGATGTCATGTGACGTCATATCCAGCACTAATCCAATTATGTTATAGAACAATTTGAAGGCTAACTATTAAGCCCCCCCCCCCCCAAATTTATATATCTTGTCATAACGAAAGCGGATGGGGGTTACATTCAACCCACCCTGCCCCTCAGAGCGGAAAAACGTAATAAGCATGGGCGAGTTTTTGCCTCGTGCGAGGGCCCAAGTTTGAAAAATAGGCGGGAATTTCGTCGATCGTATAAACAAAAAAAAATTGCGAACTTTATGTGCTTTCCCATTATTCCTGGTAAGCAGCAACATTTTCACGTAATTAATGGAAAGCTGGTGTATTGTTTTCGTGGGGAATTAATTTTTTTCGGACAAAATTGAAGAAGGTTTTCGAACCCTTTAAATTTATTTTCCCGCGGTATACAAGAAATTTCCGTGAGAAGGCACATTTTATTTCAACAAACCTTCTTTAAATATTGCATCCATATAAGAACATCACTGAATATATAAGCAAGAGCGCCTCTGAGTAGGCAGGGGGAGCCTTGTTTTCTTAATAGTGAAATGTCGGGAAAAAAATTCATGCTTGCCTTAGCATAAATGAATCAACCGAGCGACATCCTCGAGTACTTATTACAGTCCGCCGTTTTTTCACCGTTGTAGCGACCATTGCTACGCTCTCGGAAAACTGTTGGCTTCTCCGAACAGATAATGTCCGCGGACAAATATCCGAGCATACTTTCGCGCCAAATTAAGGCTATTGTTTATTTAGTATCACCCAACTAGTGGACTGATGCAAATCCTGCATTTTGATTGGCTACGCTACTAGGGGACTATTAGTAATAGTCATCGAGTAGCGAAATTGGCGCCATCGAGCGTGACGCTTTCTTTCGTTTTATTCCCAAATAAATATTTTTTCAACTTGCTTTTGCTAACTTTATTATTACCTTTTCTGTCCGACTAGTTGGATGATACTAAAACAATTAGACCCTTCGCCCTCAAGGGCCACGGGTCAATAGCCCATTCGGCTTCGCCTCATGGGCTATAGACCCGTAGCCCGCAAGGGCTACGGGTCTAATTGTTAAATAATGTTTCAGCTGTATATATAGAACATAAAAATTTGAAAGGGTATGTTTTGTTTTCTATTTTTGTCTTGAGCTCGCAAGCAAAATATTAACCGTGGGGGATACATGAACGAGCCGTGAAAAACAACTCGCAGGAAAAAAAAACCTCTGCGGACATGCTCTGTTTTGAGGAGAATGGGTCCAGCAGCTACCGTGACACTTTCTTGAGAAGGTAGGATGTTTCGCATCCACTCATCCCTCATGGTAGTGCAATACACGTTCGCAAAGTGTATAGAAACGCTAGACAGGTTATCGGTTGTTCCAGCAACTTTTAGATTCCGTGACTGAGAAAAGTATACTGCATGTATACCATTTAGTGGCGAGGATCGATCAATGGTGAAGTAAAAAATACTATATTCCGACGAGCTCAAATAGGCGGAGTCTGTGAGAGCCCATAAAGAACGGTGTGGATCATCATGATTTCATTGGCGGTACACGAGATTATATTGATGACTAATCAATCACTAATCAATGATAAATCGATACAATCACCAACAAACGGATGACCGAAAATTTTTTGTCCTATCAATTATTTATCGATTGATCAACTGATTGCCCATCGATCATCCACTGGTTACTCATTGATTGCATTGATGTCATCGATTAGTGACGTCTGGCTTCAGAAAAGATCGACGCAACTCTGCTCGCAGGATAGTCCTTTAATACTAATTGTCAATCATTTGAGTCATTAACATTAAAAGTATCGCAACAGATCTCTTCCGTATGGAAACACCTCCAGCTTAGTTTGTTCCCTGCCCAGCCTCTGAACAGGCTCCGGCTAAAAGAGTCTCGGACCGCGGCTGAAAGGGCCAAGAAGGAACTGGCTGAGAGTCTTTCTTCCCGCTTTCTCTCCGCCCGATCCTCGACTAGAGAGCCTGTACACAGGCTATTCCCTGCTAGATCTGACAACCAAAACCAGAGGCGTACCGACAAATTGCTTGCATGTACATCCACCTCCGCTGTGCATGGAACTCAAATACCTGGCGATGGGACTCCCAAATGTAAGGGGTAGCGATGGTCTTCCTCTCTTTTAGAATGACAGTAGGTGAAAATAGCGGACTTTGGTTTTAGTTAAGGTATTCAGGACATTATGTTAACGTGTTTACCCGTCAATGTTTCATATGGGGTTGCTTCCCTGATTGTTTGATCCATAGCTCATATAACTCAGAACTTGCGAACCCTTGTAGCCACGCAAACAAATTCTCAGTGAAAAACACCTAGTATTGTGAAAGGACTTCTTCAAGGAAAACTTCAAGGAAACTCTATATAAACACACTAATTAACGTTGTAATCTAGATCCTGACGAGTAGCAAACACTCCCACGAAATAGGTTCCCACTGACTGCGCGATTACTATTCCAATATGGCGTCGGGCGCGGTTACTATTCCAACATGGCGTCGGACTCGGGCGCTCTCGTTCGTGCTGACTAATTACGAGCAGTGTCTACACCTGAGTGAGTGAGTGAGTGAGTGAGTGAGTGAGTGAGTGAGTGAGTGAGTGAGTGAGTGACACATTTGCATATCGGAGTCCCCGCAACAAACACGTTTCTACGTTTCGCGTATCCACGAGTTTAAAAACCGCGGAAAAAAGTGTAAATGAGAACGAAAGAGACAGTTCACAAAATGCCAATGTCAAAGTTGGAGCTCCAGGCTCGGCCATCAAGATCGTAACCAGCTTACCACTTTGATTTGCGTGCAGTAATTATTTTCTTCTTTGGATAGGTATATAAGAGGATAACAATCGTGGAGTTTTTAGAAACTCGTTCTGCGCTTTACTTACCTCGTTATGGAGGACCTGAAGTTGTTGTCACAGACTGCGTGACATACTTCCTACATTTTAACAGATTTAAATAGTATCCCCAAGGGATATTCTTGTGATTCACGTGATTACTTTCCCAAAACTTTGAAAGATGTCAAAGTTTTAACCGTCCTGTTATGAGTTTTTGAAAGCTTCTTTTTTCATTCTTATGAAAGCTCGCTGGTTATTGAGGAATCGATTTATTATATCGAATGGCTGATTGATATAAGCGAATTAACAGGATAAAGGTTATGGAATGCGAATGGAATGGAATGGGGAAAACAAAATTGCAGACTGAATGAAGGAATAGCATTTCAGAAAGATCTCTCATTATATAACTGGCTGGTCACACTGACCCATTCCCAAGAAAACCACACCGCAAGCTTACGTGTTAAGTGCCCAGAAGCGACGTACGTTTTCTTCATTATTTCTTCAGCCAATACTGTTAATACGTGGCGCCTCATGGTGCCGGCCGATTGATGTGATCCCGCCTGGAAAGAGTCTTCTGGGCCCCGCACCCGTGAACAACCCCGTAAACAGCCGCTTATAACCCCTGGACTTATACAACTTCGTAAAGGGTTTAGATGGGCTTAGAAACAGAATAGCTCATGAGATGAGCTAAAGCAGTGTTGATCGAAATACGATTTTCATATAGTGGTTTTCAATTAAGCTTTAAAATATCATAATAAATCCCATATTCCATATTCCTAATTTCTTGCTGCACAATTCAATCACTGACTGACCAAATGACTGACTTACTGAACAATTGACTGACTGACTAACTGACTAATTGACTGACTGACCAACCGATTGTCTGACTGACTGACTGATTGAAAGACTGCCTGGCTGACTGAATCACTGAACGACTGAATGACTAATAGTAATAGTAATAGTAATAGTGATAGTGATAGTGCTAGTGATAGTGATAGTGATAGTGATAGTGATAGTGATAGTGATAGTGATAGTGATAGTGATAGTGATAGTGATAGTGATAGTGATAGTGATAGTGATAGTGATAGTGATAGTGATAGTGATAGTGATAGTGATAGTGATAGTAGTAGTAGTAGTAGTAATAGTAATAGTCATAGTAATAGTAATAGCCGAGTAATAGTAATAGTAATAGTAATAGTAATAGTAATAGTAATAGTAATAGTAATAGTAATAGTAATAGTAATAGTAATAGTAATAGTAATAGTAAGACTGAATGACTGAATGACTGAATGACTGAATGACTGAATGACTGAATGACTGAATGACTGAATGACTGAATGACTATTTATCTTGCCCACTCGGGATGACGCATTGTGTCCCACAAAGTTGCGTGCTGTTTCCTGTTTTCTTTATCCCATACAACAAATTCTTTTTTACTTCGCAAGCTTGTTCAGTCAAGAAGGCCAGATGTTTGCCTCGTTCTTTTTTGCGTTTTTGTGAACCTCGACTCCGTCGTCGTCTCAAATTCTGTCTATGCGAGGGTCATGTCACTGCCCCTTCATTCCAGTATTTAAAGTCAAGTCCAAATTGATGAGTATAAATAGGTGTTTTCAAAATGTTTTATTGAGTTTTTTTTTTCCATTCCATTTTCCTATTTCTTAATAGAGGTTAGGAGTGGTATTGTTTCTCGAGTGAGCATAAAGGTTAGCTTTATTTACCTCTGCGATTTTATCGACACGTGGTCGTGTATTCCGAGAATTCTAAATTATAGACCTTTTCTAGCTGATGGTCTCATGAGTTATTTTTAATACAAATATTTACAACTACAGTAGTAACAAAATCCGAGCATCATGGAATTAACAAGAAGGATTTAAAATTTAAAATTCTTGTTTTAAATTACAACTCACAATCTTAAAATCCATCTAAAGCACCTTAAATTTTCTCTTAGATGCCAAGAACTTCAAACGTAGCCATCTTGTTGTCTGGTCTCTTCTTTTTCAATGTTGCTTTCTTCAGGTTTCAGCGTATATAACTAGCAGAGCAGAATCAGTTACAGTGTAATAGGAAGTAATTTCATTAAATCGATTTTACCAATTTAGGGCAGTTTTCAATTGAATGCCGTAAAATCAAAGCCAAAGTAATCACTTTAGCCAATCACGAAGGACGCAGACAATCCAATGATCCAATCAAAGTAATAACATGTAGCTGACGCAAAGCGCAGGAAAACGAGTGCGAGTGTGTCACAATTGTTTTGGTTTTACTTCTGATTGGATGAAAAAGTGGCCCTAGATCTTTAAGCCAATGGTGTAGCATAGTTGATGCAAAACCAATTACTTTTCAACACTTAAAAGAAAACGGCTCTATGTGAAGTTAGTCTCAGTTATAACATGTAAGGATATTTATTCCAAGTTTTATATGGTATTAAGTAAACCTGCAGTGTATTTTACCAGCCATGGATTCTTTTGTTACTTTCATTTCCACGAACTCATCCGCTTTCAGGCGGGCACGTTGTAGCAGGGGCGTGACTCATCATGCCTGTTCAAGTCAAAATATGGTACATCCCTCGTCATGATCACCTCCAGTCGCTCAATCAACTCCGAGAAACTGGGACGAGTCGACGGATCTTCCCTCCAACATTCACACATCAATTCATATCTATCATAGAAAGAGAGAGGCATGAGTAAGCCAAAAGGCTACATCTCACTAATCAATCCTACTTCAAATGAACGACAACGAAACACATCTTAATTCAATCGCTTACACTTCGTCACAACACGTATTAGGCCTTTCCATGCGATAACCAGTCTTCAAAAGTCTACACAGCTCTGAATTGGTCAGTGTAGGATATGGTATACCTCCTAAATTACATCAGAAAAATGAGAAATATGACAAAGGAAAAATTTGTCTTCTGCGGAAATACAGGAAGAAATAAAATTTAAAAAAATAACCATTTTTTTAACCTACCCATGGTGGCCATTTCCCAAAGAAGAATACCAAAGGACCAGCTATAAGATAATATAAAACGCTAGAATTAACAAGGTTTGTTTTTTAAGTATTCGACACAAAAATTCAAACATTTGTGTATGAAGAATTGTATAATAACCGCGTGCTCATTCAAAACTCGTGTCAAGGTGTTTCTGATATCTCCAAAACAAGAAACATAATTCATTTTATCCTGACTTGAAATTTCGTTAATTCTTGGCTCTCAAACATTCAGGGTCTGCAATAACACTAGAACTGACAGCAAACGTAACAGTAAGCACATGCGCGAAAATGCGAAAAACTTCCCCGAAAGTCATATAATAAATCCTCTATTTACCAAGCTTGTTCGGTCAACAAGGCTGAATATTGGCCTTCTTCTTTTTTTACGAGTTTATGGACCTCGACTCCATCTCGGTCGATAAACTCACAAAAAATGTCCAATATCCAGCCATCTTGACCTCACGCCTGATCAATAACCCATATTTCATGTACAAGTATCGCAAATAAGCTAAAAGTACAATGATGACATTTGAGCAAATCTGGATATCAAAAGGTTGCTGCAAGAGTAAGGAAATGTCGTGCCATAAGACTATTATTTATTTACATGTCACTCTTGATGGTGAAACTGCCATCGACTATCGATTCTGGAGCCATCCATTTGATTGGAAGCTTTTTTGCCTTCTTTATGCTATAAACGTCCTCGTAGATTTGTCTCATCAACCCAAAGTCTGACACTTTGACTCGGTTATCACTGCCAACCAGAATGTTACGAGCTGCGAGGTCACGATGAATTAAGTCTTTCTCTGCGAGATGATTCTAATTAAAAACGTAAAAGAGAGATGTAGATGAGTTGCCATTTTGAGCAAAAATTCTAAAAAAATTCTTTATTACCATTCCCTTTGCTATTTGCCAAGAAAATGAAAACAGCTGTTGATCAGTAAAGCTGTCTTCTTCTTTGTCGTCATCATCATCATCAATATTTTCAGTTGATATCAATATGGCGGAACCGTTGCCGTTTCCCTGTGATGTCGATGGCATCGGCAACAAATCGATGTTTTCCTGATCCAGGAAATTTTTGTTGTTTTCCTGAATAAATAGATAAATAAATAAAGATTAATAAAGAAAGAGCAAAATAAATAACTACGCTCCGGAGGCGGAAAATAGAAATTGTTCTCGCTAACTTCTATTGTTCCTGCAATTATGTACCAGCCTTGATGACTTTTTGTAGCATTTAAAAAGAAAGATATTAATGTGCCGATTTCACCAGGTGACCTCATGTTTCCATGGAAACCATCTTTTGATGGGTTGTTCTACCCAGTCGCCGCCATTTTTGAACTGCGCAATGCGTGGTGGTGACGTTTCACGGCAGCTCGACTACAGTCTTGCCATTATTACAATGCGACAACTTGAATCACTTGGAAAACAAATCAGAATGTTACTTCAGAACAAAGCATGGCTATCTTTTTCTTAGATACACCAATAACATTGAAATATACAAACAATAGTTCAGTTACAAAATTGGAAACCCAACAAAACTGTGAACTGTAATTGCGGACCTCTCAGGAAACTGTTCAACTTTTTTTGTGCTTTTCTGCGGTTTCGCTTTAGTTGTCGCGAAACGAGGTTTCAAACTAGAGTTTTTGAGTGAAATTCATAATTATGTAAATTCGCGGTCAAGGACTGAATCTGTAGAGTGTCTATAACACAGAGGAGTCGATGGTATTCACGTATTCATGCCAAACGAACCCTTGCTTTCGTTCCCGAAAAAGACAGCACTCCAGTTTAAGTTCTGATCGGCTAGGTTTCTTCTAGGTGGCCCGGTTCAAATAGTCGCACTATAAAATCGAATTGAATAACTCTATTTATAAAGCTAAATTACCCAATACCGTTACAGATGCTATAGTGTTTGCCTCTGTCTGGTTCTTTGCTTATGCTTTCTTATGCTTTCAGAAACGCAGTATACTGTTTGAGCCGTCTTCGAGAGTTTTGTCTTAAAGGTAAGGTACAAAACTGCCACTCAAACAAATTTTTCTCACTTTTACAAAGCACTTAAGGAACTTGTCTCTTTTATTTTTCAGTTGCGCGAATGCAAAAGCAATAAACTGTCAGGGAAATATGCCGTGCAAAAACAAAATTCCTCATAGATATCAATTTCTAACCTTATCAAGATTCTCGGAAGACAGTGTTATGTCGAGGACGACATCTCTAGTATCACTTGGCGGATTCGATGCAGTCATCCGACGGGTTTTCTCTCTAACATGTGTTTCCGATGTTTCCTGTATGGAATAAAATGATATTGGCACACCTTCATGAAATACGGGTAGTAAGCCAACTCTTTATAATATGGAAAATTATACATGGAGAAGTATGTGAAAATAACTACTTGAAGCAAGTGAAAATCACTTAATTGATTGTCATAGTCCAATATGGTGGTCAGTGTATTCTGGAAAACTAATACATATCTCCAAAACTGAGTGAGAGGCAGAAGAGTTTAATTCTTAATGAATATGAAACTTTTCCTCCCAAACTCATTAATAATTCATCAAGTGAAAACAAAGGAAAATCACAACTGTGAAGGGTGTTTGGATACCCGGTCTTAATAAGCATAGATTTTGACGATTTTACTTCTCCGTTTACTCCTTAGTTTTTGTTTCGAGAGAGTGTTTTATCGACTATCCAAGCACCTCGAATTTCGTCAAAAATACTCCGCTGCGCTTCGTCTTTTCAACTCTCCTCTCGGTGTTTGGATATCCGATGAAACACTGTCTCCCATGTTTGATATATTACGTTCCATTTCCTGGTGTAAGACCTGCGAAAGCCCCAAATGCGTGAGGGTTGAGGTATGGTTTATATCTAAGTGTACTAATTGGGCTATAAAAAACCGATGCTTAAAAGTTGGACCATACAATAAGAAATTAATGATATATGTTGATACGTTATAAGCGGGCATTTCTATCTGGTTACCTCAGAAATGCCTGCTGAGGAAACAGCGACTTCTGCTTCAACTTGGGCGCCAGCTCCCGAAAACTGTGAATCATGCATGTAAGTAATCGTACGTTAGTTCGTCCGTCCGTTCGGCCGGCCTTTCGTGCATTCGTACGGGCATTCGTTCATCCATTCATTTAATTCCTGCTCGAACCCACCGACCCAACCCACCTTCATTTCTTCCCATCGACCCCTCTATCGACCGCTCAGCCATGTGGTATCACAATTGACGCATTAATTTCTTGTAAAAATTCGATGAGGAAGTACCAAATAGCGTGCCAGTTTTAATGTCATAATTTTTCACACTCGTTAGGTCGATGGCGCCTGACGAGGCCGACCGGGCTTCCCACAATCCGCCTCAGAATACCAAATCTTGTCGCATGAGAATAAAATGAGATGCGAGGCACCTACCTGGCTATTTTTACTCACATCTCTTTGAGCATTGAATGTTTCTTTGTCTTGATAAGAATTGTCTTCACCTTTAACTTTATCGGCTTGGTTTCGATTGATCTAGAGCACAGTGAGAATGATTGGCTGATAATTTGCTATCATAGTTTGTATCGTATGTGTGGACACAAGTAAGTTTCAAGAAGAATAGGCTACACAGCAGAACACTTTTGTTGCAACCGAAACCTTTAAAAGACACACAACCATGAGAGTCGTGCAGCGAAAGACAGCTAAATTGCAAGTTCTGGTTATTTACATCAAATCATAAATATGAACCATCACGAATAGGATTGCATCAAAACACTGGCTCCGTCTTGGTGTAGACGACAGAGGACACAAGTCACAATAGAACACCGCCTCACAAACCTATTGTTTTCATTGTTTTCCTCGTTCTCTTGTCCTTTTGTTCTCTATTGTTTTATGTCAACTGTGTCTTCTACACCAACTAAGAGCCAAAACCCTTTTGAAAGAGAAAGAGAACAAAAACTCAAGAGAAGATGAAGGGTAACAACGTTAATCCTCAAAATAAGCCTCACTCTGAAGGTAATCCCTTACAATTTATTTTAAGATAAGGTATCCAGTCTTCCCGCGGATATTAGGGAACTTAAGCAACCACGGCGACGACGGCAACGAGAACGTCACTAAACAAAAGGTTTAATGAGCAAAACAATAGCTGTGCACGTGCGTTATAAATGTTTGCACATTTTTTTGCCGTCCTCTGCAAAACAACAACGTGAAATGACCAAGTTCCGCGTCGTCTACGGAACGTGGACGACGACGGCTAATTTTTCGTATTTCCATTTGGAACTGAACGCCGTCGCTGCATATTTAGGTTAAGCACGTTTTTAGAGCCATGGACGTACCGAACAGATCTAGACAATCGCGAATTTCGCTTGTACAATATAAGTTCATTTATTACTAGACGTCGTCGTCGTTGCTTAAACTCCCTAATGTTACCACGCACGTTGCGTGGATGTTTTCATGGAAGGTAAAAAAACGTGCAAAGCTGCTTGGGCTGACCACGTGACTAAAATTTGTGCACAGGATTTGCTATTTCTAGACCTTCCTGTTATTTCTATTCCGCAACCGCGAATGATCTAAAAATAACATGAGAAGATTACCTTAAAAATAAAGCCTATATGACAGATTGACTCTCTTCCTTTTCATTCTGTTGCGTTCCTGTGAAATAACTGAGGCAAAATGAAACTGCTCTTTAGAAAACGTCTTACCGATGGCCTCCTGCGTCGCAACCACTGCAACAGATCACCAAACGCAACGTATTCTATCACAAGGAACTTGTGCTCCTGCAAAGTGCAACAACCAACCAGGGATACAATATTCTGGTGTGCACCCAACACCTTCATCTGCTCTATCTCCTGCAAGAACTCTTGTTTTTGGTCTTCGCTCGGATTATCTACATATGTAGGTCCAAATGACACAAGAAGAATCCCAACTTAGCAGGAATAGAAGCTGATAAAGCTACATTAATGTACAGTTTGGCATCAAGACTAATTATGCTTTATTGCAGCTTATGATCAGTGCATTGAGATGTAAGGAGGTTGAGGTTTTTGCCATCGGATAAAAGAAAGACTGATTGGCTTCTAAATCAATTTGTTCTGTCATTTGTCTCTCAATCACACCGCTTTTCTCAGTTTATTTCCTTACTTAAGATTTCATTGTTATTTTTTGTTGTGCCTTTGTTTCCTTGTCAATTATTGAATTGCATTTTTTTTACACGATTGCTATGTGCAAAGCACAGGTATCATAATAACCATTTTTAAAGGATATAATCTCTCGTGATCATGATGTTAGGCTTAAAGCAAATGTCGAGGGATATATTACTTAAGTAAGTGAAAAGTAGTACAGTCAAACTCACAAAACCATGAACACCTAAAATATGTTTGGCATGTTAATAGTGGTATAACCAGTCAGGAGCGAGATCTTCAACCACAGAAAGATTCGTGTTTGGAAGACAATTTTAGTTAAATTTAGGGTGCTTACGTTTTGTCAAAAGAAACCGGTTGGGACGACCGTTTAATAATGGCAAGGAAAAACCAACCGAACGAGTGGCGCTTACCACTTACAATTAGATTTTTATACACCAACAGCACACGCTTTATTGCCCAAATAGAAAAACTCTTGGTTACAAGAAAAGATAGTTAAAACAGAAAAGATAACTAGTAAAGGTAATCGTATGAACACGAGTGTAATTAAGGATTTACACTACGAGTGATCAGATATTTGAAAATTCTCTCAAATTTGGACGAATCACTTTAACTTATTGTTCGCGTCACTTTAATCACTTTAATTTTGCGATTTTTTTTTAAATCGCGAAATTCGCAAAATTAACGCGTCGCGAAAATATCATGTGATAAGGTAGCTTGTTCGGTTCGTATTGTAGGACATTGGTCGAGTTGTCTTTTTTTGCAGGTCCGTAATCCTGCAAAAAAGGAACTCGACAAAGGTTCTCCAATACGAACCGAACAAGCTAGTTCACTGATAACATATATCTACTAAATGTTCTACTAACATTTAGTATACTAACATTTTTATAGTTTGTTTTACTAACATTTTTATAGTATGTTTTACTATAGTTACACTGCTATAGCGGTATAATGTAGAGAAAGAAGAGCTTTTGCGTTATTATACTTTGCTGACTTTGATACATGATTTAGTATGATATTGTTATGTACCTTGCAATACTTTGACTGCAACCACCTGGCATGGCTCCTCCGACTTCAGTGTTTTTTCAGTTTCAAACACTTCTATTCCAGCTCGTCTCTTCAGAGTTGCTTTGTAAACCACACCAAACGCTCCTCGACCCAGCTCCTCCTCGTATTTTATTTCCTCGGGAAGAAGTTCCCACTTGTCAAGCGGGATAATTGCGCGAACTGAACGAGTTGATCTGTGGAACAATGGGAAAATAGTTTAACAACCAAAATGCTATCGCTCTGTGGTATGGTACAGTGCACGATGCTTTTAGTTATATTGCTTATTTCGATACAGTACGTGTGAACGGGAACTTTTTTCATAACTTCATAACTTAACATAAGAGAAAAGACAAACCATGGCTAGGCTCGATTTCCGCCGCTCACTCTTATCCAGTCTACGTTCGTGAGTTCGGCAGAGGAGCGCGGGCTCCTTTCTTGAACAGTGGCTAGTAATCGAGCTTAGACAAACGACAAAAGCGGTAAAAACAAGGAAAATTAAGTACGAAAGAAAAAAAAGATGATGACCAAAAGGTTCAAATTTTATTCGAATGGAATTATTAATTTCTTGACATCCAGACAAAACATCAGGCGTTCGATTTCAGAGCGGAAAAACGTACTGCGCAGCCTTCTGAGCATTCCTAGCCCTGCTTGCGGGCTCAGGTAATAATGCAGGCTGCAATCGTGGAATCACGGTAGAAAGAATGGCGGACTGCTAATGAGGTACGCGAGGATGTCGTTCGGTTGATATTGGGCAAGCATGAATTTTTTTCGGCATTTCACTGTTAAGGAAACAAGTCTCACCCTCACCGCCTACCTGCTGAGAACCTCTCTTGCTTACATATTCAGTAGTTTGCTTATATGGATGCAATATGTAAAGAGTGTCTGTGGATAAAATGTGTCTTCGCACCGAAATTTCTTGTATACCGCTTGGAAATAAAGGGTTCGGAAACGTTCACGTTCTTAATGTTAATTCCGTCCCAAAACAACTTAATTCCCCACGAAAACAATACACCAGCTTTCCATTACTGACGCTAAAATGTTGCTGCCTACCGGGAAAACTGGGAAAGCATAGGGTTAGTTCGTAACTTTTTTTGCTTATCTAATCGACGAAATTCCCGCCATTTTTTTCAAACTGGGAGCCTGGCGCCCGGCCAAGACTCGCGCTTGCTTATTACGTTTTTCCGCTCTGAAGCGTTCGATTGGTCTGCGCTCTTCCCAGATCCCCCTCGTTCTCGCGCTCCACAAACCGAGAGCCTGGAGAAGGCTATTTACGCCTGTACTTCTTCCCCAAACTACTTGCTCCATTTTGCCACGAAGAATCTTTTTACGCAATGTGTTTGTTAATTTTCGTGGCATTTGACAATATGATATAGATTAATGGCAGGCGAAATTTCGATAATCAGCCGGGTACTGTCCAGGGAGGACGGGGACTCCCAAATGAAAAGGACAGGGGTGTTCGTCGGAGATATTGAAAAGAACCACTAAGAGGTGCCAAGATCCTGTTTTGTAGGCGTGGCTTGAAAGTTTTCGCATCCCTAAGAGTTGCCAATTCTAAACCGACACATTAACAGAAACATTTTCATAGTTTTAAAAAGCGATAAAGAAGATTACTTCGAATACCCTCTACTTGTAAAGTTGATTGTCAAAATCTCGGATCATATTTCTTGGCTCAATACCCTAAAAGTGCCACGAAAGCTCCCGCTGTGGACCTTTCGAGGCTTAATACCCTAAGAGGTGCCAAAACGGCTTTTTGACCCCTAAAAGGTACGACGAGCACCCCCGTCCTTTTCATGTGGGAGTCCCCCCGGGAGGTAATGTTCCTTTAAGTGCTAATAAGTTCATTTTCCACTTCGCGCAAAAATGCCAGTTTGTTGAGGAACTTGTAATTACTTAGCTGTTGTTACCTTCTACCTGCAACATATTCTGAGAATCTTTCCTGTGTTGGTGTACTTACTAATCGATGAATTCATCACGCTTCGCGGTAAGTAGTGAGATAATAATGACAACATATAACCTGTCTATTCGCTTGCGATGTAACCTTCTGTAGCAGATGAAGCCTAGAGCGAAAGATGACACAAGTAACAGAATAAAAGCCATGCTGCCAGATGAGATGAAAATTATCGTTTCATTGGAACTGGGGTTTCCCTCCGTCGGTTGACCAGGTTCCGTTATTGTAGGCACTGAAAAATGCAATATTAAAAAGATACCGGCCTTAGAAACTCTGGGCATTTTATTAATTTGATAGGACTAGATGAGAAATAATTAGACAAATAAAAACTCTTGTTGAGTTAGGAGTCAACCAATACGATGAGCTTTTGTAATACAGTCGAACCACCTCTCATAGATGGAAACCACTGGGAGTCCCTCTAGGCATTAATTTATCATTATTTGAGTCTTGATCTTTTTAGATGTCCGCTTAGGAGGAGTTGGTTGGCAAACCCTAACCTAGGAATGGATGTCGCCACCACTTACGAGAGAAATCCAGGTTGCCTTTTAGAAAGAAAATCGCCAGGATGCATAGTGCCCGCTCAAGGGCGGGGCCTCTTAATGCAGGTTCAGCTGTAATAGATTGTAGGAAATCATATACCAAAAAAAGATTACTGAGGTCTCTAATGTGTCAAATGACTCGCCTTGGGTGCCCTATGTTGAAAATAAAACACTCTCCAAGGACACAAGTTAGGGCCCTAGGTTCAACGGGTTGAGAGAGAATAGCAAGTCAAAGATTTGGAGATGAAGTTAGTAGAATGTTAGTAGTCTTAGTAGCAGAAAGAAATCCATCTGAAATTTTAAAGTTAGTTTGCTAAGGTATGGTGATCTTCTTAGAAAAGTTCACTTGATATTGCTAAGATCTCCATCTATTATGTCGGTAGCAGATAGCTGTCAAATACTATATAATGGTAAAAAAAAACAATGTTAAAAAGTGTGATTCAATATTTGCAATACCTTGATTTATAATTTGCTTTATCTGGGCTTCGTTCAGTGCAACATCGTAAACTTTCATTTCCGTGATTATTCCTTTGAAATATCTTGCTTCGTCATCTCTAGCCCCCATTCGAACTTCCTCGGCGTCGGTTGAAATCTCATAACCTGCACCAATGTTTTCCGACTTATTTAAATGTCCATTGATATAAAGAGAGTTGAGTCCGGTGTCATAATCGTAAACTGCCGCAACACGAGCCCACGCTCCTACTGGAAGAGCGTCACTTGACGCTATACTATGAGCTTGACCATTGTTTCTGATGTTTATTAGTTTGAATCTGCCTGTCTCAATCCATAACTGGATCCCACCGCCATCTTTTCCGTAACTGAATAATGGTCCATCTTGGCCTCCGGGTTGAACCCAGCACATCAATGTAATTGAGAACCGAGTGTCCAGGCCCCCTTTATTCGGAAACTCGATGTAGCTGCTAACAATGCCATAAAACATGTACGCTCCACCTGGTTCGTTGTAGGGTCCGTTTGTAATCGCAACATCCCCCACGATTCCCTTTGGCTGCCTGTTCTCTTTTTCTGCGGCTTTATAGCGTTCATTCAAGGGGTAGAAGGCGACAGGTTCTGGCACAGCTAAGAGTAAAACAATAACAACAATTAAACTTTTCTTTGCATCTTTAAAAAGGATATGAAAGTACGATAGCAGTGGAAACATAATATAGCATACTCATTATTGTGTTTTTTGTGATTATTTTGATTATGGTATTGGGGTGCCTTTGTTAGCCAGTTTCAGACAAAGGAGGAATTTAACCCCTCCTGATATAGCTCTCGTTTAAGACTTACGGTATCATCAGTACAACCGTTGGGGATATTAACTAGACTTGCCACAAGTCGACCTTTGCCTAACCTTCTCTTATTCACCTCCCTCGAGCGAAGCGAGAGGCCAATCTTCACGACGAAGTCGTGAGCCAAAGCGACAGAAGTGGCGAAAGGTCGGCGTCCTTTCCAACAGCGAAACCAACAGGCCAGGGGAGGATTATAGAAAAGAACTTTTAGAAAGTCTAGAAATTAACGTAATGTCGAGGCATAGTTAAAAGAGGGAATGGTTAAGAAGCTTACCGGGTAAACATCAAAGAAGCAAACAAACAGGTTAACATTTATGTTGGAAGGTCCTTGACCCTGCACATCTTTTGTTTTATGCTCTTAGACTATGCAGGGCCCCATTTAAACCAGCATTGCTGAACTAGGCATTCCTGACTAAATATTGTCAATAAATAAATAAATAAGTACATAAATAAATAAAGTAATCGCTTCTATTGGTTCGTTGTATGAGCACAAATAACCACCTTTTGTATTTTGTCGGGTTTTGTGCAGGGTCAGTCCCCAAAATAGCCAACAAATACATACAACAAAGAACTTTGCCAGGTTCATAACCATTCCCTCTATTAACTGTGATCGAGGATACGATTTGGATCTCACCAACAGATACGTTTCATGCTGTCGCCGACGCTGTCGCCAAATATTTTAGCGTAGCGGGTTCAAACGGTCACGTCCACGATTTTGGACTGATGACCTTCGATCCATTTTTGATGATAGACTTACTTTTGATCGAATGTGCCATAAATTGCTTTGAGGTCGGCATTATGGCATGCGCGATGACGTCATATGACGTGAGAATTATGATGTCCAGCTAGCCGCCATCTTAGATTTCTAATAAACAATTAGATTATTCGCTCTCGATTTAAACAATAGAGTGTTTCTGTCGAGGAACTATCGGTTGATAGTTGCCCCGCGGAAATTTGATGTTCTTAAAACAGATATGCTAGTTTTAAGAACATCAAATTTCCAAGGGGCAACTATCAGACCGATAGTTCCGAGACATAAACGCTCTGTTTTCTTTATTGTTCACCACTAAATTTTCTTCTGCGCGCCAGTTCAAAAATCATATTGAATTATTTTCAACATTTTTAGATGAAAGCCGTGACAGCCAGAAGTAAAATTTGAAAAAGAAAACCGACAAAAACCCACTTAATACAATTTCAATTCTTTATTTTCTACAAACCCGCTTGTTTACAGAAAATTTTTCACGGACGAGTACTGTCCATCCGGGTATTTTCCGCAGACGGGCACTATGGGCTGATAGTAGGGACCTTAAGCAAAGACGACGGCGACGCCAAAGCCGACGTCCAGTAAAAGATAGTTTTATATTGTACCTTCGAATTTCGCAGCTGTATAGATTTGTTCGATGCACCTATCTGTCTCAGAACTTACTCAATCTAAATGTGTAATGCTAGCGTTGCATTCCAAATTAAATGCAAAAAATTAACCGCCGCCGTTCACGTTCTCCAAAATACCCAGACCTTAGTCATTTCACGTTGTTGTTTTGCAGAGGACGGCTAAGAAATGTGCAAAGATCTATAAGGCACGTGCACGGCCATTCTTCTGCTCATTCAGCCTTTTGTTTGGTGACGTTCTCGTTGCCGTTGCTGTCGTGGTTTGCTTAAGGTCCCTAATAATAATGTCTCTCCGCGGACGAACGCTATCGCACCACGTGATCAGTTTAAACCAATAAGAATCGGAGAAAATTTAGTGGTGAACTAGAACGCGTGATAGTTGACAAGGGCGCAGCCCCAGTAAATAGAAATATCGAGAGCGAATAATCTAATTGTTTAAGTATAAATCTACTAGTCGTTCAAAACTTTAATCTAAATTCCCTTCACAGACACTTCTCACACTCATTAATAATTCATCAAGTTAAAACAAAGAAAATCACAACCGTGAAGGAGGTTTGGATACCCGGTCTTAATTAGCATAGATTTTGGCGATTTTACTTCTCCGTTTACTCTTTAGCTTTTGTTTCGATTGAGAAGATATATCAAACACTCGAGGCAGTGTTTCATCGGCTATCCAAACACCTCGAATTTCGTCAAGAATACTCGGTGTTTGGATACCCCAATGAAACACTTTCCGTCGTTTTTGATATATTACTTCAGAAACGCTAAGAAGCGGCCCCCAGCGCACGCTGCTACGCTACTCACTATCTATCACAGAATAGATAGTGAGTAGGATAGCCAATCAGAGAACGGCATTCGTGATAGAACGATAGTAGATTTATACTAACATATGTTAGATCCGTGCGTTATTTTCTATACTAGCAATTTCTACTAAAAGCTGCTGGATTTCCACTCTTTAATTAACATGAGCAACATACGCGGGCCTAGTAACATGTTGACAATTAGCACCTTTTGTTAGTGAAATTGTGCTACTTAACATCGTCCGTACTGCGCTGCACCCTACTTGTGCTGGTACAACCCAACCACCAAAAAAACTGAACGAATACATCTAAGACTAAGCAAGAAATTACAAATGTGTATCCGTTGACTTCACATGGACACGCTTATTTCACTCACACTCCCTCAAGCTCAAATTGCAGTCTTTCCTTTGTAACTGAATAAGGTCGTATAAGAGACATGTCTTTTGTCATTTTAAGCATCACGTTGCGGGCTATTATCATTACTTACTTAATGGAACAACAGTGAAATGCATAAGAAATCCTTTCCCTGTGAAGCTGTTGTCTGAGTGGAATTTTATCAAGGCGTATTTTCCAGATACAAGAACTGTCTGTCCAGTCTTGTTACCACAGTACTTGCCAAACTCCTGATTTTTTTCATTCGTAATTTCCAAGTAATCTCGGCTGCAAAGAAGAGTAAAATATTGTTAGTCTGTCATTTAATACTCATCTCGGGTAGACACATTCCAGTTCATTCACACTGAATTTTCGTCGTTAAACCTAAACTAAATAAACATGTGACTTTCCTTGCTTCAAGGAGCTCCGTCATGGTTTGTGCATCTTGAAAAGTTTAGCCTAAATTTCTCAAGTTTCACCGTTTGTAATCCGTGTTAATCTTCTCCGTCATTAACCATACTTGTTTCTTTATGGTTTATTATCATTATCCTTTTAGTGTTTTCCTATCTTAGTAGGCTATTATTTTCAGGTCTACTTCAATTTAAAGATGATTTTGCACGTGGCCAAAATAACTCCAAAGTTCCGTGACTGAACTCCTTTAAAAACAGCGACTGGATGTTTACCCTCTTCAGACTTTACATTGAACCCTGCTTCTCTTAAGAACCGCAATTGGTTAATACAGTAAAGCAAATCATGTCAATTCATACTTGCAAGGTGAACTATACTCCAGGTAGATTTCTTGAAAGGATATATTTATCGCCATCATGCCTGGTGGAACAGGAATCGACGAAGCACAGTCCCTATTAAGTGGATAATTCTCAGGATATCCGGGACTTTTTAGCGTATTATTTATCACAGGGCCACAACCTATTGAAGGAAAAGTATAAAAATATGAGAATTAAAGAAGAGTTATACTGAATGGACTAAACGAGACTGTGGGTATTTCCATTCAGCAGGGATTACCTATATGTATGGTTTGTGACAAATGCAGATATGCAGTCTGCAGATGGCATTCTTCGACTTTTTAGTATACCCGGTAAGTGGTTTGTTTGTTTGTTTGTTTGTCTGTTTGTTTGTTTGCAGTAGTTTTAGGTTTCAATGCCTGGGACTGGCCACTAAGCCTACTAGTTATTAGTATGAACCCATCACTATTGACGGACTCCAGCTATCAGGTTGTTGAAAATATTTCTATTAAGTAATTAGATTATAAATAAAACTGTTTGAGCGATCTGTGCTCATAGTTCTTTAAAAAAGGTTTAAAACAGATCTAAAAAGTAAAGTTGTCTCTAAATTTTCGACCGCCTTCTGCGGTCTTCTTCAGAGAATGATGATTTCGCGCGATTCACAGAATTTTAATGAGCTGGGACGTTATTGTTCGTTGCCCCCTAGGGAGGCAACCAGTGACGCGTAAACCCTTGGGAAGGGTGCTCTTTCATTTACGGAGTTTTTGTCTAAGAAAGAGTGCAAGGATTCCAGAAACAGTCTTTTGTTCTTGCTGCTCACACCTGTTTCAAGAATGTTGGCGTAAATAGGATCTATATCATGGCCGGTTTCCGCATGCTGTTTAACTGCGGAATTGACATTACAGTCCATTAGAGTCTTAACGACAGCTGTCGTTAAGACTCTAATGGACCGAGCTAAATGCATTCCATCAACAACTGCCTTTGTCTTTGTCTTCAACAATTGTCTTTGTGCAGTTGTTGATGGAATGCATTTAGCTCGGTCCATTAGAGTCTTAACGACAGCTGTCGTTAAGACTCTAATGGACCGAGCTAAATGCATTCCATCAACAACTGCACAAAGACAAAACGAGAAACGACGTGTTATTAGTGATCTAAAAGCTAATGGTTATCCCGAGAGCTTCATCAAGTCGGTTGGTGAATCGAACAGAACAAACACGCAACCAAAACACCAGGAGAATCCAAAGGCATACGCGTCGATTCCATATGTGAAAGGAGTGTCGGAACGTGTTCGACGCATTTTGAGCCGCGAAAACATCAGGACAGCTTTCAAACAAGTACAAACATTGGGAAATGTTTTCAAAAAGCCCAAAGACCGGCCGACAAAAGAGCAGTTAAAAGGCATTGTGTACAAAGTGACCTGTAGGACATGTTCTTTCACGTATGTCGGGGAAAGTAGAAGAAATTGGAAATCTCGGGGGGCTGAATACAAGCCCAGAACCAATGGAAATGTCAATTCCGCAGTTAAACAGCATGCGGAAACCGGCCATGATATAGATCCTATTTACGCCAACATTCTTGAAACAGGTGTGAGCAGCAAGAACAAAAGACTGTTTCTGGAATCCTTGCACTCTTTCTTAGACAAAAACTCCGTAAATGAAAGAGCACCCTTCCCAAGGGTTTACGCGTCACTGGTTGCCTCCCTAAGGGGCAACGAACAATAACGTCCCAGCTTATTAAAATTCTGTGAATCGCGCGAAATCATCATTCTCTGAAGAAGACCGCAGAAGGCGGTCGAAAATTTAGAGACAACTTTACTTTTTAGATCTGTTTTAAACGTTTTTTTAAAGAATTAGTTTATAAGCTCGAGATTTCTATGAGGTGATAGTTGATGAGGCCGAAGGTTGAATCAACTTTCACCTCATAGAAAGCGAGAGCGAATAATCTAATTGTTTTAGTAGAATTCTAACTGAAATTGACGACAGTAACGGTTTCCAATTATCTTCCTACGCATTATGAAGCTTCATGCTTTAACAAAATCGCACGCACTGAATTGTCACTGGAAATTTGTGTGATAAAACACGCCGCATTGGAAAATAATCGACCTTATTTGTTGCGCAAGGAGATTGCCAAAAGTCACCTAAGTAACCGTATTTGTCAGCATTGTGGCGTAAAAACAAGCACGGTGACCCCCTCTTTTTACTACGTTTTTAATATCTTCTTGTCCTGTAGCAACAACACACCAAGTTTCACCGGAAATCTATGGCGGGTTCTTTTACTAGGGAATCACCTTAAGTAAAATCGTTTTAAGTCCGTACTACCAGGTAAAAAAGTCTCTCGCAGAGGAGAGGGATTGATCTTAAACTGTACTGTGTTACTCTGAAATCATTTTCTCACCTTCTACTAAAACCACCCTCTTGTCAGTTCCATACTTGCTGGTGGCCTCGCACGTGTAGTTGCCCTCCTCGTACAAAGGGAGGGTTGCAGTGTTAGTTGTATTCAGCAGTACTGTAGAGCCCCATATCAGTGCTGTGTATATGGGAGGAGTTCCTCTGGCTGAACATGACACTTTGTTACCCGGAGTGACTGATTCCTCTGCAGAAACTATCTTGGGTGAAACTAGTACAATAATGGTTTAAATCAGTTGACCTCACACATATTATTCAACCAGCGCGAGGTCCAATATACGAGAGACGGGAAAAATCGAGACAAGTGTTTTTCAGGTCCACTTTGAAAGTTAAGCTGAAATTTCCGTCAAACAATCAAGGGGAATTTTGACCTAATAACAAACTGTTTTCTTGTGTGCATGTTTTAAAGATGCAGTCCGTCGAAACTGATTCACGAGCGGTCCATCTAAGCGATTCGTACTGTAAGTTTCAAACCGATCAGGAACCAATAAGAATTCTCTTTTTCATCTTGGACCAGTTTGCCATATAATAATAAGACGAAAATAATCCATCGTCACAGCACCTCAAACATTGTAAATCCATAAAAATTACCAATTACCGTGTGGAACAGCGGTGAAATATAGGTGAAATCCTCTTCTCTCTCCAGTATTGTCGGAGTGGAATGTTATCGACACCTGGTCTCCTGCTAAGAAAACGTCTTCCCCAGTCTTCTGACCACAGTACGTACCAACAATCTGTTGCTTATCATTTACAATCCTGAGATAGTCAAAACTGTCAAAAACATTATGATAATCAATTTGACCTGACTGAATCTGTTAGATGTTGTGAAGATTTAGTCTACACTGAGTAGGAGGTCTATAACTCCCCTCCCGACCCCCCCTTCGGAGACTCCTATATGAAAAGGTCTAGGGTGTTCGTCGTCGTGTTAGTTGTGAATATCAATTCAAGGATTTTGGTCTCAGTTAGAGTGTTTAGGACGAGACAGTATCTTTTTTGGGTTCACACGAAGAAATAATTGAAAACGCTTTGATTCCGTTTTAAGGAGTAGCTTTCAGGAGACAAATAAAGCTCGAACCACGCCCAGATTAGTCTCCTTCAGTTTAATTCAAATTTGTTTTCCGACGAGCATCACCGTCCTTTTCATATGGAAGTTACCCCCCCCTCCCCCCCGGGGTCCGTGATCGAGACATTCTTAATCATGGAAGATATAACGTGCCGCCTGTTACTTTTACTTCCCTCTTTTGTCTTATTCTGACGATGCGTTTGTAGAAAGAACTAAACCAAAGCTTACGAGATAGCACATTTAGTTATTTAATAGACCCTATTCGTATTCTCGGTATTGGACTGGAACTCGCTTGCAACTGAGACTGATGCGGGGAGTCTTTTCAAATGCAAATGACATTCATCTTTTTTTATTGATATTCTCCGCATGAGCCTCCACTGCAAGCTAGTTCCAGTCCAATACCGAGAACACGAATATGGCCTATCCCTTTCCCATGAGAAGCTTTATCGCACAGCTCTGAGCTTACTTACAAGCATAAGGGATGATCTTCCAATTCAAAATGAATAAAGGTAATATTCATTGTCATGTTGTGTGGAATAGGAACCGTATAAGTGCAGTCCATATCGCTTGGGTAGTCGTTCGGATATCCGGGACTTTTCAGTGCGTTATTGATCACCGAGCCACACTGAGACACAGAGTTCACAGGGTCTGTACAAAATGAAAGCATGCACATATACTTTGCAATAGCACAAGTTAACAGCCGACTATTTATTACTAAAACTAAAAACTTGCTAAATGTGATACTGGAGAGCATGCACGTATCATCATGAAAACGAATAGCAATAGTTAGGTTAAAAAACCGAAAAGCATTACAACAATTAGAGAGGAAGCAACAACAGCCATAGCTGATTTTCATGCAGGTCCTTTATCCTGGTCGAAATGGAATTTGCAGAGGCTGGTTTCTCCGGAGGGAGAAAAGCCGCCGGAAGTACCCCAAGAAAAACCCTCGGAGCAAAAAACTAAATCCACATAGTTAGGTACCATAGGTTACCATAGTTTAAGGGCAAAATGATATTGAGGCTGGTATAGTAGAAAAACATATAAGTAGGTTTGTTAGGTTTGTTTGTACAAACCCTATTTAACGAATATTTAAGGTTCGTTTAATGGCATCCATCAAAACATCCGGTTTAAAGTTCACAAACTCACTACAGTACCGGCAGTGAAACCCGGTTAAGTTCTGTTTTGTTGTCGGTCAGTGTTTACAATATGTAAGATTTTCATTTCCGAAGGAGAAGCAGCGGAAACGACATATATCCACATCAGGGCGGAAAAAGGCCGGGCGGTGAAACGGGCAGTCCGCTCTTGGTCCAATGTGTGATGCGGAAAAGGACTGGCACGAGCACTCCTTCCCCGCTTCCGGTGAGATTAATGGCTGCCAAAAATCTCCTCTCGACGAACCGGAAATCTTTTCTTTCTTTATTTTTGAGCCACCAGTGGTGTATTTTCAAAAGCCTTTTTGATGCTTTAGACCTAAAAGTCAATACGTTTATGTCCGTTGTAATGATGCTTAAGTAACTTCGTCGTAGGCTACCCAAATTTGAGTGAAGTAAGACAGTGTCGAATGCAGGTATGTCCCGTTTATCATGCCCAAGCCGTGATGCGCTGCTTCTTTTACGAGCACTCCACATTACTCCACTCTGAATTTTACATATGTTGAAGATCGATAGCTTTTACATAACATAGTAAAAAGCCAGCTGGATATATCTGGATATAGCAGCGTTTCAGAACTTCAAAGTTTCCCTCCTCTTGTCGCACGCTTGCAAGGATTTCGCCATAGAGTTTATCGCGAACGAAAAGTAATAAAATTTTGCTTGTTTGAGTTTCGTCTGAATTGCAAGCAACACGTGATGCCTCATCAAGGCATAAGAACTTTCGTCTGTAAATACTGCTCAGTTTTGTTTGTGTAAAAATCCAATTAATCGCTGGTTGTCGATGAAAAGGAGCGCCCGGCGATCTGTGTTTTGTAGCTAAACATGACAAATTGACTTCAATTACGCTCTTTCGTGTAAAAACGTACATCCAACTCAAACAGTATCTCTAGCTTTATATATGTTTGATTGATTTTATAAATATTTGAGAGCATGTTAGAAGTTTAGCTGGAAATGTGGGAAGACAGAGGATATTAAATCAGCAAAATTACGGTAGCACTTTTCAATCAACCCGATTAACAATTTCATTTTGTTGTTTGACTTCTCAAAATTCCTTGTCTTCTTCATTTTCGCAGTATAAAATTTCACTATGAAGAAACCGTGATCTTAGTAGCCTTTTAGCGTTGGCAAAAATCATCGCATCACCTCAGCACAAAAGATGGGGGGCAAGATTTTATATTGAGAAATTAAAAAACACCGACTCGGACTTAAAAGTGCACGCGCTACATTATGCAAATTAGCTCCTTGTACGCGTCAGACTTTCCTGCTCGCCAAACAAGCAGAAACAATAAGAAACTGATCGAAAACAGATTTTGGTTGTGATTAAGCATTATTCTGATTGTTCTGAGAAACGTACAAATTAACCGGCGATACCAGAGTAAAGAGTTTCATAACGTTTATTCGTAAGACGTCAGAAGAAATGCAAAAGATTACGCGTACAACTAGCGCGAGCAGATCTTACAGCGCGAAATATGAAGTTCTGTTTTCCGGCAAACTGAAAAACTCACCTTTTCCCATTGCCTCAGAACAAAAATTCGCCAAAAACCTTCCCTCTTCATACAGAAGAGGGTTTCGTGGAATTTCTTTAGAAATCTAAGTTCCAGTGTAAGTAAGCGGAATCTGCTCGTTTTAGTAGACCCCAGTCTACTGCATCACACCTTTTTGCTCGGACCCGCTCGTTTCACCGCCCTACATATAAGCGCCCTGATCCACATAGCCTGCGAGCAGGCTCACTTTAGAGCACGAGCACGAGCACAAGCGCGCGCGAAATCAAGCGGCTAAGCCGCGAGACGAGAAAGTGAGCCTGCTCTTATCTTTGCAAATTTTTCATTTCCACCAAGGAAACCGCAGAAAAAATAAGCCAATTAATTTTCACCGGAAGCATGACACTTTGGCAGCTTAGAGTTCTCGTCTCGGGAAAATTGTAAATCTTTTTCATAACATGCAGGCGCGATATCCGTTGTTGATGTTGACTGCAGTCTGTCACCTCGGCCGCGATGCCAGTTGTTGCCGAAGAAAAACCGTCGAAGTTTATGTCTAACAAGGACACACACTTGATTCCAAGTGATCTTGCTTTGACAGTCTGGTCTTTGATGATGCTGGTAAACTTTCTTGGCGCCTCTTTACCAGACTCCTTCCCGCCGGATCGCTTTGCTGCTCGCCGCTCGCGCGCGTGGCGCAAAGGTGAGCCTGCTCACAGACTACTATCCAGACTATCCACATGGTCTTTTGTACATTGCATAGCACTGTATACCAGAAGTTGTACTGTGATGCCTATTCGGTAGTTATATCGCTTATCCTGATTCTTATAAAAATTAAAAGGCCTGAAATATGGTATTATTACGCGTTTTAATTCCCATGGTACTTACCACTTTGAAGCATAAGGTAGGCTAAATGGAATCCTTTGTCTGTATTTTTGTTGTCTGTGTGGAACGTCAACTCCACGTACCTGTCGGTTTCAGCTGCTGAAAGCTCACCAGTTGATCCAGTCTTATTACCGCATAGTTTTTCTTTCACTTTTGGTTTAATAACGATTTGCAAGTAGTCATAGCTACAAAAGAATTAACGTATTAAATTAATGGTTTTTGTACCACATATAAGATCACTTGCACTTAGGCAGTTGGAAGACAAAGAAAACATCAACAACAACAACAACAACAAGCTTTATTACAGACATATATTTTTACAAGGTTGTACATTAATAGAGCCAGGGGCCTGGCTACCTGAAATAACTAGAGAGTTAAAACAGACAGGCGGCCAGGCAGCCAGGTCTACAGATGTATTAATACAAATTTAGGTCGGTACACACACATACAACACAGAACACATAGTGAGTCTGGCTGAAAAGCTGCTTGGAAAGCTGTAAAGATAAAGGCTGAAACAAGTTCTGGCTTGAACGAGTTACAAACCCTGCAAACCCTTGACCTCTGTTACACCAGTGCAATGCCCTACGAGGTCAGCTTTCGAGTCAATTGAGCGTTGGTCAATTTGTGAGTCCGTAATTTACACATAAATGGTGAAAACAAGCAAGTGATGATATATATTTGTAACGTACATGTGAACAGCAGGGAAAAACATGCTTCATGCTACACTATAACAACAATAACAATAACAATAACAATAACAATAATAATAATAATAATAATTATAATAACAATAATTTTAAATGACGAACGCGCGCAATTTACTCTTGAAAGGCAAAAGCGTTCTTGATTTGTTTTCTTCAAAATACACAGAGTATTACGTTTTTCTTTTTAGAACAAATGAAGAGCCCGGTGGACAAAGGGCGTTAAGGTATTTGATAAAAAGTGAGCTTCGTCGAAAACCCTCCAAATTTCGCATGCATTTTTGTTTAGGTGCGTTAAACAACGTCCTGTAAATTTTTTGACTGAAGTTTGCTTCGTTTTGGAGATATTACGTATGCAAAAAAACCACTCGGTTTTTCCTAGCGGCGTCTTTAGAAGTTTATTTGTTGAACAACAAACAGACAAGCAGGCTGTTTATTTTGTACGAAGTCAAAATCAAATCCCACAGAATCTTAGCTGTCTTTCTTCTAAGTCAAAGGAAAATAGCATGTAGAGCGGAAGTCTGGGAACAGATTGTTTTCATAGGTTATTGCGACATGAAACACAACACTTGAGTCGCTCGAGCGTCAAAGGAAATACCATCGAACAGAAAAGAGATGATGCATTAGAGCTCTGTCAACTAATACCTTAAGAATTGTGTTAAAGTACCTTGTATGCCTGCCTGGTGGTTGAGAGGCATCATAAAGCCTTGATAAACCCGTAAGTCATCAACACGCATAAAAGAAGCAAAATGTGTTCCGAAACTTCGAACGCAGCTGATATAATCGAGCTATCGGCGAAGTTCACTTTTGAGCAAAATACCTAACGCCCTTTTTCCACCGGGCCCTTCAATTTGTTTACGAGCTCGAGTTTTCTACGAGTAATACTGGAAAAAAATTTAGTAGCATTTGGCTTGCACTAAATGGCATTTGACTTCACACTCGCTTGACTGCAGTCTGTCACCTCGGCCGAGAAAATTAGACTAAACTGTTCCACAACTGTTTGCATGAGATTGATCATGAAATTTTCCAAAATGTAGTTTTCATTGACACCGGTGTTGCCATTGTTAGCAATTTTTCATTCATTTCAAAAGATCTAAACTAGCAAAACGACTTATTTACGCGGTCCTTTTTTACTTTCTACGAACTCGGCTAAGAAGTTAACTCAGTGCTAAACCACAGCCGCCTAAAATCTGTGAGACTCTATTCAACAATGAGATTCATATGTCCGAGCCTGTACGAGCAAACTCGAAAATGTAACAAATACAACATTTTGACCTAAACATAACATTTTCTAACACTAATGCGTGTGTCCCGTCGATAGGGACTTTTAAGCCGGCATTCTTTATAACGCCTCTCAGAGTTTCCACCAGCATCGAACCAGTAACACAAAAAAACCGTTTACCTGCACATTTTATCATGATCAGGATCTTCCAGTTTAAAATACTTAAACTCGTATTTAACCTTCATGCGTGGTGGAATGTGAATAGTATAAATACAGTCCATATTGTTTGGGTAATCTTCGGGATATCCAGGACTTTTGAGTGTGTTATTTACCACAGTTCCACATCCTGTTGAAACAAAACTGTATATGTGAATTTTGTTTACAAAAATGGCCTGGG
Source organism: Orbicella franksi (assembly GCF_964199315.1). Classification (NCBI taxonomy): domain Eukaryota; kingdom Metazoa; phylum Cnidaria; class Anthozoa; order Scleractinia; family Merulinidae; genus Orbicella; species Orbicella franksi. The sequence goes on from NC_138145.1 coordinate 28,956,078, forward strand.
AATAAGCTATATTAAGAATTTCAGACGAAAGCTGTATCTTACTTTGTACTGCTGAGAAGCGTTAATAATAATAGTAATAATAATAATAATAATAATAACAATAATAATAATATAACAATAATAATAATAAATATTTAGAAGCCTGTAATAGTAGAAATATCTACATAGATAAACAACTTCTAAATCAAAACTGTATTAATAGTGTCAAACATAAGGGCGATCGAAAAATGTAGTTTACTAGTGAAGTCTTATAAATTTATTATAAATAAAACTAAAAATTGAATTGAAGAGAATGCGGTCCTGAAAAGATAGGTCTTCACAGCCGTCTTGAAAGATGAAATAGAATTAATACATCGAATACTAGGCATATCCCACAGCTGTGGCGCTACTATCATCTTTCCGGGTGAAGGCTGTAGTACAATGCCATTAATTGACCTTAAGGTCATTCCACTGAAATAGAACCTGCACTGAGATGTTTGTGAAACTTTGTCTATTGATTGTTTATATTACATAGGAACTTAAATTTTCAAATAAATATGAGGGGTCCTCACGTTCGTTTACGAGCAACAGCACCTTGTTTATATCCAAGAAATCCTTATAATAGCACCATGATTGTAGTCACGATTGCTTGCTAAATTCACGTTTCCAACGATTGTTTTTTTGTTAAACACTGAGAACAGGTCCATATTTATTCTACACAGAGAAATTTATTACTCAATTCAAAACAACAACAAAAAATTATAAGTCACCATACTCGTTTGCGAGAAAATGACGATTCACCTCTACGGCGAGGTTCAGCCGTAAAGAAAAAGCCGCCATTTTTTAATGCGCGCACGCTAATCACGGGTGAAATTATGCGCAGTCGGGATGCGCAATGCAATACTGGAGAGTGACCTTAAAGGCCGCCGCACACTAGCCGATTTTCTGTCGGGCGACAAAAGATCTTTACTTGTTGGCTAGTGTCTGATGAATTCAAACAAGTCTGCGACAAGATCGGGTCTTGTCGGGCGATATCTAACAGTGCTAGATCTCAAAACGTCTTGTCGGGCCTTGTCGGCTAGTGTGCAGTGGACCAAAACAGTTTGTCGGGGCTCGCGCGCGCCTCAACCAATTAGGAAATGTCATGAGAGTCACATCAGTAGAATAAGCGCCATCTTGATTTTGGATGACTCGGCCCCAGGCCTCAATGCGGTCAGTCGCGACAAAAAATCGGCTAGTGTGCGGAGCTGATGGCCCCACAAATTTTACCCCGATTTGACCACGACAAAAAATCTCCAATTCTGCGGCAAAAAATCGACTAGTGTGCGGCAGCCTTAAGCCAGACGTAGACCTAGCTTTCACTGATGTCAAGTCCATGATATACCGAGGAGAAAGTCGGCATCATTAGCCTTAAAAACCAAAAGGAACTGAAAACGTGGCTTTTTAAACAAGCCTTTTTAAGTTGAAGTTTTTAATTATATATCTTTTTTAATTTTTATCTGTTTTTGACATTTGCTTAAATTTTTATACTAGGTAATTTTTTTCTAGATATAATTTTTTGTAAAACGCCACTGAACTCTATGGCGCTCTATTTAAATATTATTATTATTATTATAAAAATAAAAGATAAAAATAAAATAAATGGATGAATAAATAAAATTATTAGTATTAGTATTGGTATTGGCATTGACATTGGCATTGGCATTGGCATTGGTATTGGTATTGCCATTGGCGTTGCCATTGGCACTGGCATTGGTATTGGTATTGGCATTGCCATTGCCATTGACATTGGTATTGGTATTGGCATTGGCGTTGGCATTGGCATTGGCATTGGCATTCATATTGGTATTGGCGTTGGCGTTGGCATTCGTATTGGTATTGGCGTTGGCATTGGCATTGGCTTTGGCATTGGTATTGGAATTGGCATTGGTATTGGCATTGGCATTGGCATTGGTATTGGCATTGGCATTGGATGTGCCATTGGTATTGGCATTGCCATTGGTATTGGCACTGGCACTGGTATTGCCATTGGTATTGGCATTGGTATTGGTATTGGTATTGGCATTGGCATTGGATGTGCCATTGGTATTGGCATTGCCATTGGTATTGGCACTGGCACTGGTATTGCCATTGGTATTGGCATCGGCATTGGCATTGGCATTGGCATTGGTATTGGCATTGGCATGGGTATTGGCATTGGTATTGGTATTGGCATTGGCATTGGTATTGGTATTGGTATTGGCACTGGCACTGGCACTGGCATTGGTATTGGCATCGGCATCGGCATTGGCATTGGCATTGGCATTGGTATTGGCATTGGCATTGGTATTGGCATTGGCATTGGTATCGGCATTGGCATTTGTATTGGTATTGGTATTGGTATTTGTATTGGCATTGGCATTGGCATTGGTATTGGTATTGGCATTGGTGTTGGTATTGGCATTGGTATTGGTATTGGCATTGGCATTGGATGTGCCATTGGTATTGGCACTGGCACTGGTATTGCCATTGGTATTGGCATCGGCATTGGCATTGGCATTGGCATTGGTATTGGCATTGGCATGGGTATTGGCATTGGTATTGGTATTGGCATTGGCATTGGTATTGGTATTGGTATTGGCACTGGCACTGGCACTGGCATTGGTATTGGCATCGGCATCGGCATTGGCATTGGCATTGGTATTGGCATTGGCATTGGTATTGGCATTGGCATTGGTATCGCTTTGGCATTTGTATTGGTATTGGTATTGGTATTTGTATTGGCATTGGCATTGGCATTGGTATCGGTATCGGTATTGGTATTGGCATTGGCATTGGTATTGGTATTGGTATTGGCACTGGCACTGGCACTGGCATTGGTATTGGCATCGGCATTGGTATTGGTATTGGTATTGGCATTGGCACTGGCATTGGCATTGGCATTGGCATTGGCATTGGTATTGGTATTGGCATTGGCATTGGTATTGGTATTGGCATTGGCATTGGCATTGATATTGGCATTGGTATTGGTATTGGCACTGGCACTGGCACTGGCACTGGCACTGGCATCGGCATTGGCATTGGTATTGGCATTGGCATTGGCATTGCCATTGCCATTGCCATTGGCACTGGCACTGGTACTGGCACTGGCACTAGCATTGGCATTGGTATTGGCATTCGCATTGGTATTGGTATTGGCATTGGCATTGGTATTGGTATTGGCATTGGCATTGGCATTGATATTGGCATTGGTATTGGTATTGGCACTGGCACTGGCACTGGCACTGGCATCGGCATTGGCATTGGTATTGGCATTGGCATTGCCATTGCCATTGCCATTGGCACTGGCACTGGTACTGGCACTGGCACTGGCATTGGCATTGGTATTGGCATTGGCATTGGCATTGGTATCGGTATCGGTATCGGTATCGGTATCGGTATCGGTATTGGTATTGGCATTCGTATTGGCATTGGCATTGGTATTGGTATTGGCATTGGCATTGGCATTGGCATTTGGCAAAGTTATTGGCATTGGCAATGGCATTGGTATTGGTATTGGCATTGGCATTGGCATTGGTATTGGCATTGGTATTGGTATTGGCACTGGCACTGGCACTGGCATTGGCATTGGCATTGGCATTGGCATTGGTATTGGCATTGGCATTGGCATTGCCATTGGCATTGGCATTGGCACTGGCACTGGTACTGGCACTGGCACTGGCATTGGCATTGGTATTGGTATTGGCATTGGCATTGGCATTGGCATTGGTATTGGCATTGCCATTGCCATTGCCATTGCCATTGCCATTGGGACTGGCACTAGCATTGGCATTGGTATTGGTATTGGCATTGGCATTGGTATTGGCATTGCCATTGCCATTGGCATTGGCATTGCCATTGGTATTGGTATTGGCATTGGCATTGGCATTGGTATTGGCATTGCCATTGGTATTGGCACTGGCACTGGCACTGGCACTGGCACTGACACTGGCATTGGCATTGGCATTGGCATTGGCACTGGCACTGGCATTAGCATAGGCATTGGTATTGGTATTGGCATTGGCATTGGCATTGGCATTGGCATTGGCATTGGTATTGGCATTGCCATTGCCATTGCCATTGCCATTGCCATTGCCATTGCCATTGCCATTGGGACTGGCACTAGCATTGGTATTGGTATTGGTATTGGCATTGGCATTGGTATTGGCATTGCCATTGCCATTGGCATTGGCATTGCCATTGGTATTGGTATTGGCATTGGCATTGGTATTGGCATTGGCTTTGGTATTGGCATTGCCATTGGTATTGGCACTGGCACTGGCACTGACACTGGCATTGGTATTGGCGTCGGCATTGGCATTGGCATTGGTATTGGCTCTGGCACTGGCATTGGCATTGGCATTGGCATTGGTATTGGCATTGGCATTGGCATTGGTCAATTAGTGTCCAAATCGATTTTGACATTTTTTCTGAATTAAAACTACTATTACTACTCTCAGGAACGTAAGGGTCTATATACGAGCGAATCTGAAAGAAATTGATCTTTAAACAGCTAAGAAGAGAGATTATACTGGAGCTATCTTAACTGTCCTACTACCTTCAGAGTGTCTTTATTACCATAAACGACAACAGTTAAAAAAGATGTCGTAACAGTCCAATATGTTTGCTTACCTTGCATTGCACTGGCACCTTCCATAGTTTTCCATAGAAGAAAAAACAGTAAGACGAGCATTATGATTTTCCTTGACGGTGTAATCGTCATTTCTGTAGAAACAAGACGATCTAAGATCGCAAGTCGGGCTGTAGTTAGACGTTATGACGTTGAAACTACTACTTATTCTAGGGCAAGAATTGTTCAGTTAGCAAAAACTAAAGCGATAACTTATCTTTTGACTTACGCAACAGCCTTCTCGGGTCGCCATTTAATGTCACCCAACGCAAAAGCTTTGAAATTTACAAAGCAAAGAACCCTGTCAAGCTAAAACGTTGTAAAACGCCAAGTTCCTAACGGGTCTCGTTTATGTTTGATACCACACAAACATTCCTGCGCAACATACGTATACAATATACACATAAAAGCGACAAAACTAATGGCACAAATAGAAAAATAACAGCTGATAATGTATTCTGTTTGAGCAAAAACATAATAAATGTAACACTCAAGATAGAGACTACATAAATATGACAATTACATTTAATATCTTCCCTCTGACGAAAGCCTCTTTTGCAGTCAAACATTATTGTTTTCGTCAGTTCCTAGCGTTTGATCATGATGCAACTTGTCTTTATCAGCACCTAAAACTTTCGTAAATGTTCTTCTGTCGTCTGCAGTAACACTCTGTCCACATTATCTGTTCTTTAGTAACTCATTTGTCAACATCTCCAACATATCTTTTTCTTAATTTTCTTCATCGACTTAGACATTGTGGAAAGGAAATTGAGCCTTTGTTACGTGTCTGCGGCATTGCCCTTTGCACGTGACAGAGCTTTGAGGAGAAACCTATAGTCGCATTAGTCGGTCAAAACTTGAAATCTTTAACCTATTATCTAATGTAGGAGGCGTGGTAAAATTTATAAGCCTTCTTACCCATGTTACACAGGGGAAGCAACTAATAAGCCTTGCAGACGGAGCGTGCCCAGGTCTCTAATTCCACGCAAAGTAGTAGCCGTGCCCATGTTATTACTGAGCCGGCGTTTGATGCATGCAGAGTTTGGCGTCGAGCCCAATAGCGACTGTCGTTGCTAAAGGGGGTCAAACTACATTTGTTTTATGGTTCGATTTTTGAGGAAGAAATCAGAAATCTAGAAGTGCCACCTCATCCCACTGTAGTTGAAAGAGAAGAATATATCGATTTCACGAATCGTTTGATAGTAATAGAATCCTTCTTTTTTTTCTTTCCTATTTTAGAAGAAGAACTAGAACGTAAAAGTCAATTATCAAATCCCTTTTATGAAAACGAAAATCAAGTTTAACTGCCTTTTGTTTAATAAAGATTCCGTAACGAAAAATAAAAAACGAGTCATTCTCCACGCTATATGCGTTACATTATGCGTCATTATTATTAGACTCTTACTCAGGTTTCAAAAGGTCGAATTCAATAAATCTTTATTGTACAGATGCTCTGTTCCTTAAAACTTGGCGAAATACTCAAATACAAGTTTTCCTTTTTTCCGTTTCTCTGTTTCATCAGCCCTTTCTTACTACCCAGATGTATATTAAATCTAAACTACTCACTACGCAGACTAGGTGAGCAGATTCGAAGGAGCGCTGGAAGGATCGAGTGAGTCTTCAATCCATACCTACAACTTGGATTTTCCAAGTTAAAAGTGATCGAAAATAACTTTGACTGATGTCTAAAATGACCTAGCGAGTCAGGAAGAGGTTCCAGTTATCGAGGGTTCGAGTTACCGAGGGTAAAATTGCTATAAGTGTTGACGAAAATCAAGGGAAAATCGATTTTGGTTCGAGCTAGCGCGAAGTTCGAGGTAGCAAGGTCGACTCTGCTCTTATTTGTCAATAATACTGAGATAAGTGCAATGTCGCTACCTACCTTAAATCTTTTTTGTTAACGTCGGCTCAACTCAAGAAATCCAAATCCGCTGCAAATTAATTAATGAAACAGTCAGGATCTCATCTACGAATTCATTTCCTCTCAAATTGATCTTAACTTGTTTAGTCTCTGGCAAACAGTTGAGTGGTGGCCATTATGTGCATATTTTTGGAGCGTTCCACTGACTTGGATACACATATGTCTCTTTGAATATTTAGCGAAGTGAGGATATAGATAAGATTTCTCTTTAGAGTTCTTTTCGGTCGTTCCGACTCCATGCATAAAGTACAGTTTCGGTTTCGTATCAACCAAATGCATTTCTGTAATCACAGACTATAATTTTGTGAAAGCAGCCGATGATAGCATTTGAGTAGTCATACGGATAGACCAAGGCTAGCATAATGATAGCTGCCCAAATGTTACGGAAGATGTCAACGGATTTATTCATCGTCAGTTTAAATGCTTGCGGTAAAAAGAGCAACAAAACAAACGAATCATCTGCACAAAACAAGAACAGCATGCCAAAACTGAAAGCTACCGACAAAAATAAGATAAGATAGGATCACGGAAAGTTTAACCCTAAAAACTCCGTCTTGCCATTAATTGAGAACTTCTAAATGAGTGCTTTGGATAAATACATACGCATTTTACTCACATCAACATATGTTCACTATGTACTGAATGCACTTAAGCTGTAAAAAGAGTGATGTACTGAGCTGCGTATGCTAAGATTGCTATATCAAATTGAAAAAGTCTGGCAGACGTTAAATGTAAGGCAGTCCGAATTTCTTTTACATTCTAGTAAATCAAAAGAACTGAGCAATCAAAAACTATTATTTGTCGATCAAGAGTAGCTTCGGGATTCAAGTGTCCGGCGTTTAAAAATTAAACTAAATTTTCCCGCTTTCCAGAAATTCATTGGGTCATAAAATTTTTGGTTTGCACGTTTCCCTCGACAGCGTTTCTTCGGTTGGTAGATTAATCAAACGATAGTTCCGTAGCATTGATCTCAACGATCACTTTACCGAAATGACATATTTTTTGCACAGAGCCGGATTGTTCGAGTGTCAGGTCATATATGAACAAGTTTACCTGTTAGCTGTTTTCAATACGGCGGTCTGCACCATGCAGAACTTCTTTCTCAAGTGTCACAACTCATGGTTTCGTTCTGATGCCAAGGGTTTGACTTGGGATCAATAGCGCTTTTCTGAATCGCTTGGCACTCCTAAATCGACATATAGTAGGGTTGGCCAAGGTTTTTTTTTTTGTTTTTTTGATTTAATACAATTTTGAAAACAAGGTCATTTCGTATTTTGATAATCTTGACCGGCCGCCGGTCATTTAATAACTACAGGCAATTTGTTTTGGTGAGCTACTTACACTGGGGTGGAAACATCCAATCAGGGTAACGTCCGTAATTGGCAATGTACACATGTTCTAGCTAGGCAAACAAACCAAGTGAAAACCTGTTGTTATTCATATAGCCCCAAAACTATAATCACGAACACAAAAGAAAATTATTGAAATGTTCCACAAATTGAAAGTTTGGTTTCAAGATTGAAGTGGTTTCAAGGTAGATTGAAACAACGCGATGTAGAAAAATATAAAGGTATTTTCCTTTCCATGTTAAGTTTTAATCTACAAGCTTGAGTGCGTGGCAACAAAAAATGAAATGTTGGACCATTTCAGGGTCGTTGCAACTGTTACCACGTACAAAAATAAAGATCAAAGCTTGAAACGCTCCTTATAGTTATTATTTTCCAAAACAAACATGGAAAAAAGAGTTTTATGTTTCACGTTACGATGAATGGTCTTCTCCTGCAGTACATTTTTAAGTCTTCCATTTCAACACCCTAATGTAAAGGAAGCAACAGTTCTTTGTGAAATAGCTCCTAGCTGACATTCACCTTGGAAAACAATGTAGATTAAAAATCATCCCCATAAGTGATAATAAAAGTAACAGATTTTTTATGCCTGATGGTATAAATTTTAACAGAAATTTGTCGAAATGAAGAATAATTTTCGAGTTTGGAAACGGATCCAGACATGATCGAGACAGGAAACCGCTCATGGAAGTCCCTCGAACGAATTTGCATATACTTGAAATCGTAGTAGAGCGCCGGGTTTTCAATTGAGTGTCGTAAAACCAAAACCAAACCAATTACTTACCAATTAGACTACTCAGCCAATTTCAAACCATAGTAAAACCAAAACCAAAACCAAAGTAATCATCTAATTACTTTCGACATCCAATTGAAAACCGCTCTAAACAGCCCTCAATGTTTATAATGAAGGTGGATTTTATAGCCGACAACCAGAGAGATATTCTTGCAGTAAAATCTTGAGAAAAAGCTAAAAGGCGGTTGAACAATGTTAAGAGAAACAAAGTACGGAAGAGTACAGTATGTTTCCCAGCCGAGTCTGACCACTTCAATGTAAAACGGCTATATCTTTACTTACTTCATGATCACAGGAGGTCTAATATTTGGCCCAGAAACAATACATTTACTCTTTAATATAAAGCAAAATATAACTTAAAACAGTTTACGTTTGTACCCTCGTGTCCGTAGTTGGATTTCAGTTCAGTTACATGCCCAGTATACGTACGTCCGAGTCTTAAGCCCAGTATCCGCCAGCAACGATCAGATCAATGCAATACCAACGTCACTTTCGGCAGCCAACCGATGTGATAAGCTCCTTTGGCACTTGCAAAGTTGTTTGGCCTTCGATCTGAAAAAACAAAAAACAAAAAGCAATTGCTTGCTAGGAACCGTCCATTGTGATAAAAAGCTGGAAGAAAGGTTTGATCCTCCTCTCCATGTTTACAAAATGACACAGAAAACCATTTGCCTGAAATAATAAATTAATGACATTTCATTAGTGGTGTCTAGGTTGGGATTATATGCATATCCTAAAACTATAGGTAGAGGTATAAAAGTAGTTCACAACTTTAGCAACGATCTTTTACAGTCGGGAGAAACTGGACGGAAATTAAACTGGGCATACTAAATCTAAATCATGTGAGTGGTAAATTGTATTGATGACACAATTACTTGAACTCTTCGAGTATCTTCACCCCAAATCTAGAAAAACTCCTATGAAAACATCGCATCTTTCAAAAACTGTAGACCAACGGTAGGTTAATTTTACTGCGTTGTGAAAAGCGCAAACATAAGCCATGAAAATATCACTCACCTGACCAAGATGTTGGCCTGTGGAAGTGGTGTTCAAGCTACAGTGTAATAGCGCACCCAAACCTTTTTATAGTTATTCGACAGCTGCAACTGACAGTTCTGCGTCCTTTCGGCATATTTCGTTTTTCAGAAGTCATTAAAGTACGACGCAAAAATTGAAATAATATTCAAATAACCATTTTCATGGTTAACTTTTCTCATTTGCATTACAATCAGAAGCATATCACCTAGATGCGTTTAACCCTGGTTCAATGCTGCCGATTATTCCAAACCAATCAAATTTAACTTCCTAATATGGAGCACGGGCTCTCGGGCAGATATCGCGTGGACATGTCGTGAACGCGCGGACTAAACGCAGGTTTTCGTGAGGAAAGCTGCAACAACCGCAACGTGTAGTTGACACTAATTAATAATCGTCGAATATGTCGAAGGTGAAAACAAAGCTGACCTTCATGGAGGTTAAATTCGACGAAGGAGGAAACTTGCTACCTGCTAAGAGACCGAGAGACCATCCCAAACCAACATTCCACAAACTTTCCAGATAACACGAAACAATCGACTGTGCAATATCACCATGTTTGCCATTGTCCTCAGCTATCTTCTTAACTTCCTCGCTACTTAATACCTCCCTAACATACTCGTACCACCTAACCCGAAGCACCGCGTATTTGTCCCGAGAGAACTTCACCTTTTCACTAAATAAATCAAAAAATCTCTCACTTGACCTTTTCATTACTAAAATCAGACTGCTACGACGTTTTAACGATTCAAAGTCGTTGGCACAAGAGTCCAGATAAACCTTGATGGTTTCTGCCAACTCACTAGAAACTCTTTCAAATACAACTTCTTCTCTCAGTTCTCTTCCCGAGGTACAAATCTTCCTTATTTTCATGACCGAGAGCTTCTTCGCTTTGGACGCCATTTTGAACAGGTTTGTTTTGCGAGAGATTCACGCAAGGAGTTCGCGAAAAGCGCGCTATTCAGAATTTCCTTATATGGGCAAAAATTAGAAGAGTGATTTTCATTGGTCGGGAATAATCGGTAGCATTGCTTGAAACAGATAGGGGAGGTTAAACGCTTCTAGGTGATATGCTTCTGTTGCAATGCAATCCAACGTGGATGCGAAGCCATTTTTGGGCATAAATTGAAAAATTTTGAAAAATTGTTGGACTATATGTTGGACTATAGCGCAACGTAAAAGAGAAAGGTTTACCTCAAAACGGGCTATTGGTCACTTATTGGTGCCGGTCAGAAACTGGGCAACATACTGGACATGCAAACATGCGGGCGATCCATTTCGAATTTTCAAATGAACGTGCAGTAAGCAGTCGACAAATGTTTACTAGTCCCTAGAGACGTCTGAACAGGTTAAAAAATCTTTTCCTCGAGAGACTCTATTCGTAAAGCCAAGGATGCTACCCTAATTTTCCAAGCTAAACCTGGCTTAAATACGCGTAATGAAACCTAACTGTTGTAGCGACTTAACAAGCATGCCGACGGCTTGTCAAGTTATCATACGTATTTACTACACTGCATTTGACAATAGCTTTTCGCAAAATACGTGAATATGAAATATTTTGTAATTTGCCTCACAATCTGAAGAAGGCTGGTGGCAGCCAGCCAAAATATTGTATTTAATGAACTTTCATTTTCATTTTGTCGGCTCTGATTAACTTAATTTCAAAAATGTAAAACATGCAAATATGCAGCTGATGCTTTGAAAGTCCGTTGTCTCTGCATGCATGCAATTAACTACACGACCAATGTGTCCCCTTTAAGCCACGACCAATGTGTCCCCTTTAAGCCCCGACCAAACGGCGATCGCAACATTTCAATGCAACTTATCGCAACATTTTTGGGAGCAACATCCTACATGTTAAGCGTGTTTGGCCACTCTGTTGCGACATGTTGTGACAATTGGGTGTTGTTGGATCAAATTTAACCATTTTCAAACTTGAGCCAACAACCCACAGCAAGTCGCCACATGTCGCAACAGGGTGGCCAAACTCGCGCAACATGTTGCGCCCAACAATGTTGTGATATGTTGTGTTGAAATGCTACGATCGTTTGGTCGGGGTTTTAGAGACCGCGATACTGTTTTGCATGCAGAAAATGCACATTTAAAAATAAAATGATTATTCTGAGACTTGTGCAGACGCCAGTGGTTTTTGAAATGTATGTCAAGTTTGCGTATCTCTCGATCATAGGAGAGTATTAAGACGGATTCCGCTCAAAGTTCGAGCAATAAATGCAAAAATTATTTACTAGAAATCTACTCATAGCACAGTATCTATTTAAAACAACTCACCTTATTTCATTTCTCTAAGTGACCCCGCGATTAAATTCTCAAGCATTCTCGAGAAAGTTATGTCAAACTTCGTAAGAACGCTTTAAGTGTGTGTTATTGTGTTTTTAACTAACACAAAACGTCTGTTTTAATTGAAATATGGATTTTACTGGAAAATATATAAACATAGCTTTCGCTTTAGACATGTTTGTATTTGTCTCTCGTTAATATCCAGGAAATTTATTCTAAACGGTCGTTTAAGTCGCTTGGATTGTCATCCTAATAAACTATTTCTCGAGGACTTGAAAACATCCGAAAATAGCGGGCTGCATACATCGGCTCTGAGATAACGAGCAAGATAAAGGAAAGATCGTCAAAACAAGATATATTTACTTCGAAAGTCCATATAAAGAAATTAAAGAACCGTACTCACCTCAGTGTATTGAGCTGCTGAACTTAACAAGAACTGCGAGATAACCATAGAAAGCTAATTTCATCCGTATGGTCGCTTAAAATTAGATTACCGGGGCGCATACTTCACTAGCCTAACAGAAAGGTAATCAACCAACCACCAACCCACCCGCCGACCAAACCACCACATAAAAGCTAATTATTCATAATGATGGCGCGAGCAAAGACAATTTACATTTTAATAATTGTAATAAGCGAGCGACTTTACTCTGCTTTTCTCACGGTGTTTTCTAAAAGAAACAGAAAACATTTTTCTCGTGTTTCTATAGAACTTGCTAAATAATAACATGAAAAAGAAGGAAAAAAAAGAGACTAAGATGTTTTCGAAGTGGTATGTCACGTTATGCTGATTTCAAAGAAAATACAATCGATTTGGTTTGCCTTTTTAATAGTTCCGGTGTTTACAATCGGCAAAAAATTGATTTAAATTGGTCGTTAGGAAAAACGTAGTCAAAGAGACTTCGTAAATGGCCTTAAAAAGCGAAAAATTAGAGGATGGAGTATGACCCAAACTTTGTCCACAAATTATGGAATTATTCGAACGAAGTTTATTAAAAAGTGTGATGGCAATTATTACAAAGTGCGGCAGCTTAATATATTACGAAAAGCTATTAATACAAAGAGTGATAGCTATTTTGTTATTAAGTGCGACTGTGTTATTACGACGTGTGACAGGTGTTATAGGTCTGTCAATTCCAAGCCCCTCCCTCCCCCCCACGGGCTTTTGTCGGGTATTTGTAAATTTTTGCAATAACTGTTGCAAATGCCCCACAGTGGGGCTAGAATAATTGTGAAAATCCTTCGAGGGCTTCGGGAATATAGCAAATGCCCGACTTGTGGGACAAGGTCAAAATTCTATTTCCCTAATAGATGATGGAAGCAATAAATGCTGTAGCCATGATTTTTCAGAGCATTGCTTCTGCGAAAAGTAGCAAACGTTAACAAATTATGCAACAACTGGCATTCGATTTAGCTGAGGACTTTGTGCCCATGTTCAGGCTATGTTTGACCAGTGATAAGACAGCTTTGCAACCTCTCAGTGCATTCCCAGAATCTGAGCTCTATTAAAAACATTCTAACTGAATAACAACAAAAGTGCAGGACTCCAATGAGGTTTATCAACTCAGGAAATTTAAAAAATAAACAACGAAAAATGTAAGTATTTTAAAAACTGAAAATGTTTTCCTTTGACGATGCCACACCCCCGGGCAGAGGCCCTTCCCTGGCACAGGAAAGGTTGTCAAAAACCCGACAAATGCCCGGGAAGAGGGAGTGAAAGGGCTTGGAATTTAGAGCCATTGCAAAGTGCGACGAATTCATTACAAAACGCGATAGTATATATTACGAGAAACGCCAGTGAGGATCTAAGAAATCGTTAACACAGATCAAAATTCAATTTCGCACATACTTTGTACATTGGTAGGCCACAGGCCATGTAGTCCTGCTGTTAAGAGCCAAAAATAACCAGAATTGTTCGTTTTGTGATAAAAACATGAAACTTTCCAGGATTACTAACCTCTATAAGGTTAACATTTTCTGATATGGAGCCATCCCCAATTTACCCCCAGAACCACGCTACGCGCGTGTCAAAAAATTACATATTAGGCCCTTACATGGGAACGAGGCTGAGTTAAAATGCTTATTTCTAAGCTTTCTCCGGAGTTCTTTGCCTAGATTTCTTGCTTCTTAATATAACAGCAACTTATAAAGTATCCGGGAGTCTAAAAATTTGTCACGTGATTAGTCACGTGACCATCATTTTCAATAAACAAAATAATACCGAATATTGCATTAATACGATTAATAATTTTTATTTCTCTTCTTCCTCGTTTTTCCTCGCAAATAAAAAGAAGTAATCATTTTGAACATTACATATAGAGTCATCAGAGATTCAAACTTGGAAACTTGTGTTTCGGCATGTACAGTGTCATATTGGGGCTCTTCATCAAATCGAGGTTTAGACAAGGCATGGATCTATGCTGGCTATTGAGGTGATTTGCTTAAGGTGGCTTACTATAATTTTACGATTGCACGCGCGCATAGGACGAAAGCTCAAGTAATCTGCGCGCGCTCAAAGGAAAACGTCAGTCTTTTTCGATTTTTATGACGTCAACATGAGCACAAATAGCAAAACTGACTGTGAATTTTCTCGCGTTTCCTTCGCTGCGTGTTTTTTTTAATTTGGCTCAGTTGTAACCACATACAATTCCTATAAAATACCCTATTTTGTTAAACTCTGTCAGAGCTGACTTAATATATTTAGAAGAATGAAAAATTACAGAATATTAGAAAAAACCGTCTGAACAACCTTGACTTTTTATCAATTCAAAATGTCACGCAATATCATTTCCATGATGTGGCAAAGTGTAAAAGCATTTTACCGAAAGGGAGTATAAATATTAAGGAGTTTAGGCCAAAATGAGGAATATATCTGCCTGTCATTATATGAGGTGCTGCCATAGTAACGGCCTTAATTCAAAAATTGACAACCAAAAAATAAGCCTTATTTTAACAGTACCCATACTGGTAAATCTCTACAGGGAAAACGTTAGGAGAAATTAACTAAGTTTCCTTTTCTAACTCGCGCTTCATAGGAAGGGTGTTCGTAAATACTTTAGGGAGCCACCTTAAGGACGTTCGCACTAATTGTTTCTGCGCATCCTTACTGCGCATGCAAATTCACAAGTCACGTCATGCATGAGAGCTCGCGCTAAGTAATAAAATAAGCAATGATAGGACAGATGGCTATTGCTATAGCTTTGCCTCGATTTAACGATCTTGGACGTTCCGTGACCCCTACTTTTCTTTCCAGAAACAGATTTTATTTACCATTATCTCCACATCGTCCAAAAATGAACAGAAAATCAATGTGGGAAGTTAAAAAGATTTCTGCACATGGGACATCGGATCCTGCCATCTTGCGGCTGCAAGGCGCTTGAAACGATGGTCGCTAAATGCGAACTTGTTCTTTAAGGAACGTCACCAGTTAACTAAATTCACCTAATAGGTCCACGGAAACAATATTTGGCAGAGAACATTTCATTTCAAAGATCTACTTGCAATATTTTTGGGCTTACAGACACTGTGGCCTTATTCGCCAACGAAGCCCGATTTTTTCAGATTTAGGGTGTTCTTTCGGGCATGTTCTCGGTGAACCCCCATTTTTGTACATTTCTGACATAACTAACTCATCATGTTACAGTGGTAAAAGTCTCAGAAAAAAATCAAAGTTGGAAAATTCTCGCACGAAAGTCTGGCTTAACGGGATATAACTAATTTCGGTGCGGAACTCATGGGAAAACTCTGGATTGGTTTAAATCATATTTGACTAATCGCACACAACGGTTGCTCAGTTAATGGCTTTCTCTCTGACTTAACTACTCTTAAATGTGGTGTGCCACAGGGAACCATCCTTGGTCCTCTTTTATTTCTAATTTATATTAACGATTTACGTAACTGTCTATCGTTTAGCGTACCTAGAATGCATGATGATGACACCCGCATCACTTATGCTGGTTCTGATTTGCGTCTGATTCAGTCTAGTCTATATCACGACCTTGAAAAGCTAAGCAAATGGCTTGTGTCTAACAGACTTCCCTTGAACGCTACAAAAACGGAATTTGTGTTGATCGGCTCCAGGCAAAGATTAAGTACTCTATCTGATACACTCGAACTCTCCATTGATAATGTTCCGATTGAAAAAGTTTCCTCTGTGAAATCACTTGGAGTACATATCAATGAAAATCTAACGTGGCATTCCCACACTGATAAACTGTGCAAAAAGATCGCTTAGAACTGCAATTGGAGCCCTAAAGCGAGTTAAGACATTTGTGCCTCTAGTTCAACCTCACTTTGATTACTGCAACCTAGTCTGGGGTAATTGTGGCAAAACATTATCTAACAAGGTACGAAATAACAAAACTGTGCTGCACGAGTAATAACTTCATCGGGCTATGACGCTGATGTCGATTCCTTGTTTCACAGACTCAGCTGGAAAGACTTGCAATTTCAACATCAAATTCAGAAAGCCCTAATTAATGGTTTTCAAGTCTTTAAACAGTCTGGTTTCCGAATATCTCACTTCTAAATTTGTAATGCGAAATGAATCAAATTATGCTCTGAGGGACTCGGTTAACAAACTTGTTGTTCCCTTTCCGAGAACTAACTACATGGAAAATAGTTTTACAGCGGTGTAACCCTTTGCAACAGCTTACCCTGTAACATTAGAGAGTTTGGTTCCTTAAGTCAATTTAAATGCTTTCCCTATCGTAATTTTTAAACACACGGCATTCATGGAAATCAGGTGTATAAGTAGAATATTGTTGTAAGTCATTAACATATGCTTGAAGGCTAATCTTGACTGCACCGGTTTGTGCAATTGTGGTGGAAATTGCAACTAAAAGAACCTTTATCCAGCTAGTGTTTTTAAAGGCAGGCATAGGAACGTTATAGCCAATGAAAGCTGTTTTTCAAAACGTTTCCTTCAGACCAAAAAGTTCAGCAAGTGTTTATTGTAACATACCTGATCTATTCCAGCATATTTGAAAGTCTCAAACGCGAAATAGGTGTCTCAATCACACTAAGCAAGTAACTCAAGAAAATCATGTCAATGAAACCTATATAAATTGACTCTGTATCTCGGCCTCGATTTGATACATAGTTCTGATATTAAGTTTTTGGTACATCCCAAACATACATTTAAGGTTTGAATTTCCTATTCTAGACAATAGAATCTACACTGCAAATGATAAAATTGGCACGTAAAAACTGGTAATGATTTCATCAGTGCCTATTGCCGGTAGTTGAAAATAATGGTCACGTGAATATCACGTCACGTGACATAATTTAAGACTCAAAAGCACTAGTTAATTTGTTGTTGTATTAAAAAAAGCAAGATACTAGGCATAGTAGTCCCAGAAGGCCAAAATAAGCGGTATTTTGCATCAGCCTCGTTTCCATGTAAGGGCCTCGTATGCTATATTTTTGACATGCGCATTCCATGGTTCTGGAAACAAATTTGGCATGGCTCCATATCAGGAAATATTTGTCTTATGGAGGTTAGCTGCCCTACCAAGTTTGATGCTTTTATCAAAAAACGAACAATTTTGTCCCTTAACAGCTGGACTAATAGGCTTCCGCAATTGAATGACAGCAAAATCAACTCGAAATCTTTCCTTACAAATAAAACATGATTTTTTTACAAGTGCACTTACAGCTGCTCTGAAATGGATTCGTTGGTACTTCAAACAAACGTGCCAAAAATGCCCGTGGTACGCAATGAATCCGACCACGAAATCTCCTGAGACATGTTCAAAGATGGCTTCAACTTTCTGCCGTTTAATTTCCTGGGGATCTTTTGTTCTTTCACAACAAGACGTTCCTGAAATAAGCCAATTTTCAATATCCGCCATTTTAAAATATGTAAACTAAGTAAACTAATAAACACTTGGAAGATTGCCGTCCTCCAACACAGGTTTGCATTAAAATTTTCTAATGTTTTACTCGTCTGTATTGTTATATTAAGCGAAGCAAAATCGACGGAATAAGTTGAATATACGTCAGGGCAACATTTAGGAGAACACCGAACAGAAACGCGTCGAGAGAAGTTGCCAAAAATCTGATGTGACTCACCTCTGTCTTGGCACGTTTGGTCCCTCTTGACAAGTAAATTGTTTGTTTGTTCTTCGCTGAATTGTACGGTTTTCTTCTTTACACGGCGAACTTTAGTGGCCAATGCCTCGCGTTAGCGGTGTTTCCTATAAGCGGTGTTCCCTAACCACACTATGCCGGAGAAATTCAAAAACGCAGCTTTAAGGTCTGTCCAAACGGGAAATGTTTGGCGACCAAACATCATCAAACATTGTTTGGTGACCGAACATGCTGATGTTGAAGTGAGTGGCCAAACGGTTAAAACATGTTTGATCAAACACAGATCAAACAATAGATACAAGCCACTGAGCAAACGTGGTACGCATGCGCGCGGCATAGCTGTCCAAACGAACAAAACATCGCCCATCAGACACGACTACAAAAGAAATGTTTTAAGTTGTTTGATCGAATGTTTGATGACCTTCAAATTTTATCAAACACGACCAGGAGCCATAATCGGGGACGGAGACCGTAAGTCTCGGGATTCGCGCGCACCTATGATATGGGACAATTTTTCTATTTTTAGAACAAATTGCGCCATCCTGACGTCATATATCCGCGCGGATTCACGCACATGTCGGGGGCTCTCGCGTGGATGTTATCACGCTGTGTGATCAAATGGTGAGAGTTCTATTTTTAGAACAAATTGCGCCATCGCCTGCGGCACACGCGCGTACATGCTGCGAGGATTTTTGCGGATGTCGCGCGGGGGAAATGGCGTCCGAAATTCCCGGAATTTTTCGTGGTTTTGGCCCACAACTCAACGCGTTCACGTCTGTTGGAATTTTGCTTAAGTATTTTCGTCGCAAGCTGCTCCAGTTTGAGTGAAGTAAGACAGTGTCGAATTTAGGTATGTTCCGCTGTAAGCTTATATATATCGCTGACCAAGTTTTGTTCCGACGGATGCTTCTTTTACATGAGCTGTACATTACTCCACTTTAAATTTCACATATGTTGAAGATTAACAGCTTTTCCATTACACAGCAAAAAACTAGCTGGATATATTTAGATATAGCAGAGCTTCAGGGCTTCATAGTTTCCTAGCTGCTCTTGCCACACGCTTGCGAGGAATTTGTCAGTCTATCGCGACCGAAGAGTAAAACAAAATAATTGCTAGTTTGAGTTTCGCTTGAATTTTAAGCAACGCTTGATGTTTCATCAAGGCCCAATAACTTTACGTCCGTAGATACTGCTCAGTTTTATTCGTGTAAAAATCCAATAATTTCTCTGTTGTCAATGAATGAGAGCGCCCGCCGATGTGTGTTTTCAGTACAGTCAGTAAACATGACAAATTGTACTTCCGCCGCACTTTCGTGTGAAAGCGTACGTCGAACTCAAACAATAACTCTATACTTTTTAAATATGTTTAAGATTGATAAATGTTTGAGAACATATTAAAAGCTAAGCTGAAAATAATTATGTGAATAAAGCAGAAATAATCAGCAAAGTTACGATGACGCTTTCTTTAATCAACTTGGAGTAACGATTTCGAGTTTGTTGATCGAGCTATCAAAACTCCTTGTCTATTTTCATTTTCGCAGTGTAAAACTTCACTATGCTTATGTTGAAGAAACACACGTGATGTTAGTAGCCTTTTTTGCGTTCGTGAAATTTGTTACAGCATCTCAGCACAAAAGATAACGAAAGAAATCTTTGTCAAGATTTGTTGACAATTGAAAACAGCGACTCGGACTTGAAAGTGCACGAGCTGCACTATGCAAATGAGCTAATTGTACGCGTCAGACTTTCCTTTCAAAAACTTTTGCAAACTCACCAAACGAGCAGAAACAATAAGAAACCGTCAAAACAGGTTTCGGTTATGATGAACCATTGTCTGAGAAACTCACAAATTAACTCGATACCAGAGTAGAGAGTTTTCTTGCTATATTCTTAAGTCAGAACAAACGCAAAAACATACGCGTAAGCTTACAACTAGCATGAGCAGATCTTAGTATTCATTCCCAGCGCGAGATTGAAGTCTTGTTTTCGACCCTGAAAAACCCACCTTTTCCGTTAGCTCAGAGCATAAAACTACATATAAGCGCCCTGGTTCGTATTCCCTGCCTTATTCCCTGCCATCGCTGTGAAAAATACGCAAGAGAATCTCTCAATTATTGTCCCATATCATAGGGACAACCCCAATACTTGAAATGGCGCGCGCTTACGGTCTCCGTCCCCGATTATGGCTCCTGACACGACCAAACACCATCAAACACGATCAAACAGCACCAAACAAGGTGGCCAAACGGTAAAATGTTTGGTCACCAAACAATGTTTAATGGTGTTTGGTCGCCAAACATTCCCGTTTGGACGGGCCTTTAGTTCTACGTTTACGCCCACCGTCCATATTAACCCGTCACGAAAACGGAGTGTGGACCGAACGGAGTTGTTCAAAAACGATGACGTCACGATAATGATTTGATTTTCCTCAAACACAAATTCAAAACAATCGGTGATTGTTGCGTTTTTAAATTTCTCCAGCGTAGTGTGGACCAAAAACATTTGATGCGTTTTCAGTGTGAAAAACCGTTTCAAATTTCTCCGGCCTGAACTTCAGCAAATTCTTGCGGCATGCATAAAATATTCTTGCGGCAAGATACAAGGGGCAGTACCTGAAAAGACTGAATCCTTGATCTTTGATCAAGTCCGCAATCTCCACCTACGAAAAGTGAGAAGGTATAGGCCATTCTTGAAAAAGGTTTACAGTTTTAATGACGCAATGTTATGTGATAATTTTCTCATAACGTGCTCAAAGAAAATTGACAGTTCAAAATTGTACACTCCACAATGTCACGCAAGCAGAACAGACAACAATACGGCTACTGTGGTAGGATATGATTACTTTCAGATCAACTTTGCAGACATAACCAAATTAAAAAAATTGGACAAATCCTGCTTTATAAATTATAAATAAGGGTAAAATCAGCGATATTTGGAGAAGCGTGCCGACAGTCTGCTGACGTATATATATTTTAATTTCACAGGTTGTTTCAACACACTACATAGTGTTACTTAATTATTGCACGATCAGTGTTTGTCAACGGAAAACAGTTTTCGTGGATTGCCTATTCTGAAAAGTAAAACTAAAATACTGAACTTCCCAGAAAGGAGATTTGCAACGGAAACCGAAGATATCAACAAAACACAGCTTCATCCTACAGTAGCCGTAAACGAATTGACAATTCTCATGTAAACAAGTAAATCTGTTGGAGATTAAAAACCTCCAATTTAATTTATTTTCTATCGGAAACGAAGTCTCATCTAATTTTGTTTAACATAGTTTCATTTTCAAAGTTTCTTTTAAAGAAATATAGTCGGCTTCAGCTGCAGAAAATTTCGAAAATTAGCAAACTTCAAACAAGAGTTTCCGCAAAACTAAAGAGTACTAGTGTCCCAAGAAATTGCAGGTATGTCTGTGAACGTCTATCCCCAGAATGTATCTTCAAAGACAACACAGTTGTGGCTTTTTCTTCGCGTACCGTCACGCGTTTTCGGCGGTTGTATCAGGCTACCACAGAGTTTTTAAAAAAACAGCTGCAACGTGTCTTCCAGAAAAATTTCATAACATGTTTATAACTATAGAATGTGTACTTCTTATAGCGTAAATGAACTGGTTAAGGCTCTAAGTATAATGTTATTATCGCAAAGGAAACTTTATGTTCCACCATTTTGGTTGTGTTTCTTGGATTTTATCTCGGTAGACCGGGCTGAAATTTCTCATATGAACAGACAACAAAATTCGTCCCAGTAACCGAGCCAGCCTGGTTACCGGGCTCATATGAAGAAGCCCTTACGCTAACGAGCCATGAACAAGACGGAATTTCCATAATTCGAATATCGAAACACAGGTCGATCCGGACTCGACGGTTTATATTTAATTATTCCCAAAGAGTGAATAATAGAACAAACCAAACTTGTGTTGTTTACTATGGCACAAGGGTCTATCAATATGTTGCAATAAGTATGAACGAAATCGGTTTTTTGGCTTAGTTTGTCCGCGATTTTGATGATCATATTTGATTTTCACTGACATTGACTCTTACAAAGTGCGACAGAACAGCATTACCTTGAAGCGATTTTGTTCCCTAAAGCAAGTTTGGAGAAATTAGTAGCTGCTACAGTAATTTCAAATTGCAAAAATTGATACAAACCCATTATTGGGTAACTAGAAACAGACGCATGGCTTGTAGAAGCAGCCTCACATTCAGTGCAGGAACAGCGGAATGTAGGGCACAGCCACAGTATTTGGTAAAATCGAAATCTCTTGTGCGTCCCACTATTGCTTCTTATCGCTTGTACCGTTCAATTCTAAAGCGTTCCAAAATCATGAAGCCGAGGTTTGCGATCACGCCGATTCTCCTGTGATAACAGAAGCTAATTTATGTAAATAACACTTATACAACAAAAGACACTCACAAGTAGAATCCATCTCTACTGATTTTTTTAGCGACACAGTTTCAGGTATCATTGTAAATAAATCCTAGAATTCTAAAAAAGGTGACACTAAGTGTGCTTACCATTTAACAAAAAAATCCGGAAATTTCGGATGAAGGTCAAATGGTACGGTATTTTTCGGGAAAATCCGTTCGGAAATTGTAGACTACCTCCAGAGGTAGTCCTCTTTTTACGTTTGGAAGGGAACAACGGAAATTTCCTTCCCTTTCCAGTCTCTCATCAGCCGAAGACAATTACAAGAAAACGAATTGCAAATGGTAGGCGCCATCTCATTCAGTTGGTTTGCTGATTTTGGAAAAACCCTTACCATTATTCAACGGTCATCCCAACCGGTTTATTCTGACAAATGGTATGCACGTTAATAGTCAACTCTCTTTTCCCATTTATTGCTTGTGAAAAGCTTAGTAACCAAGCAGGACTTACGGGAAGTGATGAATGATTTGTACACTTTCAGCCTTTTTAAAGAAATCTATATTTTAAAACATTCTTATTAAATTGGCCATGTGAGATGAAACACGTACAAAAAAAGAAAGTTAGCATTTGGTACCTTAATCACGTGACCAATGTTAAAAAAAGATAAGTCCCTTTGTGATAACTTTGGGAAATCTATCCAAAGCAAGCTCAAAAACGTCAGGAATGCCACAAAAGTTGGATTTTAGGTTTTTATGTTAAGGTTTTAAAGTTGTACCTTTCTGTTAGCTTGTTTTCCGTTGGAGAGTTGACGGATATCACGTTTATAAAACGTACACAATAGACCATATTCGTATTATCGGGGTAATTGAACTGGAACTACCGGTAGCTTGCAATGGAGGCTCAAGCGTGGAAATGCCATTAACAAGAGAGTGATGTCATTTGCATATGAAGGTAAGCTAGTTCCAGTCCAATACTGTGAATACGAATATCGTCTATTGACCAGGATGAACGGTAGCACAAAGTGGACTGAGGATTTCCCAGGACATTCTGCAGATATCCTAGATATCTTTTATGTCAAACTAAGAACACTCATTTACTGGAACACCAGAACGTGCGCCGCCGGAATACGACATACAGAATAATACCGATTATGCAACGGTTTTCGGCTTTCTTATCGGCTGCTTCCTTGAGACATGGGATAATTGACAATTATTGGACGAGCTGGAGCAAAAAAATCGTGATTCGTCAGTTGCGAGCACAACATTTAGTTGCCGAAGATAAAGGCCCAGTCAAATAGTTGATCTGCTAGACACTGACAAATCAGGATATTTAGCGATAACCGAGTTCAACAATAATCTTGTTCTATCACGGAGTTGGTTTGGGTCTAGAACAAATAGTACAAACGTCAAATCGCTTTACGACAACTATGGAATATCAAAGAGTGGATACTTCTATACATGAGCAGAACATTTGCAGTAAATCACTATCAGATGGCAATGTGAATGAACAGACAATTATTTGTAAGCAGTATTACTTTTGGAATAGGTAAATTGATGACTGGAATTCCTTAACAAGCAATGTTGTCGCGGAAAACAATGTTAGTAAGTTCAAGAAGCTTTTGTACACGAATTTAAGTGCTCGTTAGCTTTCTTTTATGGATGTATGCCTTAACTAATAAGTAAAAACTAATAATTGCGTTCGACGAAGTGGAACGCAAACCTAATTGTGACCTGTGGCTTTTCAGAGTTGGTTACCCTGTGCACGGTTCAAGGCCGAAAACCCCGCATTCCTGTAAGGACACCAAAATGGCCACCCCGCTTGATTTTTGCAGGGGATGTCACGGCCAGTAAACTGGTACCGTTTAATGCTAAGACATGTGATAAGACATGTGGCGAACATGTGAGTGTGTGAGCAGGCCATGTGAGCTCGTCTTTCCGGTGGATCTTTCTTTGACTTCTTTTCATTCAGTCGCCGTACGCTTCGCTATAATGTGCTCTCAGCGTTAGATTTTGGCGAATTTAAACGTTTCGACGGTAGCATTTATCGAAATCTGAGGGAATTGTCCTTTATTAACACGACTTGGCTTTGGGATGATAACCGTGGGAACAGCTACATTTTAATTGCATTTGTTGATTAGTTCCAGTCGCGACAGATAGCTCTGTCTTTATCCGGTCGCAATTTTAATGTTTGGAATCGGTGGAAAAGTACTCTGAAGGCAAGATTCATAAGACTACTTTATTCATCAGGGGAAATACTCGATTTAGTCGCACGAAGTTTGTTTACGGGAATCGAGCACGCGAAACGACCACGCGATTGATAATGCCAGCTTAGAACAATGTACGTAATTTAAATCTTCTATGAAACTTGAGAGTCTAAAGAAACTGGCAGCGTCACGCAACGTATCAACAAATCGTGACCTCTTCACTAGCATGGACTTTGACACTATGCATATCTGACTGTAAAACCTCGGTTGCTGCTGAAAAATGTTGATTTTAGCAATAGACAAAGGTTGAAAGTCAGCTAGTGAAATCATTTATTTACGGTATATATATATTAAAGTGAGAGCGTCGAGCGCACTCTCATAATCTCTGATTACTACTAGTTTTAAAAAGTATTAGATTTAACCTTGAATTCATCTCACACGGAATATATTTCTACATCCTTATTTATAGTTTATATCTATGTTTGGGGGTCAGCTTAATATACAGATTAAGTTCTTCATGTTGGCACTCTCTTTGCAATTTGTAAATATTATAATCTTTTAATACCAATGCAAATAAGTTGTTATATTTGAAGATCACGTGCTGGGCTCTCGGCCAATGAAAAGAAAGGATGAAGGATTAGAATGATAAAACTCATTAATTTATTATATTAGTAAGCATTGTTATTATTTTAATCACAGGAACAGGTTTGCCGCTTGTAAGGATAATGTAACAATCAAAGAACGATTTCAGTCAGTTGACTTTCAAATTCATTTATATATTTAAATTGGAGCATGACCATGCATGTGTTCTGCAGTATTGAGAGATGAAATTTTATAGAAAACAAAATGGTGCAAAAAAAATCTGGACATCTTAAATTTCGGTCTCAATCTTGAAAGACCAATTCTCCTTACCGATGCCTTGTGTTAGTTTTGAGAATTGTATAGGGGCATCAAAATAGTTAGTCATAGTTGACTATTTCTCGTTCGCGTCACAGTTTTTTTTTTTTTTTTTTTTGACTCTTTATTTTTATAAGAATATTCTTTTTCCGACCGACGCTGAATATTCTTTTTTTCCGCCGATTTTAGGCTGAAAATATTCTTGCGAATAATATCCTCAGAATGTAGCGTATGATATTTCTGATATTCTGATGCGGCTCGTGTTTTCTACATTTCCCTCGTGTTCACAAATGCCCGTCGTGTTTTATCACAGTGTAATACACGGCTTAGGCTTCTTTATTTGTTAAATAAAAAAAGGAAGACTGTAATGTATCAACCATGTAAGGAGACATTTGATCTTCGTCAGTCTTGGGACTATAGTAAAAACATTACACTCTTTTCCGTTTCGCAACTTGCAAATTAACCATCTTTAGGCAGAACATCATCACAGAAATGATGAACCGTCACGGAAAATGGTCTCCTACTATTCAAGAAAAATAAAAATGATGAAGAGCTTGAAATATAAAGATTACATTCCCTGAGATGTTCCGTCCTGGAACGCGTCACCGGACACGTAGCTAATTTAGCAAGAACTGACACACTACGTAACTCGTGGTTGATGCATTGCAAGCTCACCAAGTTAATCCTTCATAAATGTTAAGGTTAACTTTCCAATGAAATTGGAAAGCTACCGGTATTTTGATTTTGGTCAGAAGTTTAGGGATACAAATCTAGTGCAACATTGCTTATCTATATAATTCAAGTGAAGTGATGTTTGGTCACTTTAGCAGATGCAAAACGGGCCGTGTTTTGTTACCAGGTTTATAGACCGCAGAAAGGTTTGGTCCACCTGCCTTTTCCCGCGCTTTCTACCACTTAGATACGCTGCAGAAGATCGCAAAGATATTTACCTCACGGGATATCTCCCGTGGTTTGCCACTAAAGAGGTACACTGTAAAGACCGCAAGGAGATGTAGTTCAAGTATTTTTTTCCTGATTTGCCACTAGTTTAAAAGTACACCAACAAAATGTTTCGCTCACAATTCGCCCACGCTTTGCCACTGACTGTTCTGCGAATCAGCCTCTCCTTTTTTTACAAATAAATTTAAAACGACTGAACCTTTTCAGGCGGTCTCATTATCAAATTACGTTATTTATGCAAGTAGCACTTAGAGGAGCTACGTCACGGGGTGTGCATCTTGAAAAGTTTCGCCTAAATTTTTGAAGTTTGTCGTTTGATATCCGTGTTAATCTTCTACATCCGTAACCATCCTAGTTCCTTTATGGTTTAAACTACTATTTTCATGTTTTATTCAATTAAAAGGTAATTTTGTACGTGGCCAAAATAACTCAAAATGCTGTGACTGAGCTCATTTAAGGGGCGGCTATGTCGCGGATGACGAATGTTGAAAAAAACCGCAAAATGTTCTTTTTCAAGTTTGTCGGTCGTCATCTACTTCGTTGCTTTGCTTTTCTACCATATAAAACTATCTTCCTTTTTTTCTGCTTCCCTCCCATTTGAAAGTAACAGTTTGTACATCTGGAAAATGACCTAAAATACCGTGACATAGCTCCTAAAGTATTGTGATTACTTTTCTTCTAGTTTTACTACAGTATTGAAAACAACAGTCCACAACTTAATTACATCATTACATCTTGGTTATGTTACCAAGACGTGTTTCATACTTCAGCTGGAAAGCCGATTTGACACCACTGTACAGGCGTTCGTTCATCAGAGAGAGGTAATAATCTTTACTAACTTCGTTCACTGAGAGGGAAAATATGCCTCGGTAATTTTCATCGAGATTGAAGGTCTTTTGTTTCATTTGATTAAATGTAGCGCCTCAAGTCCAGTGTATATAGCTTCGTGTTAATCCACCCCTTCAAATCCTTGGGTATTTTCGATGGCCAATCGCAACTTCTCTCGAAGTTCGTAGTACGTTCTGTAGCGAGGAAGATCGATCCTGTTGAAACTGAATTAAAGCAAAAGTACGAGATAAGGGAAGAACTGGGTTATGTTTTTGACCATTCTCCAGAAACTAGCGTGCCCGCAACAGGTTAACCTTTACGGATCAGAGTTCGAACTCTCATTCATAGCGATTGCCACACCTTCCCTCTGTGTTGTGTTAGTGTGACTATTTAGACTGAGGTCTACAACTAGTGCTGTCCTGGTCAAACTGAATCATAAATAGACGCACAAATCAAACTTTTCTCTATTGATTATAATTCGCCGGCCACAGCTTGGAGCTATCGCAAGTCGTCACACAGTTGCAACTTACCACGTATGAGCCCTTGGTAAGGAATGGGGAGTACCCCACGGTTCAATGGTGAACTTCTGAGGTCCATTGCTGCCATAGAGCTCGGAAAATCCGTTCATCGGGACACGTGATGTCCCTGTAACGAACTGCAAGAGCCTGGCACGAGTTTCCAGGTCAAAAGACGTCACAGCCTAAAAGGGAAACAAGAGTCGATACAGCCATTTCCATCGTATAGTTGCTGCAGCCCGTGAGGTTGCGGCAATCCCGTTTGTAAGCCAGTAGTATCAAAATAAAAAAAAATCTTACAGTAAAAGAAACTGCACTGTTTTCACTTGGAACGATTGTCAACTCTTTAGTAATGATATCCTCTGGCAAACTTCGAGTTTTTAGGTCAGTGCTCAGCCAAAAAGTACAGACATGGCCTATGCAAACTGATTACACATGCCATTTTCTAGCTGCGATGACGTTGTTTTATTGTTATCCTTATGGACGCATGGTCTTTACAACAACAGAGTAAACAGCAACTGTTTTATCTGTAAAGATTAACAGTGGTTTGCTATGCGCCACTTAACGATCTTTTTAAGGGCTAGATCCGATTCTATGACACGCAAAATTTTGTTTTTTTGACATTGAAAACAATTCTAGGCAATGAATTGAAACGACAGAAAACTGAACGGAGCTCTTGCATAAAAGTGAAAGGAAAACATGTACAAATAACTAGTTAAAATATCCCATCTTTACCCTGCAAGTATTTTAATACTCTTATTAACCTTGCAAATGGTTAATTAACCTGAAGCGGTAAGTATAGACAACAAACTTTTATTTCAAGCCAACTAGAGTAGTTACTATTTACCTTCCAAAACCAGACGATCACGTGATGTTTATCGCCGTAATCCCCTCGGTAATTTGTGTTTCTACGCCAATCATTGATGTCAATCTCCCCCAAGCCACACATGAGGAGCTAACAGGAGAAAGAATTATACAAGATTACAACAAAGCAAATAAAGCGGTTTTCAATTGAGTGTCGAAAGTAATCAGGCAATTACTTCGGCTTTGGTTTTGGTTTTACTACGGTTAGAGATTGGCTGAGTAGTCTAATAGGTATGTAAGTAATTGGTTTGGTTTTGGTTTTGGTTTTAAGATACTCAGTTGAAGAGCACTCTAAGGTATGAGACGTTTCTTTTAATCAAGAGCACGAATGGAAGGTGGCGAAACACCAAGAGAGTCCTTCTGTTTCTCCTACCACTTCCCGGCTAGCTAGCTAGGTCAAGCCGTTTCTAAGCTAACTGGTGCAATACCATGGTTTATCAGACCGTCCGGGTTGGACCATACGATATATAACGCTCATTAATATCCACTCTTAACTTACCTCCAGTTCCCTTTCGTCGAATATTTGAATCAAGTTGTGTGGTATGAGTTCCCCAAAGCCCTGGAAAGAACAGAATCATTTAGTTCGAAGAGCTGGGGGCAGCAATCAATTCTATGCACAGAACTAAGTGCGAACAGAACTAAACCACTGACATCCTGCACATTTAGAGCCTAGCTACTGAATGGCTTTAAGGTTTCAATTGAATGCAACGTAGATCTAACCACCACGTCCGTAGAGGGAAAACAAAGTTGTACTTACTTTACGATGGGTCTGGGTTGGTAACATAATCATAATTTGTTTTATGTTATATATGGGATCACTGAGACCCTCACCTCCATAAATTTCTTCATCTGGTCCTCGACGCGGCTTACAAATCTCCACTTAATTACAAGGCTGTAAAGAAAATCACATAACATAATACGGCAACTGTTTTCTTAAGAAGGTACTGTCTCAATAGCCAACCTTTCGTCTCTATTGCACCAACGAAAGAATAGAAAATGAGCTATCGTTCTACATGTGTGCTTGTTAATAGAAACCCAAGGGAAGTAATATTGGACGCAAGAACCTTATTCAAAATAATTTCTAAGGGGAATAATAGTTGCCGTCCAGGCGACCGTTTACTCTTAGATAACCCTTAACTCAGAACATTTCTTCCGTTCAGGATAAAGAAATTTCAGTCACCAACAGTAGTCCCTTTTATTGACTACACTCGCCCAGTCGATCACGCTAGTCGAATAATTGGTATTCTTGGATTTAGAAATAATCTTGCGCAAGGTCTTTGTTTACAATCAAACCAGTTTTGTTAAAGTTCACAAACGTCAGTCTTGCACGGTACATTCAAGGACCTTTTCGAATATCAGATTTATTCCAGCTTTGAAAAATACCCCGACGACACATGGACAGGTTGATAAGGTTTTTGTAAAAACCACGGCTGTTTCATTGGTGTGATTACTTACTTGATGTACTCTCTTTTGTTTGCATTGGTGACTTTGATTTCTGATCCACCTGGCTTAAGATCTTTCACAGTTACCTATAAACATTGAGACAAAGTCATTTTGGTTAACATCGAAGTCGGCATCAGTCAAAAAGGTTAACTGGAAAGTAATTTATCCGGTAGGCCTGGACATACAAAAGCACTGCCTGAGTACTGTGTTGCTATAAATAATGGCCAAGCACGAGTCACAGGTCGGTCGATCCGGAGGCAAACGCGCTTATTATCGCTCCACGATTTCCTTCTACAAGCGATCCTGGGACCGGAATTGATCGCAAATACTTAATCTTAGTAAGAACCACAACGTGAGACCCAAATAAAAGAAACAATCTTACAACACAAACAAATGTAAATGAGTAAATTTTCCCTGTTGAAGAATAGGAAGTGGTTTACGTTACAAGCTAAGTTTACCTGTCCAAACAGTTCTTCATCAACGCTGAAAGTCAAGTCCAGATCTTCTGGATCATTTTCCAGAATCCAGTTCAAACTGTTGTAGTATTCTGAGTCCTGCAAAAATGAAGACGAGAAAAATCAAACAAAACTACGCTCTAGTGACACCATCATAACGTACGAACAAGGAAGGAACACTTGAGAGACAAATGACGGTAAAGTTGAGGCGAATGTTGCCACTTGTAAGAAACTATTAGTCACTTTAAGGTGTAACGCACGGGAAAGTGAAAGAATTTGACAGATTATGATCCCACTGGAGGAACAATTTTCAATATAATTGAATTTGGATTCGTTTAGGTGTTACTATATCACTATGGTAGTGGCGCGATGCGCGTGGAGTAGTGGGTAGAGTTCGTTATGGCCCACTCTCTATTTTCCCACTGTTTACCGACGAAATTCAATATTTTCTAGGGACAAGGTAAATTTTATGAGTGAGAGGTTTTTATAGAACGTCATTACGACAAAATGTCTTGAAAATAACACTTACCACACTCTCCATATCAATCAGCGTGATGGGTTTACCCAACATCATTTTGTAGAATGGGCGAATAAAAAAAGCTGTAAAAAACACACATGTTTAACTATACGGTAGAAACAAGGAAAAAACACGGACATTAGAACAACAAGCAGAGATATCAAGTCTTAAGTCTCTCTTCGCGCGCTCGATTCTTTCCCAATTGAAAGACGGATTCAGCCCGAAAATCATCATTCTGATTACATACCACTACAGAGATCTTTGTAGAGGCTCTGATTGATTACAACTTACAACCTTTACATTATCATGGAATTTTTGCGTCCAATTTTCAAGACGTCTCTGTAGTGAAGAAAGAATTTAATGCGCAAAGAGGCCTGACCCTATTTTCCGAGGCTAACAAGGTAAGATTTCAAATCAGAGTGCAACGCGTTACCATCAAGTAGTTTTCCATGGTATACGGCCATTCCAGCTAGCCGACCAATAAACTTGAAGTAGGGCAGATGGTCTTCGTTACACAAGCCAGAATTTGGGTTAATCTGGAGCGTGTAGTTGTCACTAGAAAGTAAAACACAGCATACGTTATGAGAACTGTGTTGTTGTAGCCTGTAAATGACATTCTGAGATCATGTAGGGAACATATTAATTAGACTTCATATCTATTCACTTACTGAATGCGACTTTTTGCACCAAGGTGCACGAGAGGTTAACAACACTGTACGCGGTCAAGATCAGTTTAACACCGGTTCACTTAACGTCTTATTTTAGCCCGCTTAAAAACCATCTTGTTACTTTGCATTGTATGTTGTAGTCAATATATGGATGAAACATACGTCCATGAAGTTTATTCTGAGAAACACCGCTTACTACGCCGTACGGACACCCGGATAAGACGGGCACTTCTGTATGCCTGTCCCTTTGATGTCCGTATTAACCGTGCTCCACTGTATTACAGTCTGTAAATGATATAAGAAACTCAAAATAGAGTGAGTTTCTAGTAGTTGTAATCACACTGGCTAATCTTAGAATACAATCATGGTAAATCAGAACTCGATGTGAAAACATGACTTCAAACCGCGGGCCAATCGCGGGAAAACGAGCTACGATTGGTATTGATTCTCATGTAGCTCTTGATACAGTGTATGTCAGATAGGGCGGTTTTCGCTCGAGTATCGAAAGCTAATTGGTTTTGAATTACTACGCCACAAAATTGGCTTAAAAAACTCGCGCCACGTTTTCATCCAATCAGAAGCAAAGCTAAAACCAATCTTGACGTACTCGCACTCGTTTTCCCGCGCTTTGCGTCAGCTACATATCTTTACTTCGAGCTTTGATTGGCTCACTGGATTGTCTGTGCCCTTTGTGACTGACCAGAGTAATTACTATGGTTTTCGCTTTACGTAGTCTGTCCACGAACCCTCTATTTTGTGATCGCAAGCATAATATTTGCCGTGGGGGTATGATGAACGAGCCAAAACATATCATTTTAATATTATTTTAAACGCCCGCTTCACGGTCGCTGTGTTCGCGCGCTCGAAGAAAATACAAACGCCCCTGGACAGACAAGGTTTTACAACACTCGACTGAAAACCGCTCAATCTGTGCAATTCATGAGATATTAGGAAAAGCTAATCCTGCAACACACACCACAAGGCCAGTTCTGCTTACCTTGCCGAGTATTCAAACAGACCGTAATAAGGATTGAACACTTCCTTGGACAGCAAATAGAACCATTCTCTGTTTGATGCAAATACACAAGGCAATGTCAGTCTCAAGCTCATCGGATCGAATCTCCTAATTACTGCTGGCTAAACATCAATGTTAGTTTTTACACTTATTGGTACAGTTCTACAGGACTACTTGTTAGAACAAGTGCAACAGCGGAAACCACCTTCCAAGACCAGCCGGGGAACCCTTTCTTGAAAGTCCCGGTGGTAGTTTTGTTTACCGTGTTTACATTCAAGACCGAGATATTAAGGTGGCTGAACACAGTTTTTGATACCTGTGTTTCATTCACCTTTTTCATTAAAACCCTTGATCCCTCGGTCGTCAAAAATGGCAGCATGTTAGTTAATAACACAAACTTTGGTTTTTTGTTGGTTAAGCTGACGTATGTGCTGTTGCCATGGCAAAAAGGATAAATATAAATAGGCCTTTAAAATCGGTTTTGTTTATTTGCAGAAAATCTAGTCATTAGATTTTCTTTATAATTTGCATGCAACAAGCTTGTAACGATTCTCACAAGTTAACACCATTTTCCTAATAATTTAACAGAGAGATCTTTAATTATCCCTTGTTGAAGGTTCCCTGGAATATGTAGAATTTCTTTTGTTAAAGTTCAATCATTTTCAATACTCGAGTTATTTATTTCCTAAAGTATTTTCGTGCCAAATTTCGTGAAATTCTAATGAGTAGTTCTCGAGAAATAGGCGTATTTCCAAGAGTGCAATTTTCATTCAATCGCAATTTTTTGACTTACTACGCATGCGCTGCATTTAACTGGGTTCTTTCGGTATTAAAGAAAGAAAAAGCTGAGAATTGCTGGGTTCTTCGCATCGTTACCTTTTCTAACATATCTTTGTAATAAAAGACTAAAGCCATCAATACACTGCGATCAATTATAGAGAAGAATAGCACAGATAGTGCGGGTGTTGAGTAAATAAAATGATCGCTCTATTGACGGCATGTTTGTTTTTTGCAATCCTTGTGCACGCGCTGAATTACATCAGCAAAAGCGCGCGCGAAAACTGTGTTCGGCCACCTTAATAGTTTTGAAATTCAAACAGTAAAACTATCAGGAAACGAAAGTGAATGGACTGGTTTTTGAGCTAAAACCCGCACTTCTATTCCTTAGATTTAGATCTTAAAATATTTCTTCGGGTCCGTAAAGTTACTGGGACTTTCCAGAGAGGAGCCCCAGAGGTCTGGAGTAATGCCCATCCATTGTCCTTGGTTAGTATCCAGTGTTCTCTCCGCTGTGAGAGAGTGCCGTGCTTAACTACGACCACAAGAACATGACAATGACATGGGCTTGACCCAGAGTCCAACGCGCTAATGCCAAGTCGCTACACTTACCTCTGAAGTCCGCCATAATCTAAGCCAGTCTCTGAATCGAAAACAATCCAAAGTCTTGTTTTAAGAAGCTCCGTGTTAGTGACAGTAACAAAAACACCTCGGTACGAATCCAACATTAAGTTATTCCTTCTCACGTGAATTTCGTATTTGTTAGGAACATTGACCTGAAAGATGATGAAATAGAAGTGAGAAAAAAAAAGACAAAAGCAGAAATGTATCAGAAGTCAAGATCTGCTTTTATATATGCCTCCATTCTTTTAAAGTACATTGTAATATTTCTTACAAGATGCGAAATACAAATAACCATTATGTAACTATATATAAATGGTTATCAGTCTGTCTCTTTGTCACTTTATTTATTTTTTGTTGTTTCTTGCTTTGTTTGCTCTTTATCTTTCATCTTGAAATGTTCACAAGCGTGCTGAAATGTGAATGTGCCAATTTCGATTAACAAGATCAACATAAGAAGAGGAGACCTTAAATCCTCAAAGCATAAAGGTAATGCTTTCGAGGTTATTCGAAGTTCACGTAATGACACGTACGGGCTCGTGTGCATGGTAATTATCAAAAAGTCAAAACTATCGACGTTACTTTAAGTCAATAGTGAAATCAATAAAAGCAAAGCACATGCACACCAACACGACACAACACTTACTGGTCTCTTCAGCTTCGACCTGAAGTAATCACACTTTCGCTTAAAATCTCGAGAATAAGGCACAGCCTGGAAAAAGGGAAAAAACATAAGAAATTAAAAAGAGACTACATGCCAAAGAGAAGCCAAACCTATTTGTGCTTGCCATGCGCAAGTTGCACTCTCTACCATAGAGAATTACAGGGGAATTACATTGTAAAGAAATCTCATCCAAAAATACTGAATCGGAAAAAGTCTTTCTCAACACTTTCAAAGAGCTGAAAACACTCAGTGGTATTCCAATTTCTCGAACCCTTGAGTTTTCGAGCCTCTCGAGAACTCGAACCAAAGTCGTTTCCCTCTCCTCAGTCGAACACTGTAATTTTCGAAAAATCGGAATTCAACTGTACAACTAAACACCACTTTCTGATACGGATCAAGCTTTTTAGCAAAATCAAATTCTAGACGTATGCTGTATACAAAACGTTTGTTCGTCTTCAGTTGGAGAAACTTTGGAGACATTTTGCACTCTACAGTTGTGTAATAAATTGAAAATAACATTTTTTTGCTCATCCTCTCCATCTAGCCTGCGTCGCAGATGCAACCGACCGCGGGTCATTTACGAGTAAATTTCCGTCTGCGACACAGGCTATACACCTTATTCCAAAATGGTGGCCAATTTATTATTCTTTTATCTGCATGTTAATTAGCCCTCTTTGCCTCATTTTCACTTCAAAATTCTTTTGTATATTGTACATGTTGACGAGGCAAAGAGGGCTAATTACCATGTAAACAAAAGAACAATAAACTGGCTGCCATTTTGGAATAAGGTGTATCTCCACCATGCTGAACGGCAATAAAAAAAAAAGTAATAATAATCCCCTAACAGCTCAATAATGTTTGTCCATTGTTCCTACCTGGGATGGTTTGTTGTTGATCTGAACTCGAGGGTCTTCCCACTGAGTTGACTTTGTGTCTAAAAGAAAAACGATCAGAACCAATATTAGCACACGTGATGAACATGTTAACACTGGAAGAACACAGTATATGTGAAGTGATTGAAGCTGTCGCAAATGAAAAATATATATATTTCCTTTACATCGTCAAAAAAGTGAAGGAAACACATATTACTAGACAAACCAGAAAGAAACACACCCATAAAACTACGCATAAAGAACTAGTTTTGTTTCTAAAATAAACTGACACAAACGATATTAAGAAGTAGTACTATTTTTGAAGACCATCACATCGCACTTTGAGAATTTTACAGTGATTAGTAGTTTAACTTAATACTTACTATGATCAATGTAGAAGACTCTGCCATCTTGGTGAACTCTTTCCTCCCAGCCGTCCTGCCAGAGTAATATTCAAACGATTTTTAAAATATTCAATCGTTCTGCACGTTGTACCATTATTACGTACTGTAGGTGTGATGACTAGTGTGTCTATACTTCAAAAGAGCACTGTGTAGCGCACAGTACCCGGACAAGCAACATGTAGCTCTTGCAGTGTTTCTTTCCGCCCAATTAAATAGATGGGTACCAACACCAACAACAACAACAACAACACCACCACCACCACCACCACCACCACCACCACCAACAACAACAACAACAACAACAACGACGACAACAACAACAACAACTTTATTATGTACCAACAAGTATTGTTGGGTTAACTATTTTAAATGCTGGTAGGGCAAACTGTAAAGGCTGGTTTTCACTAGCGACGGAGTCGTAATCGGAGTCATAATCAGAAGCACAGGGTAATATGATCTAGTATAATTAAAGCGACGGAGTGGGGAGCAGAACACTGAGTCGGCTTGACTCCGTCGGTTATCAACCAGTGAACGCTACATTGTCAGAGTCGGAAGCAGAAGTGGAAGCGGAAAAATCAATCAATCACAATGCTCAATTCCGGGACTTGTGATTGGTTGGTTTTTCCACTTCTGCTTCCGATACCGACGATCTAGTTTTCACTGTATCCCAAGGGATGGAGTCGTAAACTGAATCGGAATAAATGGAAATGTTGTGATTCTTCCAAGTCTGATTCCGTCAAGCTTATGACTCTGCTGAGGCTCACGAATCTGATTTTCGATTTTCACCAGGTCATAAGCGTTCTTTTGACTCCAACTACGACCCTGACTCTGTCGCTAGTGAAAACCACCCTTAATGGACTAAAATTCTATCCAGCAAGAGTAAAAATACTCCTCATTACGGTAACTGTTATAGTTCCTTCACACGGAAAAACTGTAACTGTTTTGTCCATAAAATAAAAACATAGAATGAGATACAGAGCTGACGCCATCGCAAGTGGATCTTAAAATTGCAGCAAACTCTTGAGAGTTTAGCATTGTAAATTCTCAGTAATGGCAACAAATTACATGACTTCAAATACTAACTGGATTCAACTGTGAAACGAAAAACGCCAGTTTTGTTTCTTTTATTTTGCCGTGTTAAAAGTACTTGACTGAGTTGGCTGAACTGGGATGTAATTCTGGGGATTTCAAGAATGTTCGATTTAGGGTTAACTAGTAATCGAAATTCTGGAAAAGGAAAATTAAATGATTAAAGAAACATCAGCCAAAGTCTTACAGGCAAGGGTCCAAGGTCTCGGCTAAGTGCGGCTGATCTGGCAATTTCTGGAGACATTGAGGGTCCTCCACTTGGATGGTGATGGAGTCGAGGATCACGCTGGAATAACACAACATATTAAACTATACAACAAGACAAGATAAAGTTAGTAAGATATTTTAATATGTCTCTATTGAGCGTCTGACAGGTCTAGCGTTCTCTGACACAAGCAGACATTGAGCCAATTTATAACATGATGTGCTTATCACTGATCACTTCATAACAGGTTGATCAATTCGTTACCAAGGCAATCAGCAATAGCAGAAAAAGATGCTGTTGAGTTTGTACAAGGTCTCATATTGAGAAGAAATTGGTCAACTAACACTTTTTGTCAATGTAAGAGTGATTTTGATTTTGTTAGTGTTTTCTTAATGTTATACATGTAGCTATGACAAGTGTAGGTTCCGTACAACTAATCACTGAACTCACCCATGTGGTTTTTCTAGTGTTGTGATCAATGTAGAAAATTCTACCATTTGGAGCCCTCTGCATGGCCCAGCCAGGAGGAAGTAACTCCTCTGAGGGCAGGTGTACCTACAAAAAAAAAAGGAAGCATGACTACAGAGGATGAACTAGTTCCTGAAGCACTTTTACTAATGCCTGGTTGCACATCATAACCCTTACAGCACACATTACCTGGTTTGTTTCAGTGTTTTGCGATGACTGTTCAGTATCGTCAACACTAAGGTGCCGCCTTATTCTAAAATTCCTTTCTCGTTGGGCATCATTTTGTTGCACTTCACGCTGATGGAATGATTCACTAGGAAATAAAGTTTTGGGTGAAAATGCATCAATCTACATGTATAAGCAAGTGTACTATAAAAATAGCAAAAAAATTGTCAAAGTTTGTCCACTATTTCCAATTTGTAAAAAAGTCAGTTTTTTTTTTTTTCAGTAGTCATGTCCGAGGAAAAAATCCAGAGAACCAGGTTAGATAGAACCCTATGAGCTAAGACAACCCACATACAATGCTTGGTAGATGCTATTTGAAACTGGGCTACACTGGTTAAGATTACAATTTATGTCCAGAAATGCACACTGCCACAGTAACGAAATTGGCAGATTTGACGAAATTTCATCAAACTGAGTGTCAAAGTGAAACCAGCTTTGCAAAATTCTAACCAAATAATGATCACTTCCCAAATTTTGTGACATCTTTCAATTTTGTCGACAACATTTTGTCAAATCTGCCAGTTACATTACTGCATGTGTATTTCTGGACGTACATGTCTCTCTACCATTAGACTTATGGTGCTCACACTCAGGGCAAGAGTGATCACCACACTATGCCATGTCTACTCCCTGGAGCGGAGAGCAATATTGTCACTCCTACGTATAACTCAATCAACTTTTAGCTCCACCTAAAAGCAACATACTGCAGTGTTCTCCAGAAGCGCCAATGGCCAGCATTTTCACAGGCTAAGAGCACTTGGTGTGAACAACTTGACGTACCCAACAAGAAAATTTTCGTGAAATCAGAATCCGTGGCAAGTCAAAAAGATGGAGAGAGAGAGAGGAAAAGAAAGCTTCTCCTTTTTGAAGGAACATACAGAAATCAGTAGGTTTATACTAGGTCTTTAGTTTACATGCAATACCTTGTGATTGCCAGCCGATCACCTGTTCGATTGCACGATGTTAAATTTGCTGTTTTGTTCAAGATAGGTGTAACTTCATCGTGGGGTGATTCCTAAGTCTGAGACAACTCTAATAGTTTTTAAGAAGGCAACATTCTCATTAAGAGAAGGTAGATTTTCATGAGGTTGCAGTTCACTGCTAGTTGCTAAAGGTCGCCAACCAGTAAACACAGCAGCCATGTTGAAAGCCGGATTGAGTCTCTTCGCATCTGTTTCTGCAAAAACTGACCAAAAATGACTCATCTTTTCTTGTCTCAGTTGCCCCCAAAATACATCAGATCGCATCTTCAGTTATATAATTTTTGAAAAATTTCTGGGGTGCATGCCCCTGTATCCCCCTAGAAGCTAGCATCCTTCAGATGCTCAATTTGCAAGCACTGGCTACTTTAAATTTTTAGCTGACTACTCTAAAATCTGTGGAGAACACTGCATAACAAATCCTTTTCAATCATCAGTAAAAAAACTTACCTTCTACCAGTTGGCCGAACCCATGAAGTTGTTCTGGTTGCGTGGTCAATAAAAAATGTTCTACCGATAGCATCCTGCAAGTTCAGACTCAAAATTAGCAAAATTACTTCACTTATAAACTAAAAAGTTCAGTTATAAAGTCATGTAATTGACAGGAGGAGGAGGAAGAGGAGAAATTGTACATAGTGCTGTTACAAGTAGACATTGTAAAAAAGTGTTCACATGTCAATATTTACTCATGCTTGATCTCCAAAAACGAGTAACATGTAACCAACCTGTCGTTCTTCCCAGCCTTGGGGAAGAGGTTCCTGTGGTCTTGAAGGAGGAGAACTTGGTTCCTCCACATCTGGGAGTGTCTAAAGCAGAGAAAAACATAACACATTGCCTAGTATTTTTGTCACAATGTATGTACATGTACAATGAAAGGAACAGGACTCTAAAGTTTGAAAAAAATTTCTTGTAATTATAATACAATTTAGTCCCTGGGCACAATTTTCTTTTGATACATAGGCAGGGAGCTCATTGGAGAGGAGGCACCTCTTAGGGACAGGGTGCTTATTTCTTTTAGACATATACATTTGAATGCGGTGCAAAATGGTAATGAAAAACAACAGATACGTTAAATCAGACACTGATAATACACCAGGAGCTCTGACAGTCAATATGTTTGACATTCAGTTCTGATGAAGAGAGTACTTCATTCATCCAGTCAGCCTATTCCACGTCAATGTTTTGAATGTCAATCAAGTTAATGTTATGGGGCGTACTTACTGGAAGGGGGTGCTTACTGGAATAGGTGCCCTTATTACAGAAATAGCACTCCAGGGGAAGCCCTCATCAAAAAGCAGGTGCTTATCTAGCTTGCAGAACAGGCGTAATTTTTCTGCGTATATTTAGGCGAACAAAGGCGAAAGCAAAGTGAGCACGAAGCGCGAGTCGTGCACGAGGAGAAGAGCGCAAAAAAAACAACAACAACAACAACGCCTGTATGCATACCATTGTTCAAGCTGTTCTGCCCCCAGAGACACCCTAAATGACCAGTCAACCACAGCGTAAAACAGTGGTAATCATGGTGCGTTGTGGGCCAGACTTCCAAGGTCTTGTTTTAATCCCTAAAACAGAGAAATTTTTTTCTTTGGGTCAAGGTCATTCCCCAGTATTGCATTGTGCATCCCTACTGCGCATAATTTCAAGGTCATTCCCCAGTATTGCATTGCGCATCCCTACTGCGCATAATTTCACGCGTGATTAGCGCACGCGCATTAGAAAATGGTGGCTTTTTCTTTGCGGCTGGATCTCGCTATGGAGGTAAATCCTCATTTTCTCGAAAACGAGTACGGTGACCTATCCTTTTTTTCTCTTGTGTTGAATTGAGTAATAAATTTCTCTATGTAAAATCAATATGGGCCAATTCTTGTTGAGCAAGAAACAATCGTTGGAAACGTGATTTTAGCAAGCAATCGTGACTATAATCATGGTGTTATTGCAAGAATTTATATGGTGTAAACAAGGTGCTGTTGCTCCTAAACGAACATGGGGACCCCTCATTTTTATTTCCAAATTTAAATTCCTACAATATAAACAGTCAGTAGGCAAAGTTTGACAAAAATCTCAGTGCAGGTTCTATTTCAGTGGAATGACCTTAAAATGGAAAGGAAAAACACAAATCAATGTTTCGGTGGCCTCAGAATGGAATATGTGTATAGAGTCCTCAAAGCATTCTGGTGAAGAATTTTTCCTTCCTTCAACTGCCGCGAAAACATGACGATCGGTGCGCTTTCTAGTGAGTTTTGAGATAACAGATCGCGAATTTAACCCTTTGACTAGCAAATTTTCACCAAAAAAAATGCCGTTTTCAACTGTTAAATCAGTTTTTTTGGCTGCCACGATGCTAAATGGACCTTAGTTTTGTGGAGAAAGCTATTTTTTACCAGAAAGATAGATTTTCCCACAATTAGGTACCAAAATGTACAATATTTTAATTTGGCACAGGCATATAAGCTAAAATTTGGAATTTTTTTTTTGCCATGCACCTTCCGAATTTTTTTCTTGCCCCTATGCTTTCCTTTTTCCGGGCCCTTTTACTCTTGCTACCTTTTGCGTTTCATGTTCTTTCTGACTGCCATTAAAAAGCTGGGTGTTAATTATGGGCAAAGCCTGGAAATGGGATCTTGTTCAATTACAGGTATAATGGGCCATTTTACCACCACTCTTGCATCAAAACAGATGACATTGTTTTTCAATTTGCTATGTCAGAATGCCGTCGATATCAAAAACAGTCTGTTGTGTGCATAGATCTATTATAGCTCTACTATCTGCTTATCAAGAATATCTGGTGATATTTAAATTGATGACATCACAAGTGGTAAAAAGAGCACGACTACTCAGGGCGTGTCTATGCACTGTTGACAGTCAAAGGGTTAAAGCAGCTTCCTGGACTTTAGAAAACAAAAATGGTAACGTACAGTATTACTTCGAAGTTGAATTCAACTTTTGAAATGATTGGTAAGGCCACGGCCGATAAAATGACTGTAATAGTCGTCAGTAAAAACTCAAAATTCCGCTTTAGTGCACAGAATTAATTTGAACATGCGGCCATGCAGTGAAGCATGTATCCAAAATTTTGAACATTTTTTTTGCTTTCAGATAAGTTTTTTTGCCTCATCTTGTATGAGAATGTATTGTTATTGAACTTCCTGTCACATTTCTTTCCTTTGGTTGTCTTTATTTGGCAATTTTAGGTTTTAAAAGTTAACAGTATTTTTGCATGCCGGATTTCTGCATGACTAATTTACAGCAACCTCCGCAATTTGTTTGTTTAGTTTATTTGCTTTGTTCAAATATATATTTTTTAAAGTCTTATTCAGCTTCTACAGAACTCCTGAGAAAAGAACTAAGTGGGCACTAATTTAACACAGTTGTAATATGATTTATCTCAAAATAATTGACTTGTTTTTGTCGTCGTTTTGATTTACAATTGTCGTTTTTAGTGCAGAGTGCACTATTGGGATGGTTATGGGGGTTGCCTGCCGCTAAGGAACTAAGGCGCGATGGCGCTATGGCACTATGGCGCTAAGGTGTAAACTTTAATGTTTGTTTAATTAATTAATTTCAATTAATTAATTAGTCTAGAGGCAAGGAAGTAATGGGAGTAGGGTGGGAAAGGTACATGCGTACTCTACGTAAAACACATTCCATCGCCGTCGCTTAACTTTGAACATCGCAAAGCTATATATTTGTTTCAGGTAACCCCTTGCTCTCCTTGTGGTACCCTTCTCCTTAGAACAAAACTAATTTGCCCTAAACGCATGCGTAGATTAGTTAGGGTTCGTGGCTTCTATATTAGGTGAAGGATACATTGCATACGGAATCACGCACAAATGTTGAGTGGTTTTCCTTATAGTAGAGCTCAACATGTAAGACGCATGCGTTCTAGCATTGTTAGTGTTATACACTATCTTTACACGCAGTATTTTATATATCGTGTCATGTGACCAAGGACGGCAGTTATTTTTCAGGTAGCGCCAGTTGTCCCTTTTTATTGCAAAAGTGAAACGTTGCTGTGGCTGCGTAGCTTTTAGAATTACAAACAGGTCGGTTCAACAAATATCATCTGCTGTTTTCAATCTACAATAGTGTGCTTGTCAGGGTTCAAATATATTGCTTCTCCTTAGCGACTTGTTTATTTCTTGCCTTAATTGTGTCTGTAAGAGAGATCAAAAAGTTCTCAAGTTAAAGGCTTTAATACTCCGCAAATTGTAAATTTGTAACAAAAGAAACCAGGAAAATGCTCAAATATTGCTGTGGACGCCGTGGCACCTAATGAAAGTTCAAATTAATTTAATCAGTCTTTGAGGAGACTCATTTATATCGGCCAAGTAGCGCTGTTTATCTTCAATACTTTTCGTTGAAAAGCTTCTCAGCCATCAATATCGTTGTGTGTTAATTTTGAATTGTTTTATTGTTACCAACAAAGGTGGCAACAGAAAAAGAAAGTGGTATTTCGTGACTATCTGATAATTAAATTAGTTCTTGTTCATCGGTAAAAATTTGCATCTTTAGTAAAACATCGTCTCTGTTCCGTTTCTTCATCACTACATCAGATATTTAACTTTCTTTCATTTATCTCCAAAAAACAAGGACATCTTCCGTATGTTTTGGAGAAAACAGGGGTTTCATATTACATGGCTTTGCGAGGAAAACAAAAGTATCAAGTTACAAAGTTGGCGTGAAGAGCTAAATTGTCACGTTTACTGCTTCAGCGTATTGTTGAATTTAAAATGAACGAAAATCAACTGAAAGCACCAGTAGTAATTAATTTGTGCGTAATGTTTGGACCTTGAATGAAAATACAACCTTGAAACATACACACTGCAAAGGGGAAAAGCCGTAGCAGACTACCAAGGTAGACACAAACCGGAAGTGAACCGAGCAGGGGTGAGTACTTATGGGACTACTGTATCAGAGCTATCAATTGCGCT
Organism: Orbicella franksi; assembly: GCF_964199315.1. Lineage (NCBI taxonomy): Eukaryota > Metazoa > Cnidaria > Anthozoa > Scleractinia > Merulinidae > Orbicella > Orbicella franksi. The sequence goes on from NC_138145.1 coordinate 29,000,157, forward strand.
CTGCACTATCTGAGATTGTCTCACTAGTTTATTCACTGCACCATATTATTTCGTTAAGTGGCAAAGAAATTATCTGATTTCTTTTTTTAATTGGTTTTTACTTGTGTCTTTCGCTTTTATTTTCCGATGTTTTCTCAAATGTTATTTGTTAAAAAGAACGGAAATTCTGTTTTATTCGGCTTCATTTTGTCCTTAAGAGTCGACTCATTTATATAGTGGATTTTCTCGGCTTTTGTTGCACGGCAAAGAAAAAATATATTTTTTTGTTTTCTTCAATATGAGCTTCACACATCGAGTTGAGTTCTTTTTGTTGATGTTTCTTAATATTTTGGCCCTTCATTTATTCAACTTCAAATAAACGACATCTTGAAACCTGATCTTGTGTCTGTGGTTACTGTGCATGTGGTTTATTTTTGTGCTTCCTTTTGCTCTGAAATATTCCAAAAAACTACGGGGAGTTAGGGGTGGGTCGCGGGCAATTTCATGGGACATGCAGGTGTCAGTGGGTTAAAGGGGAGGGAGGAAGGAGACACGTTCGAAAATAAACAAACGGCTTCTCAAATAGCTTCATACACAGAACAAGATGAATAGATGATGCGACCACCATGTTGTACTTGAAAAACATTCGAGGATCATGTGATGTAAAGAAACCAGCTGGGTAGCTGCATTCATATTTGAATGCTGAAACAGCTTGAACAATGGTACGCGTACAGGCATTATTTTTTTTCACACTCTTCCTCTCATGTGCGACTCGCGCTTCGCACTTGCCTCACTTTCGCCTCTGATTGCCTAAAATATGCAAAAAAAATACGCCTTTTCTGCAGGCTAGTGCTTATTGGAAGGAAAGTGCTACATTCAAAACACAAAATAGTAAAACCAACCTGAATTAGCTCAGACAAGGAGGGACGTGATGGGTGATCACTTAATGGTGGAGCACTAGGAACTGGAAGCTCAGCATTGGCAGCATCAGGCACTGAGTTGATTACATTTGATGAAGGAACTGGGTAGTGGTTTTCAACCAGTCTCAGGTTAGTATCTGTAGTAACATCTGTGGCTGTTTCTGTAAACAAGTGATGTTAAGTCTAATATAATATGTTCTTGAGTATGCCCTGAGCAAGATTTCATATCGAGTGAGAAAAAAACTTTAAGCATGTGAACCTTTGCGTGGTCCAACTGGACTGGGCTGGGCTGGCAGTTTGCTGCTTAAGCCCCAGCCAAACGATCGCAACATGTCAACGCAACATATCGCAACATTGTTGGGTGCAACATGTTGTGTGCGTTTGGCCACCATGTTGCCATGTGTTGCGACATGTTGGGTGTTGTTGGCTCAAATTTGACCATTTTCAAACTGTTGAAGCCATAATTTTAAATAAAAGTTACTGTGTGGCATGAAATTTTTGTAGGACTTTTATTTAGCGGATTAGCAATTTTTTGAGGTTTGTGGGAACAAATTTTTGCGGTTTCCTTTCAAGCAGCGAGACATCAGCAAAGAAGGAAATGTAATATTGTCAACTTTTATTACTTTTTTATGTGAAACAACAGTCTATACTTCTCAGACATTTCAGTCAACGACAAGTTTCACGTGACTTTTGACTGCTTAGAGTTTGTTTTTTGTGCCTTAGAGATGGGAAAAGTATTGACTTAACCTTTTATCATTTCATTTTGTTTGTAGCGAGCTCCGACTGCCTTTTCTCAATGCAAATATCAAAATAAACATTCTTCTTACCCCAATGTATGATACATAGTAACACAAGTGGTTTAAAAGGCACTTTTGATTACATTAACAGAAGCAAATTTTGTGGTTTTTAATTTTGCTGGTGTTTTTCCTGCTGGAACTCACTTTTTGCAGATCAAGTACCGGTACCATTCGCAAAATGCGCAAAAATTAAAACCTACAAAATAAAAGTGCTACACAGTATGTGATTTAGTACTACGATTATCAGTTGAGTGAGGCGGGACAAAAGTTTGATCACCAGGTTTCAACGTGAAAATCGTGTTGTCACGGGCAACTGGCTCTGTTTCCAGCGGCAACTTGCGGGCCTTTGACGTCATTGGCAGCAAAGCGCACGAATTTGTAGGCAATGCACGTCTGTTGATATTGTTACCAATGGAAACAAGGTAAGTTGCCCATGACAACACCCCAATTTTAAGGCCAAAAGTTCGTCACTAAACTTCCGTCGCGCCTTACTCAACTGATAATCGAGGTATATACGAAATGAGACAGTATGGAAATTTGAAATGAATTGCAGAAGGAAAGCACTTTGCAAGTGTGAAACCCTTACATACCATTTTTGGCAATGTTTTGGTTAAAAGCCGTCAAAATTGTTGAGGGATCAAATTATTACCCACCTTTGCTATACATTTTGGATACAAGGTACATGTATCTTATAGTCTTTAATTTTGGAGCACTTGTTTGACTCCAAACATGAAAGACCAGTTCTTCCCTTTGGCAGCCATTTTGTTGATAATGGTCAGGCAAATGTCACCCGCTAAAAGAGAGCAGTGGTAAGTAGATTTACCACAAAAATTTAATGTTTATGACCCATCGACTGACTGACTGACAGAGGGAGTGAATATTCCCTTACTAACTGCTATAACTTGCTCATACAGCTACGCATTCACAAGTTAAAAGCATAATTACCACCAATAATGTTTAAAGAAGACAACTTTGAAGTTGCAAGGGAGTTCACATTATAAAGGTTACACTTGTAACGACCCTAGTAAGGCTTAAGCAAAGACACCTTGATCTTGAATACTCAACACCAGCCAATACAATTATCACCTTCCACATGACATGATTTTAAAGCTAAAAATAATGTTATTGAGCCTAGATTAATAAAAATAAAAATTAACATAGGTACTGTAAAGGAATGTCTGCTTACCAGGAGTTTCTGATTGTGGCACGAGACTGTCCCCTGATGCAAGAAATGACAACTGCAACTTTAGATAGCCTTTTACTCTTGATTTACTACTGCAGATGTTGAAGGGACATTGGATAAAAAGCTTCAATTAATGCACATAATTTAATTAGATCATTAATTTAAGTGTGATGCACTCCACATCAACTAGACGATGACACAACGTGCACAAAAAAGTGTCTTACCCTTATCAACCCAGAATACACACAAAAAGATTAAACTCCATCATGACATGATGAAATAAAAGTTGATAAATAAAGACTATAATTATGTACATGTAACTAACTTTAGTTACCTTCTTGGTCTCACACTGAAATTTCCTGGTCTGATTTGAACAGAAGGACCTTCAGTCTAAAAGACAGATATAACTTTATAAGTACATTGTAATTTGATAACTTTGTATCTTTAACAAGGATGTTACATGTAGTTAATTACTGCTGCTGCCTAATACTGGAAGCACATAATAATTAATACATGTACATGTAATCCACCTCTAAGGTAAAAAAGCCCTAACAAGCACCATAATCTTCGGTGGGCATGACTCAGATTCATTTTCACCTCCAAGAGGTGCCAGTTCTAAAGAAATAAATTAACCAACACTGACAATAATTATTACAATATTATTTTTTGGCTCAACACCCACAAGGAGCCACAGCAATAGCCCTTATAGTGCTCACTTTAGATTTTGGCACCCTAAAGGGTACCAGTCAGCAAATGTTTGACAGTGTGCCTGTGCAGAGATGAACAGTGACTCAGTGACTCTTATGTAAAGCACTGCTGCTACAACCACCTGGCAGAGGACGGTGATGAAGGAATTGAAAGAGATGGGCCTCTTATGGGTTGAAGCACAAACCAAAGCAGAGGACAGGGTTCAGTGGTGGGGCATGATTGTGGCCTTATGTCCCAGCTGGGATGAAGAGGATAAGTAAGTAAGTGATGCTGCTACAGGTGTGAGTCAGTGATCAACAAGTTGCAAGTGTACATAATATATTATAGTAACTGTGTTATTTGAAAATCTCTCACTAATATTTTTCTACATGACTACATGTAAGTTTAATAATTATTTTACTACAGTATGTTAAACAATACTTACTGGTAAACCAAGTAAAGGTAATTCCACTTCACCAAGAAAGTCATCTCTTGTCTAATGGAGAAAAAAAAACACACGTGTATATATATATATATATATATATATATATATATATATATATATATATATATATAGAGTGTAAAATTTGATTTTCGTAGAACAGTGCTCAATACATCAGAGTAGAGCGAAGTATACAATGTGGGAGGAAAAACACAAATAAACTACAAGTTCATCCTTACAAGCCTGTTTCGTGGTTGCCCACTCATCAGGGGATCCCCTGATGAGTGGGCAACCACCAAACAGGCTTGTAGGGATGAACTTGTAGTTTATTTGTGTTTTCCCTCCCACATTGTATGTATATATGTATGTATGTATAGATAGATAGATAGATAGATAGATAGATAGATAGATAGATAGATAGATAGATAGATAGATAGATAGATAGATAGATAGATAGATAGATAGATAGATAGATAGATAGATAGATAGATAGATAATTACCTACATGTATCCTTGTTCAAACTCATGACCTTTTGATTCTGAGCCTTCAGTGGTGTAGCTAAATGTTAGGTGTTCTACATGTACATCTACATTTGTACATACAGTACATACAAATTGAATGATATACAATGGCGTATAACTACAAAGATCTCACTCACTTTCACTATTTTCATCACCACATTTTTGTTCAAACGATTATTTTATGTTCATCACAATGATTGGAATACGATACGAGACATTACCTACAGATGCAATTCCATTGCAATAATTGATAATATCAATAACCATTGCTACTCCCTTAGTTTAAATTTTCTCTTTGCACCTGAGTGCCAACTGACAAGACTAAAGAAGGACAATAATTACAGTGTATGTACATGTAACTCTGTGGCCAAAGTGACCCACACCAGTTTGACAGAATAAAATGAATTGGAGTATTTGTCTAACTACTCCTCCTGAATGGAAATATTTTTTTTAGTGACAGGTCCCTCCTCCCCTGCCCCAAAGCAATTTGTCTGGTTTCTATAACAGTTTATCAATATCTACCCATACCAGGGCAAGGAGAGAGAGTTAGTGGGAAAGTATTGTGCTCATTGTGCTTGGTCCTTGAACTGCCCAGACCTACAGTGCTGCTCAGGGATAAGCAAACCAATTTTCATGCTAACAGACTGTTGAAAATGCAAGTGCCATCAAACACATACACCCATTGCTGTACCTGCATTAGACTGCATTTTGATTGGTTATTATTCACTGGTTTTGTCCATACATTGTAAAAGACATCATTAAGAATGAATGTCAAGTGTTATGCATTTAACAATGTGAAAAGTGTCTCATGAAAGAGAGAGAGAGAAAGAAAGTTGGTAATAAAATAACAAAGGCTTAACCCATTGACTTCCATGCCACCCATAACCGGTTGTGACGAGTGTTGGCCTTTGTTCCACTTCTAATGTCATCACCTTTAACCAAAATTGGCATCATCTATACTCAAGATCTGCAGGAGGGAAAGATCTTTCCAATGATGCCCAGATCAGAATGATCGGCTCAATGGAGCCTGAAATATGCATGAAAAAGCTCAGAAATTTGAGTGAAAAACTTGCAGCAAAATTTCCTGCGACTACACTAACAGTAGCTACTTGAAATTTTGATTTCTGCCTGAGCAAAACCTCTATGTAGCTGTTATGTTGCAAATGCCTTTTTGAGTAGATTGGAGCTACATGTAATTTGGCCCATACCCAGGCTGAAAGGCTCCAAAAAGTCCAAAAAATGTGTTTTTGGTGAAAAGCTCTGGCAGTCAGTGGTTTAATCACATGACCAAATTTTTCAAAAGATGGGTCCTTTTGTGATAAATTTGGAAATCTATCCAAAGCAAGCTAAAAAACACCAGTGGATTTACTTTTTTTTTGTTAACCCAAGGACTCCCATGCCACCTGTAATCAGCTGTGACGAGCATACAGTAAGCCTTTGTTCCACTTCTAACATCATCACCGTTGACCAAAATTGGCATCATCTATACTCAAGATCTGCAGGAGGGAAAGATCTTTCCAATGATACCCAAATCAGAGTTATCAGCTTAAACAAGCCTGAAATGTGCACAAAAATGCTCAGAAATTTGAGAGAAAAACTCACAGCAAAATTTCCTGCGACTACCATGGTAAAATTGCCTGCCTCGATGATACTTTCTCAGAAATTTTTGAACTAGCAGCAAGCCCAGTAGAAGGTCAATCACTGGAGCAAAAAGATAAGAAAAGGAGAAAAAGGAAAGGCAAAAAAACTTTACAAAAAAAGTCTAAAGACGTACATGTACATGTAGGTCACTTTCTCATCCAAAAAACTCTCAAAATTTTAGATTTCCCTGCATGCCTGAGCAAACATGTTGTAAATTGCAATGCTAGTGGAAGGAAAGGCATGCTGCCATGCTGCAAATGCCTTTTTGAGTAGATTGGAGCTAATTTGGCCCATATCCAGGCTGAAAATCTCCAAAATGTCCAAAAAAATGCATTTTTGGCAAAAAGCTCTGGAAGTCAATGGGTTAAAGCGATGAAGAAAACACGTGTACCCACATGCCTTCTAACATGTTACAGAAAACGTGCAGGCAAATTTCCTTCATGTTAATGGTGCGTTAAAAACAAGCGTGTGATGTTTGCTTTACTCTGAGTGGTACTGTAGGGCTGATATTCTCTCAGTATCGCCAAGCAGTTGCAATTGGTTAATGAGAGCATGTCATTGACAAGTGATGTAACACAACTTACAATTCTATTTTCATCAAATACTTCAAACAAGAGTCTGTTGTCTCTAGGGTTCACCTGAGAAGACAAAGGAAAAAGATTCACTTAAAGGAAAAAATGTACACGTCCTGTACTTATTTAGTTTACAATGTACATAGAAAGACTGTAGTCATCTACATGTAAATCAAATAAAGCACTGGATGTGCCTCATACTATTCTAAAATTATAACATAACTAAAGCAAAGCACGTGCTATGATTGGTTAATCTAGCGTCTACTATTTGCCCATAGGTGTACGCTGCTGAGATGTGTGCTAATGTTTACAAAGCAAATCTTTTGACAGACATTGTTTCTAAAGTAATGGCCGACGTCCTTCTGCCAGAAATGCGAAACTGTCTTCACAGTTGTGTGAAGATGAAACTTTATCAAGTTACTGATGTGCAGTCAGTTGTCATGAATGAATTTTTGCGTGCTTGTTTTCTCTTCTCACAAACTTTGAAACTTTTATTGAAGATTTAAATAAAATATGGAAGATTTAAATTAAATTTAAATAAAATAATTTAAATAGATCTCTGTCTTCTTTGACCGATAAGAGTGAGTTTGTTTTGCTCGGGGACTTTAACGTTAATTTTATCGACACTAAGATGAATAATGATAAGGCCAAGAAACACAAACTTCTCAAGGTGACAAATTCTCACCATTCAGACCAACAAATTAATACACCAACAAGAATAACGGAGAAGTCATCAACACTTATTGACCTATTGTTTACCAACACTTTTCATCGCGTTATTGACAAAGGCGTCATCTCATCACCTCTGAGCGAGCACTGTTTAATCTTCTGCGTGATGAAATCAGGTGTTCCCAAGGCACGTGGGAGAACCATTGAATACCGGTCATACAAACACTACTCAAAGTAGGAATTTCTCAAAGATCTTAGAGACATTGATTGGGACCAAGCACTAAACAAAGGGGACATTGATTCCGCTGTTGGTTGTTGGAACAAGCTCTTTACAAACATAGATGACAGCCACGCTCTGATGAGGAAATCAAGAATTAAGGGAGTTCATTCTCCATGGATGAATGCAAGGTTATCTGAAGCTATACACCAACAAGATTTTTACCATCGTAAAGTCCTGAAATCAAAAGCTGCCCACCACTGGTCACGCTATAAAGAACTGAGGAATTATGTAAACAGGGAGATAAAGAGGTGTAAATCGGAATACTATACCACTCTCATTACCGAAAACAAATCAAATCCAAGTGCATTATGGAAAACTCTTAATGACATAACATCTTGAAAGGAGAGAACTCCCATATCCTGCATCGAGGCAGACAGTGTTCAATACTTTGACCGCAAATCTATATCCAAGATCCTTAATGACCATTTCTCAACTATAGGAACTAAACTAGCTCAAAAACTCAAGTCTTACAGCTCTTTGTTTTTCTCAGTCTCCAGAAAACTTCCATTCACTTCAGAAATTTGTTCTTGAGTCAATTGCAGAAGACTTCATTCTCCTTCAACTTAAACAGCTGAAAACTAATAAAGCAATCGGACTCGACAACGTCAGCGCACGCCTTTTGAAAGATTCAGCCTCAGTAGTTAGTGGCAGCCTTACTAGATTGTTTAATCAATCTCTTGAATCTTGCACCTTTCCTTCTCTTTGGAAATTGAGAAAAGTGTCAGCGTTGTTCAAGAAAGGTGATTGCTGTGATGCAAACAATTATAGGCCCATAACAGTCCTGCCGACGGTGAGCAAAATACTTGAAAAAGCTGTACACATCCAACTATACGTTTATCTCACAAACAATAAGATCATTACATCCATACAGTTTGGTTTCAGACCAAAGTTATCAACTGGAACAGCCTTGGCTCACTTCACAGATAATATTCTCCAGAATATGGACACTGGTAGGATTACAGGTGCTGTATTTCTGGACCTATCTAAGGCCTTCGACACGGTAGACCATCATCTACTACTGCAGAAGCTAATAAACATTGGCCTTACCGACTCTACTGTCCAATGGTTTAGATCCTATCTCACGAACAGGTCGCAAATTACAACAGTTGGAGATGCTCACTCCTTAGCTGCTAAAATGCCCGTTGGGGTACCCCAAGGCAGTATTCTGGGTCCGCTACTTTTTTTGATTTATGTGAATGATCTTCCGAACTGTCCTTTAGCAAGTGATATTGTTCTTTATGCTGATGATACTGTACTTTACTACTCATCTAAAGATCTTACTGATCTTCAACGTCACCTCAATGTTGACTTAGAGACAGTGTCAGAATGGTTCTCCAGAAATCTCCTGACTCTTAATTTATCAAAATGCAACTTTGTCATCTTTGGGAGTCCGCACAAACTAAACCGTATCCAGGAAATATCTATTCAAGTAAAGGGTACTATAATCGATAGAACAGAATCATTCCAGTATTTGGGCGTAACACTTCATCAGTCTATGTCCTGGGCAGATCACATCGAATCTGTTTGTAAGAAGATTAATCAAAGGATAGGCCTAATCAGGAGAGTTAGAAATCTACTGCCATGTCAAGCCAGGGTCACCCTATACAACACCTTAATCCTACCACTCTTTGATTATGGAGACCTCGTTTGGGGGGACAAGAACAATCTCACCATAATGTCAGAACTGCAGGTACTTCAAAATAATGCTGCTAAAGTACTGTTGGGCCTTCCAATCCGAAGCTCGTCAACTCAAGCCTTAAAAAGCCTTGATTTCAAGCCACTTGCTTTAAGGTGATTTTTTCATCATTGCACTGCAATTCATAAGTGCTTAATTGGGTCAACAGATTTTGACTTCAGTTTCATTAGAAATCAAGCTGTTCACTCGCACAATACGAGACAATTGAACGATCTTCGTTTGCCCCTCCCTTGCACTAACTGGGGCAAGCAAATGTTCATTTATCAAGCAGCGAAGGACTGGAACAGCCTCCCACGTGAATTAAAAGACACATGTGTTTCATCTATTTTTAAAGCAAAACTGAAAACTTTTTGAATGATTTTAGCTAATTTTAATCTTTAGAATTTTAACTTTTTAACTAATACAAACTCTTTTTACTCTTATTTATTTTAGCTTGTAGTAATTTATTAGGTAACTCTTATTTATGTCATTTTTAGGTGATTTTTATTTAGGAGGGCTCCACTGAAAACCGCCTTTGGCGAGTTGGATTCCCTCACTAAATATTATTATTATTATTATTATTATTATTATTATTATTATTATTATTATTATTATTATTATTATTCTTATTCTTATAAGATTAAATTTGGAAATACAGTTAACGATAAAGATTAGCGAAAAAACTGAGCAACGACATTTCGGTGTCATCCTGGCACCATTTTCAAGTTAAAAAATATTTGTGCGAAAAGTAAATTAATTTATACCAATGGTAGAGGTGCAAAATTGAATAAATTAAGATTAAGATAGCTGTTCAATGTTCATGTTCATTCCAGTGAGGTGTCAAACACTGGTAATGAGTTCAGTGTCTGTTCAAAGCCTAAACAAATACTTTTGCGCGAATGGAGTCTGACTGTGTGTTAAGGCTCGGTTTCTTCTTGCGAATCCACAACATTTCGTGGATCAAGCAATCGAACTTTCCCTGACATTTCTTTAGGATCTTAAAGTTATTAGTCAGGTCACCAACTGTATCAACTCGGTGTTCATTTTGAAGGTGTTTTCCGATGGCGGTAAATCAGTGTTCCTCAATGCGCTTGTAAAGATGACGGCTAGTGTAACCGACGTATTCTGCATCACACAGATCACATATATAGTTATAAACAACGCACTGTTGATTGATCAAAGGTGGTTTTGGCTCTTGTACTTTGAGATCATCGCCAATTTTACAGCTTCTGAACACCGGCTGTAGTTTGTAATCAAGTTTATTACTCAAGTCCGAGAGATGTTTCTTTACTATGTCCGCTGATTTCTGGTCTTTAAAAGGCAGGACAATGCGGTAGATATTCTCTGTTGGAGGCGTCGATCTTGTGTCTGGTGACATCACTGAATTAACGAAACGGGTGATGGTGGAGTTCACAAGAGAATCTGAGTACTTGAGGTTAGAAAAGATCAGTTTAAGGCGTTTGCATTCTGTTGAGAATAGTTCCCATGTTGAGGACAAGCGGTAAGCACGGTTTAACATGGTTTTAACTAAAGATCTTTTATAGCGGTTGTCGACATGACTTTGGTGGTGTAAGAGGAGACCAGTGTTTGTGGGTTTACGGTAAACACTTGTTACCAGCTTGCAGCCCTTCTTGCATATTTCAATGCCGACAAATGGTAGTTTACCGTTAGATGCGATCTCCATGGTGAAGGATATGGATGGATGACAGTTGTTCAAAGTCTTCAGAAAGGCTTCTGCGGTTGGTATGTCTTTCATTGTGGCTAGTGTATCATCCACGTAGCGTCTGTAGAAGTCTGGCAACTTGTTCTCGTTTTGTAGCTTTTCCTCGATAGAACAAAGAAAAGTATTGGCCATTAGGGGACCCAAGGGAGAGCCCATCGCTACGCCATCAATTTGTTGGTAGAGTTGACCGTTAAATTGAAATAGCTGGTCCTTTGTTGCTACTGACAACAGTTCAATTAGATCAGCTTTGCTGATGTTTAGATGGTGTGTTTTGTTAAACCAGTTGTCAACAAAAGCTCTATCAGCAAGGATCTCGATGGTTTCTTGTAGTGGGACGTTCGTAAATAGCGAAGAGACATCATAAGATACTAGGATGTCAGATTCGTTGAGGCTCAGATTGCGAATCTCATCAGCGAAGGAAAATGTGTCAGATATTGTGTAGCTGTTGATCGACAGGGGCTTCAGTTTATCGTCGAGCCATCTCGCGAGGGCGAAGTTGTAAGTACTTGTGGCGGATAGAATGGGCCTCATCGCCAGTTTTTCTTTATGAGTCTTTGGCAGACCATAAAGATGGGCGAGTCGTGATCCTTTCGGGCAAACTGAGTCGGCAATCTATTGAGCAACTAAAACGAAGAGATGACATCGTAATCACGAAGCCAGATAAAGGTACAGGAGTAGTTGTTATGGATAAGGCAGAATATGTTCGCCTTTTGAGTGAATCTTCCATCAACGATACAGCTAAACTTACCGCCGTAAGTTCGGAGAGACCCAAGACGCGTGGACGACCGCTCAAAAACTACCACCCTTTACTGCAGAAAGAGAAACACCTTGAATCTGTCGTGCGCAAAATTCTCCCAAAACAGATTGCCGACTCAGTTTGCCCGAAAGGATCACGACTCGCCCATCTTTATGGTCTGCCAAAGACTCATAAAGAAAAACTGGCGATGAGGCCCATTCTATCCGCCACAAGTACTTACAACTTCGCCCTCGCGAGATGGCTCGACGATAAACTGAAGCCCCTGTCGATCAACAGCTACACAATATCTGACACATTTTCCTTCGCTGATGAGATTCGCAATCTGAGCCTCAACGAATCTGACATCCTAGTATCTTATGATGTCTCTTCGCTATTTACGAACGTCCCACTACAAGAAACCATCGAGATCCTTGCTGATAGAGCTTTTGTTGACAAC